>NC_139744.1:5734928-6217428 GCF_964211835.1 Anser anser
GAAGGTGAGGGCTCCCTCGCACCCCACGGGTCCGCCCTTGTCCCTTGGGGCCAGGCCCGGTGCCAATGGCTCTCCCTGTCCCCCAGTTCAAGCGACGAGTGCAGGAGTCGACGCAGGTGCTCCGGGAGCTGGAGATTTCCTTAAGGACCAACTACATCGGGTAAGGAGGGTGAGCAGGGGGTCCTTGGTGTCATCTGACCACTGCTGGGGCAGAGACTCGTGTGCCGGTGGCTTCTGGCTGTGGGGGTGCCAGCGGGGTGTGGAGGCAGGGGGTGGAGGCTGGTGGCCTCATCCCTGGGACGGCTTTGATGGGAGGGTGGAGGGGCCGGGGTGGCAGCCAGCTGTGCCCTGGCTGCTGCAGGACCTGAACCCCTGCAGTGGCAGCAGAGCCCGGGGGCTGTGTCCCCTGGGTGTCAGGACCTGGGGTCTCTGTGGCACCCAGCTCCCTCGGAGAGGTAGCACCACACAGCGGTGCCGTGTCCCCAGCGTGTCCCCACCTTACTGGGGACCTCTGGGCTGGAGGGGGAGGTGGGGAGGAAGAGGAGGGTTTGTGGAACCCACTAACCCCTGTGCTCCCCAGCTGGGTCCAGGAGTTTCTCAACGAGGAGAACAAGGGGCTGGACGTGCTGCTGGAGTACCTCGCCTTCGCCCAGTGCTCCGTCGCGTACGTCCCCGCTGCCGCTGGCATCCCGGGTGCCCCTTTTCCCCTGACACCCTGCCCTGGCTCTCCGGTCGCTGGGCTGGGATCAGCCTCCCCCTGAGCTCAGAGGGGCTGGGGGATCCAGAGCTGCAGAGCTCCGTGTCTGGGGGAAATCAATGCCCCATTTGTCCCCAGCCCCGGGGACCCCAGAGGTCCCCACGTGTCTGCTGGCATCGGGGGTGCTGCTTGCTCACCTCCCCCTGTCCCCACACGGCCCACCAGGTACGACATGGAGAGCACCGAGAACGGCAGCCCGGGCTCCGACAAGGGCAAGCCCCTGGAGCGGTCGCTGGAGGATCTGAGCAAAAGCAACTCCTCGTCCCCCACGCAGGGCGTCTCCAAAGTGCGGCACCTCACCGTCAGGTAACACGCGGCCCCCCGGCGCCGCTCCCCGCTCTCCGCCTCGCTGCACCCCGGCCCCGCCGTGCCATGCCGTGCTGTGCCGGCTCAGAGAGGGGCTCGGCAGGGAGACACAAGCCTGGTCCTAGAAAGGGGTCCCCGTTGCTGTTTTGGGGACCGGGGGGAGACAAAGCCACGTGTGCTCTCAGCAGTGCTGGAAGCCAGGGTAAAGAGCAAGGTCGGAGCAGTTCCCACCGCCCAGCTCTTCAGTCCCTGCAGCTCCCTGCTGTGGGATGCCCTGGCCAAAACCGGGGTGGGAGGATCAGGGAAATGAGCACAGATCAGAGCTGCTTGAGGTTTTGGGGAGCAAATCCCCACCCTGCTGCTGCATCAGACATAGGAGCTGCTGCCGGCGAGGGTTTAAAAGCAGCAAGGGTTTGAAGATGACCGGGCCTGCGCCCTCTGAGCTGGTTCCAGCAGCCGGCGGCTCTCGCTTGCTAACCCTGCAGCCCTCTTCTAACCCCGCTCTTCTCTTGCACGCTGCCGGGGGATGTGCCTACGGTAGGTGACGGGGCCGGGGTGCTGGCGTGGTGGAGATGCCCCAGAGGGGCCGTGCAGCCCCCGCTGACTCGCTGCCGGCCCCAGCGTGGGGATGGCCCCTGCGGTCGCCCCTGACGGGCAGGGAGGTCCGAGGGGACACCCAGCTGTGGCCACCCCGGGAAGGGAGACGGCTGCCGTAGCGTGGCTGGGGGCTCCCTTGGGACCGCAGGGCCCCTCGTTCCCTGCCAGCACCTCCAGAGGAGCCGGCGTCCCCCGTGCCCCAGGGACAGGTCAGGAGCGATGGCTCGGATGTGGCACCCGCGGCGTCCCAGCCCCTTGGCACCCACCATGCCCCAGCCTGGTCGCAGGCTTAGGAGGGCTCAGCACCGCCTGGTGCTCAGCACCAGCCCCTGCGGGCGGCAGCAGCTGCTCTGCTTGCCCCCAGCCCACGTCCCCCTGGCTCCCAGCTCCGCATCCCGGCCGTCCCGCGGGCCGCGCGGGAGCCCCGTTTCTCCCTCCTGTCCTGCAGGCTCTAACGCGCCTCCAGCTGCTGCCTCTCGAACCAGCACATCCACACCCTCCTCCACCACGTCCACCCCAGCGTCCCCTGCAGCGCCCCGGGCAGCGATGGGGACAGTTGCCCCAGGTCACCTGGCAGCTCCTATTCGCCCCGGTGAGCCTCCGAGACCGCCCGTGCGCGAGGGGCACGCGGCCCCCCCTGCCACCCCAGCCCCACCACAGCCACCCCCCGCGCCTCACGTCCCTTGGGCTTGCAGATGGGGATGGCCACCAGGCTGGACATCGGGGCTCCCTCCCATGGGGATGCAGCTTGCTGGGTTCCCCGGGTTCCTGCTGCTGGCTGGTGAGCCCAGGGCCACCGAGGCCACCGCCTGTCCCCCCCCTGCCCTCCCACCCACGCGCTGCCCACCCCCTGCTTGCGCTGCGCCCCGCGGCTGACCCCGAGCCCCCTGCTCAGCTGCCCTCTTGCCCGCACAGGCTCAACCCCTCGCACAGCAGGAAGGCACTGAGGAACTCCCGCATCGTCAGCCAGAAGGACGACGTCCACGTCTGCATCATGTGTCTCCGTGCCATCATGAACTACCAGGTGGGAGCAGGCAGCGTCCTCCAGGACCCCCCGGGGACCCCCGAAAGCCTCCAGTCCCTGCGCTGCCCCCATCAGGGTCAGAGTCTGGCTTTGGGGTGCAGTGAGAAGCACACATCTGCTGTCCCCCAGCTCTGATGGCTTGGGGACACCAAGCCTTTGCACTCAGATGTCCTTGCTCAGCCACCTGTCCAGCGGGAACACGGCATGGGACATATCACTAGGTCCCTGGGCATCCTTGGGGAGAGCAGGGGGATGAGCGACCCCATTAATGCTCCTTTTTTCCCCAGTCTGGCTTCAGCCTGGTGATGAACCACCCAGCCTGTGTCAACGAGATCACCCTGAGCCTCAACAACAAGAACGCCAGGTAGGGGCTGTCCCCTCTCACTTGTCCCCTCGGCTGCGCCGTGGCCGTGACCCCTCATGCCCTGTGTCTCCGCAGGACCAAGGCGCTCGTGCTGGAGCTGCTGGCCGCTGTCTGCCTGGTCCGAGGTGGCCATGACATTATCCTCGCTGCCTTTGACAACTTCAAGGAGGTGAGTCTCCAGCAGGGACACGGTCCCCATGCTGACCCCGGTGTATGTGCCTCAGTTTCCCTTTGTGCAGCAGAGCCCTGCTCCACTGGGACACCCTTGATCCTAAAAACGCCTGTCGCATAATTTATTTGGGGTTGCTCCAGTTGTTGGGCTTGATGTCCCCATGCCAGCACATGTCCCCAGGGCTGGGATGGCACGGGGATGTCTCAGCAGGGATGTCCCGCACCCGGCAGGGCTGGGATGGCATTGGCAGTGGGTGCCTCCTGCCCCGGATGCCCACCTTGGACGTGCCCCTCCCAGCCCTCAGCCCCTGCTCCCACCCCAGGTCTGCGGCGAGAAGAACCGCTTTGAGAAGCTGATGGAGTATTTCCGAAACGAGGACAGCAACATCGACTTCATGGTGAGCGGTGGGGGAGGCTGGGGCCCCCACTGTGCCCCCTGCCCCCCGCTGGGCTGGAGACAACTGGGGACCCACGGCCTCCTGCCCTGGTGGCAGCTTCCGTGGTCTCCCCAGGCCTGTCCTTGGCTATGTCCCAAGGGCTGCCAAGTCCCCAAAATGCCGTGTCCCCAAGAGCTGCCGGTCCCTCCCCAGGGCGTTGTGTCCCAAGGGCTGCTGAGCAGCTGGCCGTTTCCCAGGTCCCCGTGTCCCCAGGGCCGTGAAACCACCGTGCTGTCCCCAGGGACTTGCGTCCCCGGGGCTGCTGGGCCACCGTGCCGTGCCCGCTGAGCCTGCTCCTGTCCCTGCAGGTCGCCTGCATGCAGTTCATCAACATCGTGGTGCACTCGGTGGAGAACATGAACTTCCGCGTCTTCCTGCAGTACGAGTTCACCCACCTGGGGCTTGACCAGTACCTGGAGGTGGGTGGTCCTGCGCCGCCCCGAGCCCCCGCTGCGGCCGCGGCTCCCATCTCGGTGGTGGGTGGACGCCGTGGCTGCCACCGCCCGTGACGGTGCCGCCGGTTGTCCCGTGGCAGAACCTGCGGCTCACCGAGAGCGACAAGCTGCAGGTGCAGATCCAAGCCTACCTGGACAACGTGTTTGACGTGGGGGCCATGCTGGAGGACTCGGAGACCAAGACGGCTGTGCTGGAGCACATGGAGGAGCTGCAGGAGCACGTCAGCCAGGTGGGACGTGGGCGCGTGGGCAGGGGCTGCTGACGCAAGCCCCGCGTGGGGCGGGAGGCAGGGCTGGGCCACGGCGGCCGCGGCTGAGCGCCGGCGCCTCGTCCCCACAGCTGACGGAGAAGCTGCAGGATGCGGAGAACGACTCCATGGCCAAGATAGCGGAGCTGGAGAAGCAGCTGAGCCAGGCGCGGCGGGAGCTGGAGGCGCTGCGGGTGAGCACCCGTGGGTGCTGCGATGCTGCCAGGGCTGAGGGGGAGAAGCGGATGCGTGGGGAACCCCGGTCAGGGGGTGCTGGGGGACACCGGTGACACGCTGGGGTTTGTCACGCCGCAGGAGCAGCTCAGCCCTCCGCGGCCGCCCAGCCCGCCGGCCCCGCAGCCCCAGGAGTGCTACCGGCTGGCGCTGGAGCGGCGGCTGGCGGAGCTGGAGGAGAAGGGGTTAGTGCAGATCCTGCGTGGGCCCGATGGAGACGTCGCCATCGAAATTGTCCCCGTTGTCATAGAGACCGCAGCAGCCCCCGTGGTTACCAAAGAGGCCACCGCCACCAGCACAGGTACCTCGGGTGCGGGGGTCCCCTTCCTGGTGGGGACAGCTGGCGCCGGGGAGGGGTGGCAGCGTGTTCTCTGGGCACAGCCAGGGAAACCGAGGCAGGGGGCGCAGGGACGTGCCCAGGGACGTGGAGTCGCTCGGTGGCAGAGTGGTCCTGGCACTGGCACCGTGTCCTGCTGCCGCATCAACTCACCCACTTCTCGTTTCCGTTTGCAGATGCTCCAGCTCCGGCTCCGGCTCCATCCCCATCTCCTCCCCCTGCACCTGCTGCCCCCCCCCCACCTCCCCCACCGCCCCCCCCTCCACCCCTGCCTGGGGCTGAGCCTGAGCCCCCCGTGCCCCCCCCGCCCCCCCTACCCACAGGCGCCGTGCCCCCCCCAGCCCCTCCGCTCCCAGGCGCCGCAGTGCCCCCACCGCCCCCACCGCTCCCCGGGGGGCTGGAGGGCCCCGTGCCACCCCCCCCACCGCCCCCACCGCTCGGTGGGGAGCCCCCCGCCGGGCTGGGTGGCCCCCCTGCTGCCGGTGGTTCAGGTGAGTGTGGCCAGGGGATGGGGTCCGGGGACAGCGGGGATGTCCCTGGGGTGCCTCGAGTGCCGGAGGCACACTGGGGTGGGTTTGCCCCCCCCCCGGTGACACTGCCCGCCTCTCGCCCCGCAGTGAAGGTGAAGAAGCCGATCCAGACCAAGTTCCGCATGCCCGTCTTCAACTGGGTGGCGCTGAAGCCGAGCCAGATCGACGGCACCGTCTTCACCGAGCTCAACGATGAGAAGGTGCTGCAGGTGAGGCCATGCAGGCACCTGGGGGGTGAGTACAGGGGGCTTGGGGGGGCCGGCGCCCTCACCCACACCCACGCCGCACCCGTGCTGACGTTACCCCGGCCTTCGTTGCACCCCCACCTGCATTGCGCCCGTGCTGGCTTGGCACCCCTGCCCACGCTGCACCCATCTGTGGTGTCGCTGGCTCACGTGGCTGCAGCCTTGGAGGAGCTGGAGGCCAGCGCCGTGCCGAGGGACAATATGGGGTCTGTCGGACGCGGAGCCCTGCCCTCCTCCTCTCACCCCATCCTCATCCCCTTGCTCCACCCTCAGCCTCTCCTGTCCTGTCCATGTCTTCTTCCCCATCTTCATCCTCTGCCTCCCTCCCTCTCCCCTCACCTTGTCCCCTCATTAGCCCCTCCTTGTCCTGTCCCTGCCTTGTCTTCATCCCCATCCCCATCCTCAGCCCCCAGCTTGTCCTCTCCTCCTCCCTCCATCTTCATCCTCTTGCCCCTCTCCCACTGGTCCTGTCCCAGCCCTCGGGCTCCATCCTCGTCCCAGCTGTCCTGCGCCAGCTCCCAGCCGTGCCCTCAGTCTCCTGTCTCCCCGCAGGAGCTGGACATGAGTGACTTCGAGGAGCAGTTCAAGACCAAGGCCCAGGGCCCTGCCCTGGACATCAGCGCCCTCAAGGTGAAGGCCACGCAGAAGGCCCCCAGCAAGGTCACCCTCATGGAGTCCAACCGGGCCAAGAACCTGGCCATCACCCTCCGCAAAGGTGGCCGCAGCATCCAGGACATCTGCACAGCCATCGAGACGTGAGTGAGACGTGAGACTCCTCGGTGGGACAAGGACGAGCTGGGGCGCCGGGAGGGAGGTGGCAGGGGGCTGAGGGACCCGCTGCGGGATCTGCCTGTGCCGGGGGGTGTCCCACCACCCGCTGCTCCTGCAGGTATGACCAGCAAGCCCTGAGCCTCGACTTTCTGGAGCTGCTGCTGCGCTTCCTGCCCACCGAGTACGAGCGGACGCTCATCGGGAAGTTCGAGCGGGAGCAGCAGCCTCCGGAGGAGCTCTCGGACGAGGACCAGTTCATGATCCGGTTCAGCAAGATCCCGCGCCTGGCCGAGCGCATGAACGTCATGATCTTCCTGGGCAACTTCAACGACACAGCCCAGCTGCTCATGCCGGTGGGTGTGGGGGCATGGGTGGGGGGGGACACAGCACGGCGTTGGGCGGCACTCGGGGGGCAGCCTCCTGTGGCGAGGCTCACACACTTCCCCTGCTGTCCTCAGCAACTCAACGCCATCATCGCCGCCTCCATGTCCCTCAAGTCCTCCAGCAAACTGCGCAACATCCTCGAGGTGAGGGGTGCGAGGCCGTGGCCCCAGTGGGGGGGGACGTCTGGCCGGGCCGGGTGCATGTCGGCGGTGCCGACCTGTCCCATGCATCCTGACTGCGTGGGGGCGTGGGGTGGGGACATCCCCCGGCTGGTGGGCTCAGCCCCCCGCCCTACCTGAGCCCTTGCATCTCCTCAGATCGTGCTGGCCTTCGGGAACTACATGAACAGCAGCAAGCGCGGGGCTGCCTACGGCTTCCGGCTGCAGAGCCTCGACGCGGTAGGTTTGGTGCGGGGCTGCCCCGCGGGTCCTGTGTGCTGCGGGGAATGCGGTAGCGCACACAGGCACTGTCACTGCACGGGGACAAGCCGAGGGGACAGGGGGTTACAGGGACCAGGTATGGAGATGGAGGAATGCAGGGAGCAGCCGTGGCCACAGAGGGACACGGGAAACAGCCACGGGGATGGAAGGGTGCAGGAACCAGCTGTGGCCGTGGGTGAATGCTGGGATTAACTGAGGGGACGGGGAGGGTCCAGCTGTAGCGATGGGGGAAGATGGGAACAAGCCATGGGAATGGAAGGGTGCAGGCACCAGTCATGGGGCCGGAGGGCTGCCCCAAGCAGGGGTGCGGTGGGGCGGTGGGATTCAGGATGGGGCTGACGCTGCTCTCTCCCAGCTGCTGGAGATGAAGTCGACGGACAGGAAGCAGACGCTGCTGCATTACCTGGTGCGGGTGATCACGGAGAAGTACCCCGAGCTCACTGGTTTCCACACTGAGCTGCATTTCCTCGACAAGGCAGGCTCAGGTAGCACCCGTGGGCACCGGCCTGGGGACCATGGCAGGCTGCAGCCCCCGCGTGGGGACTCTCAGGGCCTGCCCTGACCCTGGCGCTGGTCGCTGATCGCCCTCTCTGCAGTCTCCCTGGACAGCGTGTTGCAGGACGTGCGGAGCCTGCAGCAGGGCATGGAGCTCACCCGCAAGGAGTTCATGCGGCAGGATGACAGCCCCGTGCTCAAGGAGTTCCTCAAGGCCAACTCGGAGGTGATGGAGAAGCTGCAGGCTGACAGCAAAACTGCCAAGGTGGGTGCTGAGGGCAGCGCAGGGTGGTGGGGCAGGACTGGGTCCCCATTCCTGCATGGGGGCACCCTGGGGTGCCTTCTGCTCATGCCTGTGCCCCATGGGAGTGGCTCTGGGTGGGATGTGGCTCCAGCAGGACTGCCAGAGCCATGGGGGATGCGGAGGGGGACACTGAGGTGACAGAGGGTGGATGGGGGACAGTGGGTGGCCGGGCTCTGCTGCCAGGCCCCAGCCCCCCATATTGGGGTGTCTCTGCCTGCAGGAGGCATACGAGTCAGCCGTGGAGTACTTCGGGGAGAACCCCAAGAACAGTCCCCCCACGACCTTCTTCCCCATGTTCATGCGCTTCATCAGAGCCTACAAGGTAGGGGGTCGGAGGTGCCCTGTTTCTGGGGGCTGGGAAGGGACTTGGTTTTTAGGGGGGAGTCTGGCCCCACTTTGGGGTAACCGGCCACAGCCACACATGAGGCTGGGGGCCTGTGGGACAGAGAGACCCTGGCACACGGAGCTGCCCTTTGGGGCCGGTGCAGGCACTGGGTTGGGGTGAGGCAGGGGCTGCCAGAGACCCCTTGGGATTGCCGAGGAGCAGAAGGGGGGGGGGCTGTGTTCCCGCAGCACCACAGCAGAACCCCCCAGCTCAGCATGCCCTCCCTGCGCCTCTCCCAAGAAAGCAGAGCAGGACATCGAGCTGTGGAAGAAACAAGAGGCTGCAGCCAAAGAGGCAGAATCCAGCCCCAATGGCAGCGAGGACCAGCTTGACACGAAGGTACCCGATGTGGGACGCTTCCCTGTGCTGATGCAGGGACCTTGAGCATCCCTTCCCTGGAATATCCCACCCTGCTGCCCTGCGGCTCCCCCCGGATGAGGCCGGGAGGCAGCAGCCTGGCTCGGTGTCACTGTGCCCTCCGTCCGGGCTGAATCTGGGGAAGGGCAAAGGACCTTTTCCAGCCAGGATGCACCGTTCACCCCACTCTGTCCCCACCACAGTCACCCATCCAGAAAGCCAAGCGGCAGCAGATGGACATGATCGCTGAGCTGAAGAAGAAGCAGATGGTGAAGGAGCCGCTCATTTATGAAGGAAAAGACGGTGCCATCGAGGATATTATTTCAGGTGAGGGGCAGGGTGTCTCCCCTGGTGCTTGGTGCTCAGAGTCCCTGGCCAGGCCGTGCCAGCCCAGAGTCCCCTGGGGTGCAGGTACGTTGGGTGGGTGCCACGGCTTGTCACACAGCCCCGCGATGGCTGGGTCACAGCACAGTGCTGGGAGAGATCCGGAGACAGTGAGGGCATGGCTGCTGCTGGGTCGCTGGGAGTTGGACGTTCAGGGCTGGGCTTCCAGCTCTGCTGCCCCTGCACGGGGCTTCGGCGCATGGGGCTTCGGCACAGACAGCGCTGCAGCCAAGTGGGTGCAGCTGGGAGAGCCTCCCTGGCCGGGGGCTCCGAGGGCTGTCACAGCCCGGAGCCAGGGAGCCACCGAGCCCTGCTGGGGAGCCCAGAGCCACCTGCAGCACCTCCCTGTCCCACACGGCAAAGCTGCCGAACACTCTCTGCCCTGTCTCATAGCTCTTCCTCCTCTTCTGCTTCTTCCTCCCTTCTCCTCCTCTCCGCTGCCTCTCTGGATCGCTTTGCTCAGCTCTGAAAACTGTTCCTTTCACGGCCCGGACGGGCAAGCGCTCGTCCCGGCTCTTCTGCGATGCGAGCTTCAACGAGGAGAGTCCCCTGTAGCGGCTGCCTGTAGGTAACGGGGCAGCCGGGCTGGGGGCGAGGGCACAGCCTGGGTGGGCAGAGGGGCACAGAGGGGCTGCCGGGCTGCGGCTCTCCTCCTGCATTTCTCTGCCCAGCACCGTTCCGGCTGCGTGGCCGATCGGCCAGGCTCAGCTCTGCTGAAAGCCACCCCCGGGGCACCCCAGCATCAGCCCCAGCGCCGCGGCACAAGGCTGGGCACTGGAATTGCTGCAGGAGTGGGTCCCACGGGCCGGTTCTTCCCAGCTGCCTCCCTCCTGCCTCTGTGTGCTGCTGGTCAGGCTCCTGCCGAGCGTCCCCGTACCCGAGGGGCTGACCCTGGCCGGTGGTGGGAGTGAGGGCAGGGTCCTGCCTGCAGGTGCAGGCTTTGCCGGGGCGGGCAGGCTGGCGGCTCGCTGAGCCCGTGCTTTCTCCCCTTTCAGATCTGCGGAACAACCCCTACCGGCGCGCAGACAAGGGCCGCGGCAGCGCCAAGAAACGGGCTGTGGGGCAGAGCCTGCAGGCGACGCCGGACATCTCGCTGTGAGCAGGGCAGGCCGGTCCTGTGGACGCAGCTGGGACTGCAGGGCGTCAGCCCGCCGGCCTGGGCCGACCCGCGGTGGGGGGACGGTGCCCACTCCTCGCTGCTCAAGCTGCTTCGTGTGCCGGCCCGCCCTGCTGCCCCTGCCCTGCGCACCCGTGGGTCTGACGCAGGGCTCCCCCAGCAATTGCTTAGCGATGCCACTGAGCTCCTCTCCTGCGGGCTGGCAGGGATGGGGGGAGCACAGGAAGCCCCCCCCACCTTGTCCTGCAAGGAAAAGGGGCTGCCCTGCCCCTTGCCCAGGGCTGCTGCATTGCCCTCCTGCCCTCCGGGGCAGCCCTGCACACCGGTGTGCCCCTCTCCTCAGCTTGCTGGTGCCTTTGATCTCCCACTGCAGGAGGGGCAGAGGATTGGCAGCCAGGGCTGCAGTGCTCCTGGTGCTTCTCCCACATCTCCCGTCTGCGCAGAGCCCTTCGAGGCCGTGCTCTCCTCTGCTGCAGAGCGGGGCGGGCACAGGCTGCGCCTCCTCTCCGGCAAGGAGCCTGCTGCAAAGATCCCACCCTGGGCACTTCACGTACCCCAGGAGCTGGCAGGGGTGCTATTTTACAGTCATTTTCTATGTCTTCCTTAAAAAAAAAAAAAAAAAACAACTCTCTGTGCTATGGGAGCAGGGGCTGGAGCACCCCTGGGTTCTACAGGGTCTCACCAGGAGCCTAAGGCTGGGGCGAGCAGCGCTGGTCTATGACAATCAGCAGGCTCAAGGATTCACCGTCCTCGAATCGCTACGTGGTGGTACCTGGCCTTGCCCTCCTGCCTCCCCAGCACCCACCTCTGCTCTTGGGGCCGCAGCCTCTCAGACACCGGTGCCCATCGGCCCGCGGGGACCACGAGGCTTCTCCCGTTCGCCAGCAGTTGCACGATGCAACCCGCAGCAGGTGCTAGGCAGCCTCCAGCCCTTGCAGCGAACACCGTGGTATCCCCAGACAGTGCAGGGTCACAGCTGAACTCATGCAGGAAAAGGAGGACAGAAAAGGGGTGGGCTTGGACGTAGCCAGAGAGCTGCACCATCCTACAAATAACGACTGAAGCACTGGCCTTTATTCCTCCCCGCCCTGCTGCCGATCAGTCAGAGCCGTGCACTGCTGCAGTTAACCCGTTAATGCATTTACTTTGTCACAAACGCCCCCTGCTCGCCCTGCTGCGAGGACTCGTGGCTGCCGTGTACATTCTCGCTTGCCCCAGCTTTTAGACCAGGGTAAGTCCTCGTTACAAGCCAGAGCAGCGACTGCTTCCTGCTGTAATTACGCTGCTAAGCGCCACCGGCTCAGTATCGCACAAAGCTCAAAGGGAGGGAAGGGAAATGAATGTGTAACTTATAAATGCCTTTAAGCCAGAAATGTAAAACATTAACTGCTAATTTGTATACATTATTTTTATATACTGAGGGCCTGTTTAATCCAAAGCAGAACTGGTAATAAACCGACTCTATGGATAAAGCGCGTGTCTGTGAGGGGGGCAGGCCGATGCCGTGCGCAAGTCCCGGTGTTTGAGGCCGCTCGGGCTACCTCCTGCCTTCGTGGGCTGGATGCAGCAGCTGCCGCTTGCTGCTTTACTAACACTAATACATGAACTGCACAAGGAACTGCTGCCGGGAGCGGCGACCCCGCTCCTTTGAACTGCTGCAAGTGGAAGATGTATTTCTGACTTGCCTGTGGCTGCAGGACTGGCAGCAGGGGCGATTTAGTGGATGAAAACACGAGAAAGCAAGTGCCAGGGGACAAAAGGAGGGGCAAGCCAGGCCTTGTGGCTCTTCAGAGGCACGGTGCCACATCTTTAACTGCGGTGCCCCTGAGGCGGCGGCTGTCAGGCCCTGGCACCCACATGAGCACGTGCGCATTGTCGCCAGGATGCTCGGGAAGGCACCTGCAGCCCCCGCCAACCCCAGCATGGAGCTGCAGCCAGCCCTGGGCGAGGCTCGGCCCAGCACCAGGGCACAGCACGGCTCCTCAGTTGGGCTGTCCTCAGAGACAAGAGCTGCTTCCCAAAGCCGACCCACTCTTTACAGGGAAGTCTAGGAAATCCCAAATGCAACCAATGCACCCGCTTTTTTTTTTTTTTTTTTGTGGACAGCTGATCCGACTTCTGTGCTCACTGTACAAACAGGTACATGATAGCAAAACTCAGCCTCTCCACCCGTCGGCTGGAATTTGGGTTTTCCATTTCAGGTAGCTGATCTCATGTGCTCACTGACGTGGCCGTGAGCACACCTCCAGTCCACCGCATTGACAGAAAGACACGGTGCAAGTGGAGGCAGCTTCTGCACCAAGAGGGAGCCGAAGCCCATGCTGCACGGTGTGGGCAAACCTCTGGCACTGTCTGCTTAACCTCAGTTCCTCAGGATCCTGGAGTGACTTCTCTCACTCTTGAGGGGAAGACGTGTCAGCCCCCTGTACAGCAGAAGCCCCTGCCTGGAACGTAAAGCACCAGGGAGCAGTGCCCTCTGCTTTCCCTTGATCAGTCCAACCTGGGCCTTGTCAAAAAAGCACAGGAGACGCACTGGGGATAGCTGGAAATCAGGGGGGCAGCATTTCACTGACAAAGCTTCAGTGTGGTGCAGGGACACATTCATTTGACACAGATAGCCAGGGTTTTTGCAAATCAGCCTGTTTTCTCAGACAGGAAAGCCTCGATCCAAAGCTACGTGCATGCCAGCTAGCTAGATGGCTGAGAACATGCTGGGAAGCCTCATGGCAGCCCTGTAACCACCAGGGAGCTCGGGCATGGAGCCAAGGACGTGGAACTGGAACAGGAGGAGGAAAGGGGACGATGTGCTTAGCAGCATCAACACATTCAGCAAATGCTGTGCTCAGAGCTGTCAAAGGTACTGCTGCCTCTTCACACCCACAAAGGACTCTTCCCTCATCCCCCCACAAACTAGGGTGAACTTTATTCAAACCAGGCTCCTCTTAAAAAAACGCCACACTCAGTACCGTCTTCGTGTTCTCTGGTACAACATATCAAACCCCTGACCATGAAAACAAAGAATCCTTTTTTCCAGCTTTTATTTTTTTTCTGTGAAAATACAGGTTGAAATGTTAATTTCAAGAAATCACAGTTTTATAAAGTGTCATTCATTCAATACCAGCTAGTCATTCCATCACCTTCACCCATGCCAGTACTGCCCATCCCAAAGCTTTGTATTGCTTTGCCAAAGGTGATTTTTTTTCCCAAAGACCTTAAAGAAGGTGCTATATGACAACAGCCATCTGTGTTTTTCACTATTTGTCCTCCCTAACTTGTACTGGGATTCAGTCCTAAAGCCTAATTATGTTATTACACACAATTTAAGACAAATGTTAACAGGGATAACAAAAAAAAAAAACAAAAAAAACCTTTCCTGACTTTTTTGCCTGTCAGTATTGCACAGCCAGCCTTTCTGGAAGCTGGGCTTTTTCTGCCTGTCACAGCAAAAACAACCAGCCAAATTAACAGGAAACTGTCCCAGCAGCAGGAGAGAGCTGAGATCCCAAGCTGGTAGGTGGCAAAAACATTAAAACCCTGGAGATATTTCCGAGAGCAGAACCACATTTCAGGACAGTAAAAGCACCAATGGTTTGTGGTATCAGCCGGAGCGTCTTTCCCACGCGGCAGGGAGAGCTGACGCCCCAGCCTGCTCCTCTGAGCAGCTGTCCCGTAAACGGTTGTTACGTGGAGGTCTGCAGCCTCACTTTCTTGCTTGAGGTGGCAGCAAAATAGGATTGAAGTTTTTGGACAAAATGAACAGGATGGAGATACTGGCTAATGCTGGTGTGAGAGCGCAGGAGAATGTAAACATCTCCACCTACCCAACAGAGACGATCTGGCTTCACAAGGGTTCCTGCCTTTCACCCACCCACTCAGGTGGCCCGAGACTAGCGTTAATGCTATAGATGAAGTGTAAAGCTCACAGGTCCTGCAAGCAGAGGACTGCTGCACCCTGTCCTACTGCTCGGCAGAACTCGGGTCTAACACCAACGTACAAAAACGCACACCTGTACATCGAAGCACTTTGCGGACGACAGTGAAAGCCGTGAGGTGCAGCCTTCAGGAAGGGAACAGACTATTCTTTTGCACTGACACGTCACCAACAGTTATTATGACAGACTCTTCTTAGAAGCAGCCAACAGATTTTTCTCCTCTCCCCCTCAGAGGAAGCCCGAGGAGGGTGCCAAGTGCAGGAAGTTTGGTTTCTGCACTCAGCGCCTGCTTGGGAGCTCCTGGGAACTCTGCAAGGCATTTTGAGCCCTGTTGCTCCAGAGCCTAGAACTCGTAGTAGCTTATGGCATCTGACAAAAATTGTGCCGACTTCCCTATTCCTCCCCACTCCTGCCTGGAAAAGGTGTGCATAACGTTTTAACCATTTACTAAAAAGACTCTTAATGTGGCTGCATTTCAGCTATACTTATGTGCCTATTTTGGACAATTCATTAAGTGCTTTAGAACAAAAAAGTGCTATAAGAGACTATACGCACAGTGGTGACAGGTTTAACTTCTTCAAGAGTTCCACTCTTCTATGGCATGATAACTTCAGTTTTCTGGTTAAGGATGTCAACACCTAGTGCAGCAAAACCAGCCAATGTTCTGGGAGACCAAAGGGAAAGAGTATCAATTACAGGTCACTGGTCCTCAAAATGGGAGGTCCAGAGCTTAACTTTTCCCAGCTATTTTAAGTGAACTTCACTTGAGAAACCTGCAGACATTCCTGCCTCGTTGCATCTCCCAGAACCAGCCTGGGTCCGGCACGGCTGACCTTGCTCCCTGGGAGCTGCTCCTCTCTTCAGCCTCGGTGTCAGCAGCCCCGGCTCTGCGGCCGCTGTGGTTCCAGCACTCTGGAAGAGGCACAGCACACCAGCAAATCGGTTTCGAGACACACAAGGACTTTGAGCAGCCCTGAACGAGTGCACCCAAGTACCTTACGCCTCCCCCTGGTTTTGTTCTGGGTTACAGAAGGGCTAGCAACACCCACCCGTCTGAACTTGACGCATACAGTTGCTGTATACTTTACAAAAACATAATCACAAAAGAAAAAGTTCACCAATGATTAAGGCACTGTGGGCCCAGCTGCCCGTCCCGCTCCATTAACACGTTTTGACGTGAGGGGAGGAATACGAAGCCTGGTGCCAGCCTTTAAGTGCTGGTGCAGACGGGCTGAGCTAACACCACGCAGCACGGGGGCACTGATCTCCAGCGGAGGGGCTGAGCGGATGGCAGGACTGATAGCTGGGAGTGGGTTTTAAAAAAACAGTTCTGCAGGAGAATTCAGACTTTGCCTGAGCTGACGGAGCCGCTGTCCTGCCCCCTCCAGGGGGAGCTGTGCGGACAAGGACAGCTCCTGTGAAGTTGCAGCAAGGCAGCAGCAGCAGCGGTGGAAACGGGGCTGAGGAGCACAACCCTGCCCACCACGGAACACGCTCCTCCTGCCCTACCACGTACTCCCTTCGTTGGTAGCAACAACAGAGTGGGAAGCACCAGCTCCTAAGTCAGGGAGGAGATTCAGAAGACGAGAGCTGCAAGCAAAGCTCTTTCTGGGAACAAAGTTCTTTTCTGATTCAAGAAGGAAGTGTCTGCGGGGAAGGGTGGGAGGTGAAACCAAGCACCCAGCTAGTTACTGCTGTCAATTTTCCCCATGCAAAAGGCTTGAGGTAGAGATGATGCTACCCAAAGCCTACAGAAACATTAAGTTTTTCCTCCAGCTAGAAGGAAGTTAGCCAGCTCCCCTCAGCACAAACAACCACAGCTGCACTGAAGATACTCAACCTCCACCTCCTCTGAGCAAGCCCAGTAACTACCAGCCTCACCTCAGAGGCTGAGCAACAGGAGCTCTCATCCAATCCCCATATGCTCCTGAAAAGCACAATCACATTCCTCTGAAAAGCAGGAATTTTCCTGTACCATTCTCAAGCTCAATCTCACACACCCAAAACAAGTAATTCCCACTGCTCTGGGGAACATCTAAGCTTCAGGACATGTCTTGGAACTGGATCAGAGCAGACAACAGAAGTGAGGCCCGAGAGCAGTGAACTGCTGAACTGCTATCCTACTTCAGCACAAAACACCAGCAACTGCACGTGGTGCTTGATGGCAGGGGTGGCTGGAAGCTTTTGCAATTCCATATTTCAACAAGGTAAAAACCTCCACAGCAGAAGCAGCCTCACGGCCTGTTCTCCAGTTGACCGTGTTTGACTCTCCACGTCCAGCTGACACTGCAGTCAGGGGCAAGGGTGCACTGCAGCTCAATACCAGAGTCGGGGACCTCCATGTCGTAGTGCACTGGCTGGCCTTCTTTGGTAACCAGACTGAAGGCAGGGACCCGTACCTGTGAAGCGGAACAAATGAATCTGAATGCCACTTCAAGCCTCTTTCAGAGCATAAGAACCCATTAACAAACCCAGCCTGATTGGCAAATAACATCCCCACTCAAGAAAAGCTGCAGGAGAGAGGCTTGTGACTGGCAGAAACATCCTGAAATTATCTCATTAGAAAGTATCTCAGAAACTGGACTAGTAGCATTCACCCTGCTGCTAACTTGCCTCCTTGAGGTCGTTGGCCATTGCAGGTGTTTTCTGAACTGGCTGCATTTGGGCACTGCCAGTTCCTCTGTGGGCTAGTGACCTTTTGCTTTGTGATGTCCACAAGAATGATGTACTCCAAAGAGAACCAACAGCAGTGAAACACGTTCTGGACGTCTGCAACCTCTTTGTTTAGAGATGATCACCACATTTTACGCTTGGAGGAGTCTTGGTCCCACAGACACTCAGAGTCTCTTTCAGGGCCTGCCAAAAAGGCCCATAGTGAGGTTCACTGGAGTCTGCCAGTATCTCCTCCACATTAACAAGCAGGAAGCATCACAGCCCAACGCAGCCTGTTTCCCTTAGCTGGTACTACTGCTCTTGAAGAAAAGGTCAGAATGATTCTTCTATAGGCAGAGGGGAAAGAAGTTATCTTTCTAGTCAAAGAGAAGGATTTTTAAACTGGAGCACAGGTACTTTTTAAGATGGAGCTCAACAACTACAAGCCAACTGCATCCTGGGCTGCATCAACAGAGTTGCCAGCATGTGATGGAGGGGACTGTCCCCCTCTGCTCTGCCCTTCTGAGGCCCCACTTGGAGTGCTGCATCCAGGTCTGGGGCCCCCAGCACAAGGATGTGGAGCTGTTAGAGGGGGTGTAGAGGAGGCCATGAAGGATGCTCAGAAGCTGGAGCACCTCAGATATGAAGAAATACTGAGAGGTCTGGTGTTGTTCAGCGTGGAGGAGAGAAGGCTCCAGGGAGACTGCACTGCAGCCTTAGAGTGACTTTTTACATGGGCAGATAGTGATAGGACAAAGGGGAATGGTTTTAAACTAAAAGAAGGGAGATTTATATAAGATATTAGGATGAATTACTTTACCCACTGGAACAGGTTGCCCAGGGAAGGTGTGGATGCCCCATCCCTGGAGGTGTTCAAGGTCAGGTTGGATGGGGCTGGGGGCAGCATGCGCTGGTGGGAGGTGTCCCTGCCCATGGCAGGGGTTGGAATTAGGTGATCTTTAAGGTCCCTTCCAACCCAAACCATTCTATGATTCTATGTACTGTGATGCCTATGATGATTTGCAATGGTTTGTAGTTCAGAAAATATCTTCTGGTATCACACTTACAACAACAGCACTCAAGTTATGTAACTAAACGCATCATTAGGGTCCCTGAATGGACTTCTGGTTCGCTGATTTTAAGGCAGGATGAGGCTGCATGGTAGAAGAAATTGCTTAGACAAAATGCCGTACTTAAACAACTCCCAGCTTTGTGTCTCACCTGGCTGCTTATCCCAGTGGCAATGTCTCCCACCTTTGTTCTCTGGAAATCCCTGATGTGTAAATTTTCTCCGCTTAGCAACTGGACCTGGATTTTCACTCCTGAAATGTGAAAGAGAAGTCATTAACTTCTGCTGTAGGCATAACAACTTCACAGTCCCACATTGGAGAATTGACTAGCAAGACACAGGCATCAGAAGACCATTTTTTATTTTTTTTTGTCATCAAGTATTTCATTTATGTAGGTCTTGGCAGGGCACAGAGGATTGCTGAAGAAAACAATGACTCACAGAGCAGAGCTGGATTTAGCAAGAAAGCAGCTGAAGAGACATATTGATTTGTACAACATGCCCTCAAAATTACTCTGTAGAAATTTATGGTTATAAGGCATACAGTCTTGCACATGGCAGCTGCACAAGGCGAGGCATAAAGCTGAACCAGACTCCGTGGGTTGAGGAACTTCTTTGGCTTTTATTGGATTATATAGACTTGACTCCCACCCACCTATGACTGGAGCAGACTTGGCCTCTTGACAGCCCATATGCTTTCAGGAGGGTCTTTGCTGACACAGGAACTGAAAGGTGAGAAGAGTTCAAAGACTCCACACCCCAGATCCGCTAGATACTGAGAAAGCTGTACCCAACCATTTATCCAGACTTCAGAAAGATGGACTCACCATTGAAATAGCTAGGAGTGTCTGTGTGACGGCTGCGATTCAGTAGGTTGTTAAAGCTGAAGCTCTGTCCATCCGTCTGGCTGTTCCAGGAATGAATCCCTGAGCTCATAGTGTCCCTCAAGCTATGCGAAGCCTTCATGGAGTTCTGCAGAAGTAAGCACAAGTCTGTCAAAGGCTCCTAAAGAACATGAGCTTCCACGAGATGCCAAACATGAAAATAACCTCAAGGGAAAAAGAAAAAAAAAAAAGAAATCCACAGGGATGTGCGATTGGGCCTTGACTTATTCTGCATTTACCTGCCATCTAGAAAATGGGATGTATAACAATGCAACAGTTTGCAGACACAGAAAGTTATTCTCAGTAGTCAAATCAGTAATCAGCTGAAGAGTTGGATGAAAAGAAAAAAAGGGTTTCATCACACTGACAGGAGAATAAAGCATCAGATACATCTCATGTTGTTAAGTGACAATGCACAGGAAAAAACAGTAACTCTACATAAACAACTACATTGTTGTGCTTCTTGGAAAAGTCTATATTATCTTAAGAGTCATGGGAGGTCAATCTGACAACAACAGCTTATCGGTAAGTACCCATCAAAACTCAAATCAGTTGTTAGGGTTATGAGCTAGACAAAAGAAATAGAGAAAAAATCAGAGTCACATCCCACGCTGCACACCGTGTTGTATCAACGTCTGAACTACTGCGAAGAACTGTGCTCAGCTCTCCTCAGAAAGCACTACAATGCTGAGAAGAGGAATAGAAATAGGAAGCAAAGATGATCACGTTCAAAAATGACTCCTGCAGATGGCAGGCTACACCATTTTGGACTCCCTGTCTGAAAACAATGATTGAAGGCTTACAATTAAATTACATCCTTCCTGGTACAACAAGGCTTATTCTGTGTTGTTGTTTTTGTTTGTTTGTTTGTTTGATCTGGTATTCCCTACCTTATGAATAACGGAGTTAAAGCAAACGATTAATTAAACCTAGTGTTTAAGTAATATAAGACTATACAGGTCATTAGTATCAGTAGGTTAAAACAGATTCGTGGAGATCAGATCCATAGGCTGGGAGTGAATATCCAGCAGAAGGGTTACTGTTCTGCCCCATTCTTCTGCTCCTTCCCTAAACACCCCTTCAGTGGCCAGGAAGAAGATCCTTGGCCACTGGGTCCAACTCTGCACAGTTCCTATGCTCACCCCTACTGCTTCAGTTCCTTGATTCTGCATAAACAGGGTCAAGGCCACTGAGGTTTTCCAGATCCACACACTTGGTGCTTACTGTGAGAACACAGCCCAGAAGAGCAACTGGAAGAAAGGGGTCGTCGTGGGACAACAAACTAAAAAACAACTAAAATCCTAAATACCCCGTTGCCCAAGAACAAAGGTTCATTCCTCCAGTATGCTGCAGAAAAATAGATGTCAAAAGCAACAAGAAATGTGAAAAGCTCCAGATGTTCACTGGTCACAGCTTCCAGAGGTGGTTACCCTGCGACCCCTCCACACCCCCAGTAACACAGCTAGCATCCACGTATATTCACCTTCTCACTGGCATCTGACACAAACGGGCTGTCGATGCTGAGACATGAAAGCATTTGTTCTTGCTCTTCCAGCGAGTAAGGCTGTGAAAGGCTGTTCAAAAACAGTTCTGCAAGCAGAAAGAAAGGGAAGGAAAACATTTAAAGTTATTCCTTTCATGAGTTCCTGCTCCCGTCCCAGTTATTACAATTAATACTCTAAGCATCTTTGGTGTTAGATAATGACCATTGACACTGGTGTCCATAAACTACCTGACACATAATTCCTCTGGTAAGCAGAGGGTATTGCTACCACTGGGAAAATAGGGAAACTGAGCCAGAAAGGACAGAGGAATTGTGCAGTGACATGCAAAAAGTCAGAAAGGGCTCGCACCCAGGAGCTCCCAGTTCTTGCCTACTGTGCCACCTGTCAGTCTTCACTCAAGACCATCTGCATCATACCTAGGAAAGGGACAATCTTAGGTACTCTGCTCTTGCACTAACTTGCGTTGACGATATCCAGACCTGACAAGGATGATGGAGGTCCAAAGCCATCTGAGAAGAAAGACAGCCCTCAGCAACCCCTAAAATGCTATTCCTCAGTTGTGTGACAAGTTACATTTCAAGACACTTTTTTCCTAGCTTGAACTTTTCAATTCATTTATGAAGACAAGAAAACATGGGATAAAGAATTGAAAGGTTGAGGTAATGGAACTGGACTATTACTTCACTGATTTTTCACTCTGAACTTCTCTCTTGTTTTCAGATTCTGGATTGTTGGCTGGTGGGTATAGCTTTTCCAACGCAATAAACTGACTTCAACTACACTGCTTTGTTTGAAGTCTCCCATTTAAAAGGCTTATCCCTTTATTAAAAGAATTAGTTTTGAAGTATTCAAACCTTCATCTGAAGTTAGAATTGCAGACACTGTTTGTACAGTGCACATAAGCACACATCTGAAAACTGGCTGCTTTTTGAGAGGTTCCCACACCTCCCACAGAAGTTCACTACACTGGTCAGACAGTGGAAGGAAATCCTGACCACTACCTTCGTGGCACGTTTAGTTGCTTAAGAACTACTAGTTTTGATAATTTCAAGGAAGGCCAAACCATTTGTATAACAAGAGATGCACTATGAACAAAATGACATTCCCAAAGAAAGAAAATAACTGCCAAAAGGCCAAAATAAAGCAGCTGTATTTTTTATCATGTTCTTAAGCAAAAAGCTGAATTCCCTACATAGCTCATTACTTACCTATTTCCAGCTGCTGAAGCTCTTGTTCTGAAATGGTTGTTGCTTTCTCCACATGGCTGCAACTCTTCAGGGGGAGAGGAGTCGAGGAGAGCGGTGGTGGATCCCAGATCCCAGATAACTCCTTGCACACGTTCCAAGGGGTTCCCCCAACCTCCTCTGTTTGTTCCAGAGGTGGTGGTGGTAGGACTGGGCTTGCACAAGAAACTTTGTCTGCCAATTTGGGGTCAGAACGAGTCTCAGAAACTGGGCTCACTGTGGGGGACAGGGATGTCTGTGGATTGTTTTCTTTGTTCAGAGACAAATGTCTAGGCTCTCTGTATTCGCCTTTCCAGGGGCTTGTCACACCTCCCACTACAAAAACAGAGAACACAAACATTGTCATACAGAGAAAAGAGGTAAAGGTTTTCCTTCACAATACAAGTTTCAGAACTGTATCTTGCTGTGAAATGTGAAATTTAGCTTCTTCAGAAAACAGAGCCAGATCATCTCCACAAGTTCTTCCTGTATCACAGAGCTTTTCAGGAGGATTAAGTTGAAATAAATCACGGATAGTCTTAGAGGGAAGACCGGATCACAAGTATAAGTTGCAGCTGAGGATGCAATAAACCTCTGCTTTCACTTTTGCTGCATATCAGGCTTCAGCTCACTAGATGCATTTGATACATCAGCTGAGCATGAGCCAAGCCACAGCACACACCTTAACAAGCCCATGTAAAGCACAACATCATCTGCTTCAAGTAGAGAAGGAAGAAGGAGCATGTGACAGCACACAGGAAGCTATAATTTATTTGGGTGAGAAATACAAAGAAGTCACTTCAGGGTAATTTCAAAGAAAGGGATGTGGGCAAAAGCTATCAACCCCCAAATGTACATCAATGCTGAAGCATGTGCAAGTGATACACTGAATCATGTTTTACCAGAATACATTGGTAAAACATACTGATATGTTCCTCCAGGACCACTCTAACACTACTGGTCACTTTCACAAGCATGTGAAAGAAGCTTTAGATATGGGACATTTCTACCTTCTTCAAGTGCAACACTGGTCTTGGTTTTCAGTTCAGACGCAGATGCTCGCTGAACAGGCTCTTTCTCCAGACCCATTTTAATAATTTCAGCAGTGAGAGGGTTGCAGGAAGGTGGAATTTCCCTCAGAGGAGGTGGCTCTTTAGCTATCTGTGAAACAAACAGGAAGTGAAAGAGGCTCGACCAGAGAGGCTTCATTTGATTTCAGAAAGGTTCTTCCCATCCTCAGAGAGCTTCCAACTGAAGTTACCATTACATGAGAGGCCTGAGCAGTATATTATTTTTTCACAGTTGAATGGCTCAAAAGTCACACCCAAGTCATGAGCAGAATAGGAAAGAAAGAGCTCTAGAATGTATAATATGCAACAGTCTAAATGGAGTAAGAAATTATTATCTGCCATAGCAAGGTTGGCATCATCTTAGAACTGTCTCTCAGAGAGACTTCCTGAAATGACTGCTGTTTAGTTAAGTACAATGGGATTTTGCAGGCTTAAGTACCTTTTACTTGGCATATTTTGAGTTACTTACCTTCAGACAGAGAGGATGATTGTAATATTGGGTCCAAGGGTGACACCCATTAAGCATGTGCAGCATCATACAGCAACTGCTCCAGACATCCACTTTGGAGTCGCAGCGTTTTCCCATGACCACCTCTGGAGCCATGTGAGTTTCTGTGCCAGGCACATAGTTCCCTAAAACCATTTAAATGAAAATTCACTGCGCGTAAACTAGACGATTGTTCCAGTGCAACTGCTGGGAAGCCTAAGGCAGCCTCCTTGTCTTTCCAGTTAAAGTGAGAAACAAGTCAGCTTCACCCAAAAAGCAGCATCACACACTCCTGTCAGCTGTTCAAGAGCTCCATGCCCCCATCAGTCTCACCCCTTATATGCAGATGTATGTATTAAACTTCCCTTCCTAGCATATTTGGGAGGCAAATGCCATTGGTGAACTCAGCATTAGAAAATATATCCATCTCTTCCAACAGATGCATTAAGAAGCACAGTAAAGTTTCACTGCCAGAAGTCAGCAATGATTTTTTCCTTTGCTGGAGGTCAGGATTCTTCCCCAGCTGTTTAATGAAGTTAAAAATCTAACTCTGACTCGTCATGTAAGTTTGGATGTGATGTCTGGCCGGGACAAAACACTGAATGTGATAGGTTGACTTAATTTTCAATAAAAACATAATACTAACAACAACATAAACACAACAACCTTCTAGACTGGAAGATAAGGACTAAATTCAACAACAACATAAATACAACAATCTTTTAGACTGGCAGACAAGGACCAAATTCCAAACCTAAGTTCCTTTTAGCTGTCAGTGACACACTTCACAGTAGAGTCAATAAATGTTAAGTCTGGAAAACACAGTTGCCTGCAGATTAGCCAAACATGAATGTTCAAAAAGAAAGAATGAGTCAGCAGGGCAATTCTTTAGAATCACACCAGAAAAACCTTACCTGTGACCAAGCACTTTCCCAAGCCATCTGGATGAAGGTGAGCAGAGTGACCAAAATCACACAGAAGAGCTCTGCTTCCATCGTCAGACAAAAGCACATTTTCCGCTGCCAATGAGAGGTTTTTAACTGGTCAGTTCCCTTTGTATCATGGCCACTCAGAGGAGGAAAAAAGCCTAAAGCCCACAGAGCTACTTTTTTGAGCCCAAACCACGGTCTATTATTCCTATGGAGTGTCACTGGCTCAAGCACGTACACAACTATAATTATCCCAGTTATCCTCTATCCCCCTGATGGAGCGGCCTGGGCAAACAGCCTGTCAGACCAACTGGACAACAGAAAGAGGTGACAAATATGATATGCCCAGCTGTTTAGAACTAAGTTAAGCTCCAATCTCAAATGCAGAGCTGAAAATGTAGTAAATAAACTTTAGACACTCACAGTAACTCAATCTCCAAGCCCTTTGCTCCTTGTAAGAAAAAGGGAAGAACAAGATACCTTAAATAGCATCCTACCTTTTACATCCCCATGGAGAATGTTTTGAGCATGAAGATACTCCAAGCCTTCTAATGCTTGGCCCAAATAACTGAGGGCTCTGTCCTCTGGCAGGCAGCCACTCTGCTTAATTAGCTGACCTAGTGAGCCACCTAGAAAGGAATCCAGAGAGTCCATATCTGTTAAGTTCTTCTCAGCATCATCAACGTTCCTTGTTTCTGATGAAGAAATGAAAACTGCCAGGCCTGACAGCCCTTATCTTACACACATGGGTTTATTCCTTTTGCTCATACCCAGAGGTCTTACTGCCTGTGGATACCAGCCTCTTTCATGAACCCTTTTGCTTAGCATCAGTTTAACATTAGTGCTTTGTGTTAAAATCAACTACTCTGTGATCAGCCACTTCTAGGTGCTCCTGATCATCAGCCGTCCTTCACAGGCTGTCTTTTCCATGGGCCTGGCTGGAAAAAGGAGCCTTGGGCAACAGGGAACCATCTAGGTCTGCTTTTAGAGCATCTCCTGTTCTAGTCCAACGTGCTTTACATGGTGGCATGCGAATAAAAATGAAAGCAAAGAAGAGTACCAACTATGTGGTTCAGTGAGAATTTACAGCTGGTGTTTGAGAGATAGGCATCTTGAATGGAAGAGGGGCTGGACTAGAAATGACTCTCCCCAAAAAAGACCATTGCTACACACCCAGCAGGGGTAACACAAACCTATCCCAACCCACTCAGGAGTTAATGCTAGGAACACTTGGATACACCGGAGAATTAACAGAATTTAAAACTGGGGCAGGAGGAAGAGGAGATCAATGTCCACTGCATTTGACAGCTACAGCGATGCTCCCACTGTGGCTGTTCCTTTCTCACCCTCCATCAGCTTCATGAAGATGGTCACCCAAGGTCCTTCCTTCACAGCTCCATACAAGGGGACAACTTTAGGACTGGTTATCGCAGCACACGTCGTCAACTCCTCTGCACGGAAGTGTTCAACTTGTACCTGGAGTGACAAAGAAGCACCAAACAAATTTTGTGACACGTCCTGACAGACTTGTCCCTCCCCAGTGCCTGCGTCAGAGAGCCCTGCACTGCCTAGCAGCAGAAACTCACAGATAGCTTTTGGTATCAGAAATCGGTGGGTACAGCAGTAAGTGGCAACACACAGATCAACTCCGAACAAGGACAAAGGGAGTCCCTAAATCCTCAGTGCCCAAGTAAAGTGAAGATTTGTCAAAAATTAAAAAAAAAAAAAGATGCCAGCTTGCAATTCCTCTGGCTTTTGGTTACAGATTACATGCAATCTTCAGGAGGAAGGTAATTTTCGTCTCAATTAAGAAGATAATACTGACAACTTAAGCATTCTGTTTTCATGAGATCTGAAAGAAGAAAAAAAAATCTAAGGATGCTGCAGTACTTGGCAGACCCAACTCCTGCAAAATACGAGAGAATACAAAATATGCCTGAAGCAGTGATCTACACTATCACCTTTTTACGTGGTATTCACCCTGCACAGAAAAATGGTTAAATAAAAAAAAATTATTCACTGAGTTTGGCCAAATAAAATAAACCAAGAATTTGCTAAAGACCAGAAGGAAAACATGAGTCATTACGATTCTGGTGGGAAAAGGATGTATCATGTTTCTTCACTGTCAGCAATCCAGCTATAGCCAGTTTGCTTTAATCTCAACAATTGGGAGAGCAGGTGCTTGCAACACCCAGTATGGTGAAAGAAGGTCAGGTAGTCCCCTTCTACAAGGGCAGACAGCAGTAATTCCAGACAATTACTTATGTGAAATGAAATACACCATAGTTTAATGTTCAGCTTGCACGTTAGAACTCACTGGTTAAGAGTTTGGCCTGAGAAGACACTTCTTATCTACAGAAGTATCCTTTGAAATCCTCTAGGAATTAGAAAAGTAATTGCCATTTAGAAAGACTTAAGAATCTCCTACCCTCATGTATTTCTTTTCAGCACTACCACCTCTCCTTCCTGAAAATAGACCCCACTACTAACAGCTGTTTCTCTTGAGACAGTGTAATTGCACAATGGATAATAAAACTCAGTGGTTACGTACTGTCAGAAAACAAGCTGGTCATGGTACCACAAAATTCCACATGTAAAGCATAAGGATGAAGAATAAGAAATAATTTTCTACTTGCTTTAAATACGTTTGTTTCTATCCACCTGAAAAATGAAATGGTTAAAAACCCGGACAAGCTGGCTTAGTCTTGCCACTTCCGTATTTCCACCAGGCCATACATCAAGTTGACACCAGTGTAAACAAAAAAAGTGAACATTTTAAAACTGAAAGATACAAGTTCCAATTCTTTTCTCACATAACATTTTCGTACTCAAGACAAACACTTCCCACACACTTTTCGAAGTTTTCTATTGGAGTAATGTGAGAAACAGTTCTACAGAGGTGATAAAACTGTTCAAGTGTTAAGTTCAAGTTAAGTAGTTTGCGATCTCATCAGCTACTTCCATTATAACTCTGCCTTCACCTCTGAGGCACCCCGTGGCCGCCTACAAATCAATACCCTCATTCGAGTTACACACACATCACGCATCATACGACAGTGACGTATGACTTAGTGTACAATAGATTATTATGCCAACTCCTGGAAAAACACATATCCTTGCTGCACCTGTAACAGAATCACCTCCTTACAACGTGCCAGTATTGTGTATGACACTCACTGAACAGGAGAAAGCTCTCTCCTTTCTGAGTACCTATCAACTGTCTGATCTTTTACCTATTTTACTCCATTGCCAACAAAGAAACACCTGCCATGTCTCCATTCATACTGGGTGTGTTTTAAGATGGGAATAGTTAGACAAGCATACAACTCGGAGCTGTTTTTTTCCCTCTGTAGACGTTAAGACACTAAGAACACACTTAAGATCTTCCTGAAATCTCTACTCTTTTGGCCTGTCTCAGTGTGAAAACCAAGATACCTTTAACACTCTTTGAAGCCAAATGAGCCTATTTCTTACTGCCAAGCTTGCCCTACTGTGCACACCTCTGTCTGCTGCTTCTCTCCATGCCACCACCTTGAAGCTTTCCCTTGGACATAACCACAGCAGCACTGCACTGTGACTGTACAGTCTGTGGAATGAGAAGACACTTGCTCTTTACAGAATTATGAAATCATTTAGGTTGGAAAAGGCCCTTAATATCATCAGGTACAATCCTCCAACAACACAAGCCATGTAACATTACCAAGTCCACTGCCAGACCACATCCCTAAGTGCTACATCCACACGTTTCTTAAATACCTCCAGGGACAGCAACTCCACCCCTTCCCTGGGCAGCCTGTTCAATGCCTAACCATCCCTTCCATGAAGAAACTCTTCCTAACATCCAGTACACACCTCCTATGCCTCCTTATATCAGACAACCCCCCCTTTCTCACACACAGATTACCTTTTTGGCAGCACACTGAAATCCTGTCTGTTTGTCCTCTATTTTGTATACTTCTCCAAAAGAGCCAATGCCCAAGGAACCATGACACTTGGTCCAATGAACTTCTTCTCGGTACTCGTAATCCACTGGCTTTAGTTTCTAGGGGATAAAAATCAGAAAACAAGATGAAGCAAGCAAGGAAACACATAATACCATAACTCTTTAAAAATCCATGAACAAAATTACTTCTGTCACTGGCTTGAGATGACACAATATGGGAGGACCTGACAGATTTTTGTGTATGCCCTATTTCACCTAAATGACTATTCGCTTTTGTCATAAAGAAAGACCACCCGTGTTTGGATAGCTTTGGAGCTCCAAACTATTCCCTTCACCTGCAAGACTGTGAAGATGAAGATAAATTCTACAAACAAAACAAGATTCATCTGACTAAATTTAGGCATCTACGTGTGAGCTACACCTTTTTTATATTCAGTTGACTGAGACTGTGCTCTACATCTCAATGTAAACATATTCAGGCAGGTAAGTAACACCCTGAACTCACTGACTGTACCGATAGGGTCATCACTGATTCCAGCGAAGAGTCCTCTAAGAGGAGTTTAAGGAGTTGGCCAAGATCTGAACTAGGAAGAGATGAATCATGACTGTAAGATTTCCGTGCATTTGCAGTGCCCATGTCCTGCGTTTGGCAAGGGACAGTGGGTAACTTACTGGTTTACCACCACAGGCAGGAGACAAGCTTTTTGCGATCTGTAGGTCCCAGGTACCTTTTTCTGTTTGTGTCACAATCTAGGTGAACTACAGCCAATAAAATATTGCTGTCTGTTCACCTCAGTGGACTGGATTCTTTCACAGACAAACAGAGAAGACATTTTTGAAGACTGACTATGCACAGAAATACTTCTCATAAATAAGCATGCATATTTTGTGAATGAGTGAACAAATCAGAGCCACCAATATAAGACAGGGCTTTATGTCCTTCAAATAACAACGTCGCATCTACCTCTAACTGACAGTGTTCAATCGTATCAATACCCACTCAGAAAACGCGGTCATGTTACAGAAGCCAACACATGGATATAGGTTCTCTCTCTTCTGAAGCCCAAGAGAAACTCTGCCTACCACAACACTAGTGTGTAGGATCAGAAGATCACCTCGGTAAGTAGCACGCCTTCGTTTTCATCTGCTTTTTGAAATTGTTCCTTCAGGTCCAGACCGCCTCCTCTCCACGTCTTGGCTAGGCTGGCTAAATTTTGTGGTTCACCGAGACTCACGCTCCCCTTCAAGGCGTCTACCAAGTATTCTTCCACAGAAATCTTGTCCGAACTGTTTTTCATGGACTGGTTGACGCAGTTGGGGAAACTATATTCCAAGTTTAGCCCAGATAAGCGATGCTCACCGTCTTGATAGTTGAGATCGCCATGGAAATATGTCTTCAGAGCATTCAGTTTCATGTGATGGAGAGGACTGTCCAGATGTGGGAAATGAGGGGGCATTATGTTGTATGGAAAGGGATGGAGAGTTTCAGGCTGTGGAACACTGTCCCTCTGATAGTGCAGTTTCCACACGTGATTAAGGCACTGAACAGGGCTTATCAGCTTGTGCAGTTCTGTTTTGTATTGGCTCTTTGGTAAATGGAGTTTGCCTGTGGACAGAACTTTCTCCGGTTTCTCAAATGGCAGCGGATCATAAATCAAATCCTTGTTAAGTTCTGACAACCAAAAATTGTTTCTGAGGAGAGTACTTTGGTGTGTTTCATCCTCCTAGAAAATAAACCAGAACAGCTGAGGAGGAAACTCATTACAGCTCCCAAAATTCAAAGAAGAATTGTTAGGAGCTTGCAGGGGTCCCACCCCTACAAGAGGAAGGTCTAAGGATTCTCACCTGGACTGGAATTGGGGTGCAGCTCTCTTGTTCTGGAGTTCTGGGACCTCGCCTGCCAGCAGCCACTGTCTGTATTTTCAGCTTGGATCGTTTCTTGTGACGTTTCTTTCTTGTTTTACCACGATGCCTCCCTCTCCAACAGGTAGCTGCCATTTTCCCCTCCGTTGCATGGGCCACATTGTTGGGGATTTGATCAAGACTGTCTGAGCGGCTATTGGAAACCAAAATGCATGAAGTCTCTTAGATCTGATGGTGAAAGCACACCCTCAGTTAACAATTACGACCGATGGAACAAGAACGAGAATTAGCAATTCTGCCTTCTGAGATGTAAATAGAGAACTGTAACATAGCTTCTTGCCTTCTAATATGTAGCAATTGTCACTTCAGAATCAAGGCACAGTAGTATATCTGGCGTTGCAAGGAAGAAATACAGGGTGTGGGCAGGGAAGCAAAGCATTAAGGTTCCCAGATTTTGCAAATTCTGCAAGAAACAGCAAGACTAGGGGGCAAAGTAGACAGCGAAAAGCACCGAATGTCTCCAGGTTGCTTTGAGACAGTTTATGTGTATGATTTATAGTGAACACAGAGATTAAGTATAAATGTAATATATTTAAAAATTTGTTAAAATGAACAAAAGTGCTCATAATATAAATATCTTCTCTATTCGAAAGAAAAATAGGTTTTGCAGCAGAGAGAAAGGGTGACGAAGTGCACTAAAATGGAACAGCTCCAAAAAGCTAAAAAGCTAGCACATAAAGCTCAATTACTGTAATACTACAATAACATTTCTAGCAATGCATATATATGTGTGTGTGTGTGTATAAAACAGCACTGGCCAGAATAACAGCTGAGGGCTTATACAAATAGATGCAGTTCTCAGAAGGAAAATTTGCCCAGTTATTCAATAGCAATCATGGTAGTTGGATTTTTTTTTAAATTGAATTGCAAGAGAAAACAGGATATTTGATCTCCAAATGAAGAAGTTATTATTGTTCTTTTAATCCATGTGGTATATTCATTTGCCTTTATTGAACAGCGATGCAGCTCACAGCCATCATTGCCCTCTCCATCTTTTTCTGCTGTCTCAGTGCACCACTGAGTGCTAACAGATCCCATAAGCTGAGGTCTGGGTGCTGATATTACCACATCGCCTTGAACCTGAACATACTCCTGACGTGCATTCCACATAAACCCCCTAAGAAATGGTTCACACTGCATTTTTTCAGATGGTTCGTGGGACGATGTCAAAGTGGGTGTGCAGTGTCAAACCATATAACCCACAAGGTCAGATTCAGTGTCTGAAAACTTCCAGAAATCAGGCAGAACCTAATTCTATATCCCAGTTACCCACTTCAGAGAGTGCTGGGGCTTAATAAAGCTACAGCTTGTGCCCTAATAGGCACATACTGAAGGAAAAGCAGCTCATGCCCAGATGACTTCAGAAAAGCAAGTCCCAGAGACCTCCATTTTTCTCTTGCAACGGTTACTCCCCCTTTATCTGTTTCAGCTTCTCTTCAAAACTCCGTTGCTGATGCTGTTACTAAGCAAAAGTTCTTCTCTCATCCTCTTTTGTTTATCCTCCCCAGAAAAGCAGCAGTTCCTTTTTCTTATGAAAACTCCCAGCAGTAGTCTAATCTTCCCACAACTTTTCAAAGAGGATGGTGTAACGAAGTTTCAAAAGCATCAGTGCTGTTCAGTTAAAAAAGACCAAAACTGTCCCTTGGATCCTTCTACTTCAAGCCCATGAACCTCAAAAAACACTCCATGATTTCAAAACAAATTTGAGGACCCAGATAAAGTGGCAGAAAACTACAAAGGCCAGTAAACCAGCTGGCATTGACAATGAGACACTGCAAGGCTTTTTGAGTAGTTTGTGCTTAAACTTATATTTTCTTCAAATATATAAAGAAAGGCTTTGAGGAAGACAATTCAGGAAAGACATGCTCCTCCCAAGCCTCAGACACTAAAGCCAATCCAGATAGGGTCTCTTTTAGAAACATAAATGAAAGCACACAGAGCCAATGTGATTTGGACAAGGTAACACACACAACAGTGAAGGTGGGTGTTCACGTTAAGAGATCTCTCACCTGTAACGTTTACTATGAGCAATAAAAGATCTCTCTGATAAAGTGGGGCTGAATTCCTGACTGTTTTCACCTGTGTGAAAGAAAACAGGATCATCACACATCTTCAGTATCATGCAAGCCCTCTCCTGGTAACTACCGAACTAAGAAACACCTTTCCCAACTTGATAAACCAAACGGTGATCCAGACAAATCATAACACAGGCATGCCACATTGCCTGCAGTACATTCCTTCTCCCCTGGAATGATATAGCTCCCCAGCATTGTGATCTCCTGATCCCCCAGCTACTTCCCACCCAAAAGCCTTTATCACTATTATTATTATTATTGTTTTTTTTTAAAGAACACCCTTCAGAAACCAGCCAAGAACAAATGAAGGACATAGATTTCTAGTCAACAAAGCTAGGTGCAACGGCCACATGCTGTTCTTTCTGCTTTATTCAGTGGATGCTGCTACATTATTAAGAGATTTCATGAGCTTCCTAAATAGAGACTGGGATGTGTCATCAACTCCACCCCATATGGGATTACAAATAGATTTCAGCTCAACTCTCCAGGAGTGCAAAGCGAGTGAAATCTCACACCGCGTTACACATTCCTTTTTCTCAATGAACAGCAAACCTCCCTGCTACTTACATTCTGCTTGGGCAATAATAGAAATTGATGCACAGCCTCCTTCTGTTTCTTCTTTTGCTGTTCCTTTGGTGATTACATCATTCAGGATTTTCCACTGACTATGAAAGATGCCCTTCTTCGTATCTTCTACTTTGCAAACACTACTTTGCTTTTCACTCACTGTCTTGTTCAGCCCCTTTGTAGCTGTGAGCTCCTTCTTATGCTTGACAGTTGGATCAGGAGCTCCTTGGCACGTAATTCCCATCACTGCCATTTCACAGGTTCAGAGAGTCACTGGTTGAGAACAAAAAGAAACAAAGCAAAACACTTGTCAAAATTATTAACTTCACAGGCAGAAGCAGCTTCATGTTCAAGAGAAACAGGAGCCTGCTGCAGGTATCAGATTAACACACAATGCAGAGCAAACCAAGGTCCTGTCCAACCTCTGAGCACAGAACCGAAAATGAACCCAGGACTGCCAGCTCTCCATCCCTGACTCGTACCACTGAAGATCTGAAGAGTCAGTGTTATTTTCAGTACTAAAAACGTGAGGCTATACAAGCTTCAAAGGGAAGTTTATTTTTTGGTATATTCCCTCAGCTTAAATGCAAACAATGAAACCATATAGTAGAGGGAACCTAAGAGTATCACTAAACAGGAAGAATATACATAAAAACAACAACAAAGCAAAACAAAAAAGAAGCGAAGACACGGGAGATTTTCTCCGAGAGTACACTAGGAGAAATTACAATAAGCCCTAGCAGCACACAAAACGGTCATAAAATCCTGCTAATTGCTTTCCTCCTTGTACTCAGTTGCCCTGGAATCCATTTCCCATTTTTCCTTCCAATGAAAAAAGGTTAGGCAACGAGCCTGCCCGTACACAACTCCTCCCTCTCCGCCTTCCTTCCCCTTAATTGCCAATAACTTCTGAAATCCTTGGTCAACCACAAACGAGTCTGAGAAAAGAAAGGCTCTTGCAGCCTGTCGGATCAACGTGAGTCGGTGCTGGAGAAGATGCTGGCAGGGAGCAGCTCCACAGCTGAGCAGCACGGCAGGAGCTGGGCAGGGAGCACGAACACGGCTTTGGTTTTGCCCCCGCTACCCCCAAGCTGGATTCTGGAAAAGCTAAGCCATAGCAGCTTTCTTTTAATCCAGAAACCAGAGCATGCTCGATCACCCCTTAACCACCCAGGTTGCTTCCTTCTTCTGTTCTCCCACAGTTCAAGTGTAAAATCTTAAAATGACTATTTCCATCATTAAACAACCCATGGAAATTCAGAAGCCTTAACAGGTGTTAACTACCACAAACCCAATATGAGAGGAGAAGCAGGGACTTCTGAACAAAGGCCAACAAAACCAAGATCACAGAACTATTACAGGAGCATGTCTTTGAGGCTCGTCAGTTTAAATCTGCACCAGGGGGTTTCTGGTCATTTTTTTTCTTTCCCCTTTTTCCCCCCAAAACAGCTGCCTGGGGCAACAAGACATTCACCCAGGCAGGCTCTTCGTCACTGGACGGTGACAAACGCGGCACCAGCGGGAGCTCAGTGCCTATGGGGCCACCGAGGGAAGGGGAAGGGACCGGCCTGGGAGCCAAGGGCACAAACCTTGGTGTGATTTGTAAATGAGTCACCTAACAACCTGGCAGGTATACAAGGAAAGTCAACAATGACCACATTCAGCGGCTAAACAGAGAACAGCTGCTGTGCAAAAGAAGTGCTGATGACAGTATCCCACTCATTACACCCATCCCTCTCCCTCTTCTCTACAGAAATTATGTCAAATCTCAGTGCTGTAAAATAATCCCTTGGAGCAGCAGAAAGCCAGCCTGCCAGATGACTAACCCAAGCCACCAGTGAGCAAACTGACAAGTTCAGAGCTATTTTTACACTCACTCTCTCCTGATTTGCATTAACTCTGTCCCTCCTTGCCCTCCCCTCACCTTCAAGGACCTTCAAAGATCACAGTGCAAACCCATCCCCATCTCTGAAAACGTGTAATCCTCCAAATCACTCCTCAGCTTAGTTAAAAGACAACAGAGGGAGGAGAGAAACAAAATTGCAAGCCCTTGCCACTCTCTGAAATGGAAAAGAATAACAAGGAAACTTCACTGAGATTAAAGTCAACAAAGTACATAGCTCACCCGAGGACTAAAAAAAATAAGAGGTAGCTAGTGTAAGCAACAGCCGGTGCTCAGACAGTTTAACGTGTGACTCAGGTCTGCAAGGCTGTGTAGGCACAGAAGCTGCACGCCCAGCCCGGTTTAACCGTTGCCACACAGTTTGCAGGACTTCGTAAGGACCAAAAACCCCGCTGTTCTGATGGTACGCACTGCACAGCACACTTGGCAGAAGTTGTGATTAAAACCAAACCAGAACTTTTAAATAATTATTGAAGCATAACTTCTCTCAAAGCTACGTATTCAGAACTGAACAGGCGAGACCCATCGCTGTGCAATCCACAGAGGTAAGCCCCAATAATTTGGACACGGGCACTCGGTCCTCGCGCCCAGGCCCGCAGGCGTAGCTCTGCTCGGTGCAGCTCCAGGCAGGAGCCTTCAACGCAGTGAGTGGGTACCGAGGTTCCTCGGCAAGACCAGTAAGAACGGGATTTGCCCAACAAGAGGCACGCTGGAGCTGTGGTTTCGGCTGCCTGTGAACTCGCCACCACCCAGGACGAGCACGGTTTCCTGTACGGGCTACAGACGTGCAGCACCGGGAGGCTCGCCGCTGAGCTGGAGGGTCGCCGCTGCCTCGTGCCCCAGAATTGCCTCTCTGGTTTTCAAGGCCTCGTCTCACTCATCCAAGTCACTTAGACTCAACTGTGACTTTTGTTTTCAATATCCCCAACTTCCTTCCTTCTGCAGACGTGTGTACGGGCTCGTTATTTTCAAGGAGAAAAGAAAGGAGAAGTCAGGTAACGATACGGCAGATAAACGCGAATACTACGCCCCCAGCCCACAAAGGGCTTTTGCTAGCCGTGCGAAAGGCCCCTCGCTCCTTAACTTCACTAAGATTTAAGCTCGCGTCTCGTTAACTAATGTCAGTTCTCACTGCTGTAAAAAAGAAAGTGCGTTTTTACAGAATGAAAGCCAAACACGGTATCAGTTGTGTTGTGGAGGCACCGGCCCGATGGCAGTGGCAACTCCTCCCTCCAGCACTGCCTGTGAGAAACCGGTGTCCTGGCTAAGGCCACCTGAGGCCTGTACGGAGTCAGAACGAAGGAGACACTCAGCATTATTAATGCACAAGTGAACCATACATTTTCTGCTCTTTACAGTCTCCTGCCTCCCCTGCCCGTCCATAAACAAGTCCCCGTTCGCCCTCTTCGGCTCCTCCATCTCAACACTGGCCCCTCTGCTGGAAGCTGTTTGTAGCAGGGACCTTAAAAGCACATTTCTGTGTTTCATGAAGTTACACCCTACATAGAAAGACTCACAGGTGAAAAAAAAACCAACACAAATACCTCTTCAGCACTAAAGCACTCTGCAGCACACCATAATATACAATCCTGCTTGGTTTGCATCGGTCATATCTTCCTTGCCAACAGCTTTTTGGAGAATTTTGGTTAACATTTTATTGAGCAGCCCATAGTTTTAAAAAGAAATTGGGAAAGAGCTTTAAAATATGCATAAGACCTCATAGGTCAGCTTCTAAGTACGTAGATTTCTTCTCCTAGTCTGAGTGTGAACATTCAGCAGCAGTTTCACATTGACATTTAGTTTAAAAAAAAAAATCAAGTTGTCTCAGTGAGGTTTCCCACTTCCTTACTGAGAAGAGTTTGATGAACAATATATTAACTTGGGCTAATCCTCACTTTTGCAGTTGCTATTGGCTTATTGAAACAACACAACTAGCATTTTAAACCATGCTGCATTGCTGACCACTACCACAAAGCAACAGCAAGGAAGAACAGGGAATTCACATATCACTAGAGCAGGGAATGTCAACCGAAATGAAAATACACGCACCACACGGGGACCTGCAAGTCCCAATACCTGCTGGCAGAGCTATGGTTAGTCAAGAGCGAGCCAAGTCCGCAACCAAAAGAATCCGTCTGGAGTATTACCTACAAAATCATCAGGCAAAGACATCAAGCCTTACCAAAAAACACTTTTCACTGGGGAAAAAAGAAGAAAAGATGACACTTGTTAGTAAAATGAATCACACTGAAGATCTGGTTTGGGACCCGAGGAGTAGAAATGTGTACAACGCTCTTGCACCCCAGGTACCACTTCCATTCGTTCTTGCCTCCTCGCTGCTGTCTGTCTCTTCTCGGATGCTGCAGATGAGCTTCCTTGCCTGCCACGTTTCAGATGGAACTGAAATTAAGACAGTTCCGTTTTTGGCTGTGTCAGTTTAAGGCATATTATTGTAGCATGGGCCTGGGGTTGTTATTTAAACAAGCTCAGTGCTGTCAGCAAGGGAGAGGTTTCGATTTGTCTCAGAAGGGACTAAAAGAAAAAAGTTGTAGTACTCAACACACGCCCCTATCTTAAAACACTCTTAATGCCACTGTAAGGTAATATGTTTAAGAGGAAAAGACTTGCTTCAAGTATTTAAGAGTTCCAAAGTAAAAATAAATAGAGCGGCTGGCTGATTAAACTTGGTGAGTCAGAGCAGCAGTTACTATTCCAGGATGCTCACAGCCTTCCCCTCCTCTTGCTCTACACAGTGTTATCTTCTCGCCTGTCCAGCGGGCTTCCAGACAACCTGCCTGGTTCCTCTCGGTGTCCTACGTGCTGCCAGGTGCTGCTGCATACACCTGCACCTGAAGGCCACCAGGTAAAGCCAAACCACCGCAGAACTCTCGGTCTGAAGGATTTCACTATCAGCGTTATGTTTAAGTTATGTTACAAATGATAATAAATATGTCAACATATTCTTTAAAGTGGTTGGATAGTAAATATTTCAAAATCCCATTTCAGCCATTTATATTGCTTACTGTAAACAGCCCGATAATGAGCCTCGACTTCTTTTTAGTTGCCAGACAGTAGTATATTGCAACAGTTTGGTTCCAAAGTCTGCAGGAAAAATATTTGACTGGGTTTAACCATCAGCAGAATTTCTAAAAGTATCCAAACACATCTATCTTCATTTCCTCGAGAACAGCTCACCCCTTAACAATTCTTTTCATGCTCTTGAACAAAGATAAGAATAACACCATTTACCCAGAGTTTATAAACATCACTGCATCCTCATTCATTCCAAGTGCCCAATTTTTCCAAGCTGCTTTGCAAACAAGTCTTACAGAAAGCATCCGAACAAACTCAGGACACTGCTTAACAACAGCCTGGTTTTGAAGACCCGCTTGTGGAGTGAAGCTATTTCCTAAATTACGGCAAGAAGGTATAGGAAGCACCTAGATGGACAACCTCCAGCACTAACCACAGAGGCACATTAAAATCAATTCTGCCCGAGTCAGCAGGTCCAGGTTTTTACTAGTTATTACAATGAATTGCTTTGTGGCTTGAAGTTTTCAATGCACATTTATAAAAATGTCATATAAGGCTATAAGGAAGCACTATTGATGAAATGTTAAGCAAAAAAAACAAAACCCAAAGCTTTGTCAAATTTAGCATAGAAGCATTTCTATGTAATCCTAATTCACAATCAGTCCTGTGAATTTAATTATCATCATACGATAAAGTAGAAATAGGAACCGACCAGAGCAATTTCTAATTGCCCATCCTGAGCAAAATTCCACGAGATAAACTTCCTTTGTAACTACAGCACACAAGAAGCACCTTTCCGACAAGACGTGCTCTGTCCTCTTCAGTGCCTTGTGCTCTGATGCTGCTCGAGCGTGACGAGCAAAGCCCGGCTTCCTTCAGCTCCAAGTCCCACGTGCCGAGCCCTCCGTCTGGTCGCCCACACACCCTCCTGACGGCGTGGTCCCCTCACACTCCCTCTTCCCCAGCACCTCCAGACCCCCTGCAAACCGATGTCCCTTCTCCTCGGAGCCTGCCGCTCTCCCAGGTTTGCCTGGCGCTTGCCACTGACCTCAAAAGCTGCAGGAGGCGAGTTACAGGGACGGCACGGTCACGCTTGGCTCCTTCCCGTTAGCAGCCAGAGGGATAATTAGGGACCACATCACTGCCACAGCAAGGGCTCAGCTCTGCCTTCTCGCTGTTAGCGCTGAAACAAGATTCGGGACAAACGGTGGCAGAGCTCGCTAACCCCGGCGACGCCGGGTCAGGCCCTGCAAATCCTTCAGGTTTTTTGTTTGCCACAAGCTCCCTTGTTATATCCCTTCTTCGCAGCATGCTGTGCGAAGATTCGGCCTCTCATAACAGTTAAAATTTAATAGTTAATAGCAAATGACTCATTCCAAAGGAATCTGGTGGCAGTGCCAATAACAGATTTTAACGTGGTTAAAAGGCAATAAAGCGGCGCGCTACAGACACGCATTTCAAAGTCCGGCCCGGTTGCTCTTATCCCTACTGTCACGGCCCAGAAGGTGCAAGATATTGCCCGTAAAGGAGCGAGAACAAACACCTCGTAAAAGAAATTCGGGGGCTGCTGGGTGCTGCCCCCCGCACGTCCCCACCAGGCAGACAGGAAGCACCGAGCTCAACCACAGCGGCGACTAATTAATCACCAGAGCAGCACCAGAACCTCCAGCCCCAAAAAAGGGCCAAGGGGCGGGTAATTCCATTTTTATTCAGCCCTGGGGTTTAGGGGACCGGGCTCCATTTTGCCGAACCGGGAGCAGCCCCGGCAGAGCGGGGGGCACTGGGGGGCTCCGGGCTCGGGGCTCCGGGCTCGGTGCCCCCCGCTCCGCCGGGGCTGCTCCCAGGGTTGCTGTCCCCGCCATCGGCTCGACCCGAGCAGCGCCCAGCGCCGCCCCGCTCCCTCCCCCGGCACCTACCGCGGAGCGCGGGGCCCGACACCGCTTCTCCGTCCCCGTCGGCGGCTCCCGCACACTGACAGGCGCGGCCGGCCTGCGGCTCCACCCCCCTCGCGGCGCCAACCAATCGGCGCTCCCCTCGCCCGCGTGACGGCGCCCCCGCTCCCGCCCCCGCCCTCCCGCGCCCAACCACCGCCCGCCGCCTCCCGCCGGCCACGCCCCCAACCCGGCTTGGCGGGGAGGCCGGGGGCGGCTCGGGTTTCCCAGAAGTGGGCGGGGCTTCCTGCAAAGCGGCCCCGCCCACAGCTTCCTCGGGGCGGTGCCGCGCTGCGCGTGCGCGGGGCTTGGGGAGGGGGGCGGGCTGCGCGGGGGAGAGGCGCGGTGCGCATGCGCTATGGAAATGGGGGGGGGGGGGGGGGGAGAGGGTGCGCGTGCGTCCAGGGTGCGTTAAACGGCCCCGGGCCGCTGAGGGGGTCGGTGCGTGCTGGGGGTTGGTCCCTGAGGTGGTTCCGTCTGCTGCTCGGGGAGGGGGCTGCTCGCAGCGGGCTCTTCTCCTTGTGCCCTTTGGAGAGGGGTGCTGCTGGCTGTAGCTTTTTATTATTGTTATTTTTATTTAACAGACCTCAATAAACGATGTTCTCCTGCACCGGTCCCAGCTCTGGGCGCGGTGGTTGTGTGTGGTGTGTGGCTCTGGGGTGCGGAGATCGGAGCTGCCACAATAAGGTGGCGGGCTGGCTGTCAGGGGGCTTGCTTATGTGTTAAATTCTGTCTTTACTCTTGGCTGAGGGAGTTGTTGGCTCATTTGTTACCCTTTGTGGCTTTGTTGCCTCCTGACCGTTAAGTGCCAGGAGAAGGGCTGTGAGGAGGGGGATCACCGTCTGGCAGCAGTGCTGCTGTGAGGGTGCTATTTCTCAGTGCTATAAGCTTGTAATAATCTTAGGGTTTATTTATTCGTTTGTTTCATCACTGTTACCTGGTAAACTGTGTGTGCCCCGTCCCTGGCAGTGCCCAAGGCCAGGCTGGATGGGGCTGGGGGCAGCCTGGGGGGCCTGCCCATGGCAGGTGGTGGCACTGGATGGGCTTGAAGGCCCTTTCCAACCCAAACCGTTCTGTGAGATATATCACTTTTACCAAGTGGTAAGATGAGGGGGAATGACCTCAAGTTGTGCCAGGGGAGGTTTGCGTTGGCTATTAGGGGAAATCTCCTTACTGAAAGGGTTGTGCAGCATTGCAACATGCGGCCCAGGGAAGTGGTTGAATCGCCATCCCTGGAGGTCTTCGAGAAATGTGTAGATGTAGAAGTTAGTAGCATGGTTTAGTGGTGGACTTATTTGTACCAGGTTAAAGGTTGGACTAGATGAACTTACAGGTCTTTTCCAACCTGAGTGATTCTGTGATTCTGATAGTTTACTCTCAATACTAATCTGTGTAAGCAGCGTTATTCTTTGCTTTGATGGTAAGGGTCACTTTAGGTAACTTCTGTTCGTTGTCTTGGGGGGCGGGGGGCCACGGAAAATAATCTTAGAGGTAATAATTTCAGACCTTTCAAAAATACTAATATATTTGCTTAGTTCTGCAGGATTTGGCCTCCTTGTATGACATACAGCGTGCTTTGCCCCATGCAGAAGGATGGCTCATGGTAGCAGCAAATAGGCTTTGTATGATAACCACCGTGGCGGTGCTCTGAGCAGTCTTGAAACTTTCAAGAGTGCAACCCCAAATCCCTCACCCTCAGTATGTACTGGATCAATACAGGTGCCTCTTGCTCAGATGCCTCACATAGTTTGGAGAGAGCTTTTCCATCATGAGAGCCCTTTCCTAAGAAAAAAGGGCAAAACAATATTGAGAAATAATCCCTCGTTGCCCAGTTACAGTACAAAACCAGAGTCACAGCAGGCTGCTATCAAGCATGATCTCTTAATAGTCAAGAGGCAATTCTGCATACTACTCCAATACTTCTGGAAATGGTTAAAATGGAAACAGAAAACGCTGGGAGTGGGGATAGTGTCAGGTCTGTTCTCTCAAGGAAGCAGCCAGCAATTGCAGGTGGCTTTCAGTCCTTCCTGGAGGAACTGAGCTATAGTCAGCTCTGCGTGGGGTGTATGGAGAAAACTGAGCTGCAGGGATAGGGCTGTGTTTTCCTGTGTTCCTTACAGTACGTGTTCTACTCACAGAACTGGATCCACCCAATCTAATGTCCCCTGAGTAAAGAATCATCCTTGCATCCAAGCACTAGGAAAACCTCAAGCAAGGAAAGAGTTGCAGAGAGTTGTGCTAATGACTAGTCACATCTTTTCCAGACGTTCAGAGCATAAGAAAAATGTGTGGTGTCAGTTGGTCAAGATGAAGAACTAGAAAAATTTTAATATGCCAATGGAAGTTGAAGTAATTTGATAAAAGTTCTGCCTTTGAAAATCTGAGGGGGTATTTGCAACGTTATTTTTGCTGGAGTAGCTGAGGTGATTGTAATAATGTGTTTTGAGGTATTTATGACCTTGACATTTTTATCACAGTGGAAAGAATATAAAAAAAAAATCTTTTGACAGTAGAATGGACCTGAATAGTCACTTTATGATTTTTTTTGAACAAGCCACACTTTCCATTTAAGTTACATTTTGTAACTGCTATCTGAAGATGGTGGGCAGGAGGTATGTGGTAATGAGAGTTTGAGAAGCACATTTGGCACTCATAACAAGCCCAGGTTCAAGCTGAAGCCCAGATTGCTGCTTTTGTCTTGTGGTTAAGTTATGTGAAATGAATCAATGGTATCAATCAGCTTACTGGCAGAGAAGTTTGTCGCCCTTGAAGCTGTAAAGAATGTCTTGAAAGCATGAACAAAGTGTAAATAATGTAATAATGACTGCTCTAGTAAGCAAGCAGCGTTCATGACATGCAGTAATAGCTTGGAGATGTGAAGAGTCCCATTAACTGGAAGAAACATGAACATGTACTGATCTGTCAGAGCTCTCCTGACAACTCTCCAACAGAATAAGCGTGCTTGGAGTGGGGTGGGAGCACAGCGCGTCCGACCCACCGAAGCAGAAACCTCCCAGCTGGTGGAGGCGAGGCCGGGAGACAGGCAGTGGCCGCCTGACCTCTGCTCTGTCCTTTCCTTACTTAGAGGGACAAGTACAATCAAGCTCCGGTTTCTATTGCGGCAATAAAACCCACAAGCAGTTATCAGAGTGAGTACAAATAGAGCGAATGCAAATATAACTCTGTTCCTATTTATGTGTGTTGCTCAGGGTGTATTAGTTCCTCGGTTTGGAGGGTTAATTCAAATGGCTACTTTAATAGTTGGTGCAAGATACACACAGCCCTTCCTTTGGGTGACCCAACAACGTGGAGCCCTGCTTCTCAGCACATGTGCTGTGGTTACAGTTCCAGCTCAGAGAGCACAGACAGTTTCACAGGCCTTTTTGTTCCTGCCTGGCTTGATTATGGTGAACTACTCAGGGACCACTGATCAAAAAAGGCTTTTAACTTGGAATTTTCATTCCAAGTTTGGTTCTGGCTGCGTATGTGTGAGCCAAGAGCAGCGTGTGACAAATGGGGAGTTGGGTAAGAATTCAAACCAGGCAGGCTGCTGGCAGTTCAGCGGGACTTGGCTCATACCACCTTGATTGAGCTTCAGCCTCACCCTGCAGCCCCTGTGGCCCATCACTGTGTTAACAAAGAATTCTGACCACTTGACCTTCCTCACCCTCCCTGTTATCTCATCCCAATCCCTTTCATTATCTCATCCCAGTCCCTTTCGAGAAGTCTGGGTGCTGCTGAGCTCACAGCACAGGAGGTATGGGAGCAGTTGCCTTAGGTTACTGCTGGCTTTTCCAGAGCAGCTATTGTTGGTTCCAGGTCACCCCTTGAAATAAGGATCCCCTACTTCCACCTCTGAAGTCTGTTGCCCAGCCGTGGGCAGCCGTGCTGGAGCACCCACGTGGAATAGCTGGAGAGGATGGGGTGTCCCCTGAGCTGGGCTGCCAGCATCCCCCGGGAGCCCTGAGGCCAATCCTTCTGGGACTGTGGTGTACCTCCTGCATGGGAAGGGCTCCTTTGCCAGGTAGCGAGGTAGTCCTGACAAAACAGTGCTCTGTCCTCCTGTGGGGCTCCAGGTTTGATGCGTCAGCTGCGGGATTCAAGCAAACGGTCCTCTAGTGCAGGTGGGAGAGACCCGAGCCTTTAAACGAAAGGTAACCAGATTCAGGCTCCCCGTGTTTCGTTGCAGTGTCCAGAGCCAACTGAAGAGCAGAATGTGTGAAATGGGGTTCTCAGCTGTTTCCAGCTTCAGAACTTAAACCTGAAGCAACTGGTTGAAAACTTGAAAAGTTTCACTTCCCAAATAGTGCTGTTCTATAAATACCCTGTGCAGTGGGATATGACATTTACTCCCACACATGAGGCACAGCATGCTTTGTAACTTGCATATTCCAGGCCTTAACCCTTGAGCTCTCTTGGGTAAAGACAAGGCGAGGAGCGCTCCTCTTCTGCTGGGTACACTCATGTTGCAGCCTCTGAGCTGGTGGGCTCAATGGGAGTGCAGTTGCACCTAGAATTATTGCACTTATATGTGGAAAAATTCACTTTAAACTCTTTGGATATCACGTACTGAAAGATGCTGCCTTAGGAATAACAATGCTTTATACATCTACAGCGAGCTTCTATCAAAAAAATCTCAAAGCATGTTCCTCCCCAAAGCAAAAGAGGTGCTTAAGGTAGTATGCTTTAATTTCCAGTTCTGCCACTGCTCTATGATCCTTGGCAAATCTCTTGGTTTCATAGTTTCAGTCCCAGGTGAAGCAATTGATACAGCTTTTTCTGTCTGTCTTCACGCTGCATGTACATACACATGAGAAACTCTCTAAGGCTCTGTCTTGGTTGGGTGTACCACAGACAGAAGTGCTCAGGAGCTGACACAGTGTTTTATAAATATCTTATACATAAGAATCAGTGGGAGTAGGTCTGTAATATCCCTCATTGAGGAAGAGAGGAAGATGCCTATATCAGTAGATTTAAAAACTAATGGGTAACTTATCTCATGCTCTTGTATAGCATAACTCCAAGTAAGCCATGTATCACAGCCAGACTTGAGCAAGATTAGCGAAGCAGTCTAGCACAGCAGCTGTACCTCCGAGGGAAATGGGGCCCCGGGCTTTTACAAGTCTTTGCTTACAGAATGCTGGCATATGACTGTTTCTCCAGTGTTAAAAGATTTTGCAGAAGAGGGCCACAGAAATTAATCCTAATGTTGGAAAAAAGCCATTCTGCTTATCTCATTGGGGTGGGAGATGTGAAAACAAACATAAGCCTTTTGTAGGATGGGTCTGATTCTGATCTCAGTTACGCTATGTTGATGTAATTCATTTCAGTTGAATGGTGTGTTTATGGCTTGTGTAAGTGAGAAATCTGAAATCCATTGAAGCCTTTTCTTGAGTTTTTCATCAGCTCTTTTGAATACCAAGCAGTTCCAATTAATCAGAGTTTGGCCCCTGCAGGGAATATGCTTCTGTATGGCTTCCTCTTATCTCTGCCAAAATATGATCAAATTGCTTGTCTTTCTGAACAAGTTCTGCTTTTTGGCTCTGGTCTATTGTCAGGAAATGCATGTCAGCATTTTAACAGCTGTGTGTCCTGTTCAGAATGAGCTCTCGATCTGAGTTGGGTGCATATGGAGTAGGGCTGGGGCGAGCTGTCGTTTGTTCGCGTATGGTTAGGAGGATCGAGTAAACATTGATTTTACCTTCTGCTGTGAAGGTCATCCAAGGATTTCAGCACTCCATAAAACAGCTTTCGTGAAACTGTATCTTTGTCAGATTCTTCTGCAGAGGCACTAGCTCTAGTGTATAAAAAGAGGAAATGAGCACTAGAAAGATAAAGCCAAGATTATTAAAAGCAGATCCTGATTTGGGAGTTTCAGTTTTTTGGCTGCTCAGTTCAGGGACACTCAAGCATTCTTCTTGCAGATTACAGGACTTATATTGAAGTGATGAGTACTTAAATTCTTGGGAGGGCACTTTAAAGGGTTTCCAAACTCAGCTCCCTAAAAGTCATATTTTTTTTGAGAGTCACAGATTGCATCAGAAGGAGAAATGCTACTTGCAGCACCTCAGATATCTGAGGGTGTATTGGAAAATAAGCACAAAATGTTTGTAAGAATATTACAGTATTTGTGTGTTTTTTAAACAGAGGGTTAAGTAGTAAATGAAAAATGTTGCTTCTTAAAAAAATTCTTTTTATATAGCCTTGAGAGATCTAGCTCATCAGTTCTAAGAGGAGGTGAGATCAACAGCACTACTTGTAGCTGAATGCTCTGTGCGTTAACTGCTCAACCCAACAGGAGCAGCAGCTTCCTCAGAGGGAGCCGCTGTAATTCAGCTTCTTGTAGATTCTTGTAGATGTTTGTCAAAAATGGATCTCAGATAAATTTTACTCATTTAGAACTTAGATCTACACATCCACTACTTCTTTAATGGGAAGAATGTTCAGGGTTTCCAGACTGGTTTGACTGGAGTCTTTTGTCTTCACTAATGCGAAGAGTTCAGTAACCAAGTGAAGAACTTCAGCAGGAGGAGCTGAAGCTGATGTTCCCTGTGCAGGTTTTGCTTTGCATATAAAGAGCACTTTGTTCTTAGATAGCCAGTCTTCTTACACCCCACTATAATTTCACTGTTACACAATGCAGATAAAATGCTAGTAATTATTATTAGAACCCTGGCAAGTAATGCTGCGTACTCCCAAGCAAAGAAGTGGCATGCAGAGTCCAAAAGCCACACTGACTCTGCTTGGTGTATGAGCAGTGGTGTGCAGGTCGCTCCAAAACGACACGCAGCTTGTTGCAAGCATGACTGCTGGAAAAGCATTTGGAAACCTGTCTTTACATTTCAGCCAAGCGATCTGGTGGCTTACATTTCACTGCGGCATTGCAGCACTTCGCAGTGCTCCTCGCCTTTCAAAGCATCGTCTTTGTGCTGGTATATCTGCTGGCATGCTTTTGCCACAGGCCCCAGACAGGGCAGTCAAGATACCAGCATGTTCATTTACAAGAGTTAATCTAGATAGGTTTTGTCCACAACCCACAGACTGATGGCTGATGACTTGGCTTACTTGGGCATTTTATTTGGGTTTCAAAGTGGTTACCGTATCACAGAATGGGCAGGGTTGAAAGGGACCTCTGGGGATCACCTGGTCCAACCCACTGCCGAGCAGGATCACCGAGAGCACCTTGCGCAGGATGGCATCCAGGTGGGTTTTGAGTATCTCAAAGGTGTCTTTTGAATACCTCCAGAGAAGGAGACTCCACAACCTCTCTGGGCAGCCTGTCCCAGTGCTGTCCCTCCCGGTAAAGAAGTGCCCCCTCATATTGAGCCAGAACCTCTTGTGCTTCGGTTTGTGCTTGTTGCCTCTCGTCCTGTCGCTGGGCACAACTGAATACTCTTGGGCACAACCCAATGTTCTTCCTCCCCAAAATGCAATGGTCTATAAATGACCACTTCCATGTTCGTTGTGCTCTTTCCTCAGTACGTAGAGCAAGAAGTGCACGTCGCACCTGTACTCCTCCATCTTGGCTGAGATTTTGTCAGCAAAGTGGGGCTGTTCTCAGCTGGGCAGTGGAGCCAAGTGATGCTGAGTAGATTACGCCCTTTATTAAGGGTCAGGGTGTGTAGGGTCAACATGTTACCTGGAGCAAAGCCTCCTCGGAGGGACAGAGGGAGATGGGCATCAGGCCTGGGCTGTCTCTAGAAGGCAGGGCACGTGTGTGCTGCCTGATGTGGTCATGGGTGCCATGACCCTCTTCTTGTTGTGCACAGTGGTTTCTTTCCCTGACAGCCTGAATATGGCTGTCTCCCCCAGGCCTTGGGGAAGGTTAAGGGCTTACTCTGGCTCCAGGGACTTGGGAGCACGTCTGCTGCTGACATTACGAGATACTGCTTTAAGGACCAAAGGTTTTGGAGCAAACATTCAAATGGACAAATAGCACAGGTCTGTGCCCGAACCTCTGTTTCAGGCATTCGAACTCTTAAATTGCTGTTGAATGACATAATACGGGGTCTCGTTATGAAATATCCTGCCTCTCGACGAGGTCTGTGTCAGCAAGGCTTTCAGGATTCTTCTGCCTGTGCGCGGTCTTGTGCTGTGGTCATGAAGCCCTCTTTCTGCCTTACGGGAAGCTGGACCATTCAGAGCCATCTCACAGAGACTGACGGGCCACGTGGGTGAGCATGGATGGGTTTCCTGCGACAGGAGCACATCTAGGATGTGGTACAAGGGCAGGGAGGAAATCCCAAGAGGGTGGTGTTGGGACAGGGAGACCTGGGGGAGGCTCAGCTGTCGGCGGCTGTTGTTCTGCAGCCTCCTTTCTGGAATGTCCCACGCTATCCCAGCCCTCGTCCTCCACTTGAACCTTCAGAAATCCCGAGCAGTCGATAAGCTCATTCCTCTTACAGGCATTCAGATGGTCTGAATTAAAAACCAGCAGCTGCTCCCTGCTGTGTGGCAACTTCCGCTCCGTTTTTGCCAAGGGGCAAGTGAGCGTGGCCGTCCCCCTGCCCGAGGACGTGGACATAGCTCCATGTTCGTGCCTCCCCCCAGCCCAAGCAGGAGCTGGGTGTCCTTCCAGCAGGTTTGTTCACTCGGCTGCTACAGCCTGGGACCCCATCCAGTGCTCTCGTACTGCTTCAGACCACGATCCTGACCCAATGCCTCTGCTACCCACCACAGGAACTTCCCTGTCTCAATTCGGCACTGGTCTAGTACAAATTAGCAAAATGACTAGTTGTAATTCTGTGTTACTAACTTTCTCAAAATTGGAAATATGAGAAAATATTGGAAGCGTTTGCATATTTTGTCATATTTCTCATGTGGTGGGAAGAGCTACCAAGAAACAGAAAACATTGAGAAAAGCAAAGGCGGTCAGCCACAGTGCAGCTAGAGACATCTGCTCTCCAGCGCTTTATTGTTTTATAACTCTGGTTACCTTCTCCCTTCCCTGATGTCTGCAGCCTCTCACCTAGCTCCTCTCTGCCCAGTCCCACCTTGATGTCCTCCCCCACAGCTCTGCTGATCTCATACATTCATCGTCTTATTTCTATTCATTGAGACCTTTATTTCCCAGTGAAAGACATATCCGTAAGATAAAATAAACTTCACAAATCTGAGAGCTTTAATTCCCTCTTTGTGTTTCCTTTCATATTTAACTTTTTAGGATAAGGATGTTCTTGGTAGAGGGAGTCCAGTTTGACATGATCCTCGTCCCTGCTGCTGTGCGAAGGCAGCTGGAGGGAAATGCACTTGGGTTTCCTTCTGCATGGCTTGTCCCTGGGTGAGCAGGCAGCTGGGGCCCAGAGCTGGGCATGAAACAGGGTGCAAACGTGTCTGAAGTCATCTCATCTACAAGACCATACAAGAAGATGACATTCCTCCTCTTGAAACAAAATACCGAAAAAGGAGAGAGATTTCTTTCACCAGGCTTGACAGCTAGATGTGAGGGGGAGACTAGCTAAATATTTACACACAGATCAATCAGGGTTTATTGTAGGCAGGCAAACCACAGCTAATATTAGGACCTGGCAAAACATGCAAAAAACAACACCCAGACGATCTTTGCTTTCCTAACACAAAAAGGGCCTTTACAAAATAGACTGAGAAGGCGTAAGCACTGTTTGTCTGTGGTGATAAATACAGGCTCTGTGGTCTTGTTCCCTGGGAGGATCCTTTAGCTCCTGTGCTGGTCCATGGGGCATTCTCCATGTACCTGCAGGAGGAACCAGGCACTGCCTCTTCCTCTGCTCTTCCACCGTGGAAATTCAGGTGGCAATAATTAGGCAGTATCCTCATTAAACAGAAAACAAGTTTGAACAGGGGCATAACGCAAAGTAGGTCTTTATACAGGTATGTTTCCCACAAGAAATACTTTATTCCTTAAGTAACAAGTGGCAAGCAGTTGGCTCTGCCTTTACTTATGAAATTATGATAAAGCAAAAAATGCCAGGGACTGGAATTTCTAATCAAATTAAACCAAACTGTAAAAAGCTGTATAAATGTAAACAGGATAAAAATTCAATCAGACATTTGAATCAGACATAATCAGACATTAACCTTACAGAAAGATGCATGAGATGCTTTAATTATGTACTAATCTGTTGCAAAATTACAAAAGCTGTTAAAAGCATGCTGCAGGCCAGAGATTTTATGCAGTAAGTCTTCACGTGCAATACGTCAACTGGACAGATGACATGCCAGCTGGGTGCCAAAGGCAACGCGGAGCCATCTCCCACACCTGAGGTCCTGCTGCTGTTTGGACGTGGGAGGCAGGGAGCTGGCGGGGCCGAGGGAAACCCAGGAGACCCCCGCAGAGCCTCATGCTCCTTGTTCAGGCCAGGAGCTCCGTATCTGCAGTGCTGTGGTGCTGCCTCCACCCAGAGAGAGATGGCTCAGGCTGCGGTCTGACGCACTCAGCCCCCACGACCGGGCTGTCTGGCACTGTTTTGCCTGGCCCCGTGAGTCACGCAGCAGCGAAGGTGGCTGTGCTCTGCTGGAGCCAGGCAATTTGCCACCTAACAAGCCCCCAGTTTTGCAGGAGCCAGCACTTCTCCCTCCCCAAGTGACCATCTCCCATATAGCCTGAGCACATTTCGGCACGCAGTACCTGCGAGGTGGGTGCAGCGTCGTAGTTTTTGCAAAATTTCAGGCACTTGTTCCTCCACTTGCTCTTTGGAGCACTGCTCAATACATGCCTATCTGTGATGTTAATGGTGCAAAAGATCAAAGTGTGCTTGTTGCAAGATTTCACCAGAAATGGTGGTTCCATAACCTGTCATTTTTTCCAGAGGAAGCATGGGGCCAGTCGTGTATGTGGAGGACTGCCTAAAGGGTTAAAGTTACAGCATTCCATCCCACACAAATCACCCAGCCTCTAGACTTTAACCGAATGAGCAGTTATTGGTTTCTCACAGTGCATGTACACGGTTGAAGTTGCACATTTCTGTCACTGGGTTTTGCAACGCTGAGGCGCTCGCGTTCGCAGAGCGTGCTATTCACTTGAGGAATCCAGTAGCAAGAGTAACAAAACAGTCCTGTGTTTGAAAAATGCAGCAAGAAACCCAGTGGTGGGTCTGCAGGATCTCCAGGCAAACAAATTCACACTCTCAGTGGACACAGTATTACGGTATTACAAACCAACCCCTTCTCACACTGTTCCTGTTGTCCTAAATCCATATCCTTCTGATTAGTCTAACCTCTTTTCCCCATAGGGGGTGTCTTTTGTCATACAATCGTTTCCCCATAGGGCCATCTGTCATCTTAAGGCTGTTTGAATTCGTTGGTCACTTATTAAAATGAGAAATAAGTCAACAGCTGCAAATTGGATGCTTTCCAGTAGTTCTAGATGATTACTGTTACCACGCGGGGCTCTGGGAGTCCTTTTTCCAAGTCTAGTATTTCAAAAGAGGGTGAAGCCCCCAAAGCAAACGTTGCTGGTCTGTAGCATGGAGAAGTGGAGCAGTACTGCTAGATTAAATTCCCTTGATCTCAATGAAAGTGCCCTGGATTTATCCATGCAATCCTACAGGCAAAGTTTTGAGACAGTGTTTGTATTTGGTTCATTACTGTAAGCCGGCTGGGCTTGCCAGGACTCAAGCTGAGCTTTAGAGAACCCCTCTCTCACTCTGGAGGTCACTGTAACTTATTTTTTTCCATCCCGTCCTTTGCAAGGTGTGAGGCTGTCTGTCTTCCCGGGTGCAAATCCCACCGTGCAGGCAAGGGGTGGAACAGAAACGCCCGGTGCTGCTGGGGTCAGGCTGATAGAGCCGGTCCTTTTCTGACACATGTATCCTTTTCTGTTGATCAGATGGGAAGGAAGTTCTGGAGGAAAAGGAAATGCAGTCACCAAGAGCTTTCCAGACAGCGGCATGCATGTGGCCTGAGCTTCCTCCGAGTCTCTGTCTGAGTTCCTGTCGCTGCACTGTTCGGATAGAAAAAGGCAGGTTGTTCTGCAGGGCGGCCGGCAGTCTCGGGACTGAGAAAGCAGCCAGGGTATGTTTGGTGATGAACATGTGAAGTGAACTTCTGTTACCGCCAAATGCTTTAAATAGCTTGAGCCTCACCCTCGAGTGCAATCAGCAAGGATCTACCCAGACCTGGTCACAAGGTTCGGGAACGAGGGTACGATTCTCGTGCTGCCACTTCAAAAGACAAATTGGGAAAGGCTCAGAAAACTTTACAAGAATGATTGGCAGTATGACAAACCCACCAACCAGATATGAAAGCAATGCTGTATTGAGTTTGTTTAACTAAGAATAGTTGGAGGAGTGACTCGATTACAATCTCCTACGAAGGTTCTGAAGTTAGAGAGTTATTTATTTTAACAAATGAAAGGATGATGAGTGCCAGCAGCCAGGAGGAGAAAGGAGGCAAATTCAGGCTATCATGAAGAGCAGGAAAGGTTCACTGGAACCACTTGAACCACTCCATCAGCAATGTCCTAAAATCAAATCAAGTGTCTGTCTGAGCTGCAGGCTTGACCATCTCCCGCAGTAATTCCTGCATTAAAATAAATGGGTCTTGCCACAGCATGGAAGTGCAGCAAAAGATAAACTTATCATTATATCATATCCCTGTCTTGTGTCATGTTACACTGTAAATTATTTAACGCAGAGGCAAACTTTGTTCTGGCTCGTGTAACACCAGATGCAAAAAGAGCCTTATTCATCAACAAGATCCCAAGATGCTCTTGCAACAGACATCATGGGGAAAAGTTGTTGCATTGCCAAGTTTAGATGGGAGCCTAATTCTGTTCTCCATATACACAGGCTTAGACATGTCTTAACCAATCAAAGAATTATTATAAATAACAGCAACCACTCTCATATTAGATGGAAAGCAGCTTCTAGCCTGTGAAGATGAGAAATAGGTTCCTCTTTTTTAACATGAATGCACACCTTTAAAAAGTCACTTCTAAAAAAAAAAAAAAAAAAAAAGGAAAGAAATTCTTAAGAATGTTTTTCTTAAGAAAAATAGGTTCAAAAATAGGTTCAAGAAGAATATAAAGCATAGTTAATCCCCTCCTACACACAGGACACTAACTCATTCTCCCCCCTGCCACATGCATATTCAGACTTCATGACAAAGGAGCCCGTGCTGCCAGCTATATCATCTGGAACCACAAATTTTACCCCATTCCTTGAGCAGAAACCAGTGTTTCTTTGGCTGTTACATGAAAGTGCTGCACACATTATTTTAAAAAATCCAAAGATCCTTTTTACCAGTGATCCCATTTTTAGGACTGGTCCCTCTGCTTCTTGGCTTATGGAAGAGCCTCCCTGTTAGCTGCACTGTATTTTTCCATCCCAGCCATGGACTTAAGACCCGAAACCAGATTGCCTCAGAGCCCACCATCCACATGATGACGAGTGACCGCCAGCAGGATGAGTGCTCTTCCTGCAGCACCCCACACCTGGCGTCATTCACTGAGGTGAATTGTGTGGGCTGCATCTGTCCCATGCCTGCATGCACATGGCACCTGTTCTGAGGACCTGTTCCAAGGTTGCCTCAGGTTTTTCCCTGAGAACTGTACAGGATTTACCTGTCATGTCAGAGCTTTCAGGGAAAGCTTGGGGCATGATGGTGCCTGAATGGCACTGCCCTGTAGAAGTCGGATGATATTCTGAGCTGTTCTTGCTCCAGGGGGGGAATCCCTAAAGAGCTAATGGGGTACGTGGGAAGGAGCCCAAGGACAGGCCCTTTCCCAGCAAACCGTCTTGGTTTCCACTCATCCACAGCTTCAGGACTTTGTGAACTGGATGGCCGTCTCTGGACTTGTGTTTATCAGCCCTTGTGGGAACCTCCACCTTTGGAGACAAGCGTGTGGGAGGCGACAAAGGTTTTGGTGACCCCCACTGAGGAATTCTCCAGCTTCATTGTGTGCACCAGGCACTCTCAGCAGTTTCCTCTCTGCCCCCTGCCCCTTCCCAATATCCTGTGTGCCTGAAAAACAAGAGCAAACCCAACCAGCGCTCAGGTCTCTTCCAAAAACAATTACATCATGTTTAAGCCATCAAGCATGTGATTTCTCGGTGCTGAAACTGAAAGCAGCCTCTCTCTGGGAGAGGAAGAGAAGCTGTGCAATAGCCAGCTTGGATTCAGGAGGAAAGGCTTTATCTGCCCTCCGCAGAGAGGAGATAAAGGGACTGTGGATCAACACCGCTGCAGCACCATGCAGGAGGGCGGGCTGCAGCCTTTGGAGAAGGAGAACACTTTTAGTATCTTGAGATTTTCAGTGTGTTTCCTAAGAAATTTGCTCATTTCTTCCAGAGCCATAAAGTTTTCTTTTTTATTGTTGTTTTTGTTTTTGTTTTTTCCTGTTTTCTAAGTGGGAGTTTGAGCATTAGCACAGTGGGTGCACCTGCCTGGTTTGGTGTGTTAAGGCAAAGGGATGCAAGGAAATCTCAGCTTGCCTAACCCCCTGCACCACAGAGCCCCAGCTCGCATGTGGCAAGAAGTGTTGCTGAGTCCCACAGCAGCAGCACGAGCTGTTTCCTGTGCCCAGCTTCTCGCCAGCTCCTCCGTTTCTTGTCCTGTTTTCCTGCAGCCTCATGACTAAGGGGAGGGAAGTGCAGGGCGGTGAGACTGGCTCTGCTCCCGCAGTTAGCGCCTGGCCTGACTCAGGTCCCACGTGGACAGCTCACACGGATCCCCTTTGATCCGTGCACAGCAAGGAGGCTGCAAAACGAGGACAGAGGCTACAAAAGCTGCAGAATAACTAAGCCAAGTGAGGAAACCTACTGAGAACTTTCGTCTGAGACAAATCCCAGTCTTGGGAGACTCAGGTGTGTTTCCCCAGCCGGGACAGGCAAGTCTGCAACTTGAAGACTCTGGCTGGGAGCAGGGTTTCCTGAAACCATCCAGCTTCTCTTTCCTGAAAGCTCCGCTCAGTGGATTAGCAGATGTCTTTGTTGAAATCCCGGCTACCTGCCAAGGATTACTGTAAACACTTGGCAAGGTGCAGCCTCTTGGCACTGACGCTGGGTGTTGGAGAGAGGAGCTGCAGTTCACCTCGCTGAGTGGCACTTTTGATGTTCACACTCACAAATAAGCTGTTAACTGGAAACACCCCAGGCAGGGGTAATGCATCTGCTGCAGAAACTCTCACCCCCAAAACATCAGTTTATTTTTGTTCTCCCACATCTCTTACCAAGGAGTGGTAAGGGCTTACTTGCCTGCTTACTGGGAGTGGAAGTGGCTGTTCCCAGCCCTGTGAAGTCCCACACACTTGACGCAGTCCCACACCACGGCCAGTGTAAAGACAGCATCTGTGTGGTGCCTCGTGTGAAAAACAAGAGAAGACTGCAATAGAATCACAGAATTGTAGACTCATTGAGGTTGGAAAAGACCTTCAAGATCACCAAATCCAACCATCAACCTGACCTGCCAGGTCCCATCACTAAAACATCTCCCTTAGTGCCATATCCACACACCCTAAATACCTCTGGGGCTGGGGCCTCCACCGTGGGCAGCCCATTCCAATGTTTGATCACTGTCTCCATAAAGAAATCCTTCCGAATTTCAAACTGAAACCTCTCTTGGAGCAGCTTGACACTATTTCCTCTTGTCACCTGAGAAAAGAGACCAACACCCACCTCGCTACAACCTCCGTCAGGTAGCTGGAGAGAGCGATGAGGCCTCAGCCTCCTGCTCTCCAGACTAAACAGCCCCAGTTCCCTCAGCCACTGCTCATAACTCTTGTTTTCCAGTCCCTTCAGCAGCTTCGTTGCTCTTTCCTGCACGCGCTCAAGCACCTTGATGTCCTTCTTGTAGTGTGGGACCCCCAAACTGAACACAGTACTCGAGGGGGGGCCTCACTAGAGCCAAGCACAGAGGGACAATCACTTCCCTGGTCCTGCTGGCCACGCTATTTCTGATACAGGCCAGGATGCTGTTGGCCTTCTTGGCCACCTGGGCACGCTGCTGGCTCACATTCAGCCGGCTGCTGACCAGCATCCCCAGTTTCTTTCCTGCTGGGCACCTTTCCAGCCCCTCTTCCCCAAGCCTGTACAGCTGCATGGGGTTGCTGTGACCCAAATGCAGCACCCGGTGTTTAGCCTCATTTAATGTCATGCAATTGGACTTGGCCCATTGATCAAACCTATCCAGATCCCTCTGCAAAGTCTTCTTATCCTCAAGAAATTGCTATGTGATCTAGGATCTAATCCAGGCCTGAGTGGTTGTGTCCAGGAGTTACTGTCATGGCATTAGGAGCAGCTCGTGGTAAGCAGGATCAGGTGAGTGCTGTGAGACACCTACGGGCTGCCTCTCCTGTCACTCGGTAAGGATCTCACGTGCCTGCACCACAGCGGGACTAGGAAGGGACAAGAGGACCCCATCGCTGAAGGATGCCGTAAGGGCACACGGCATTTGCCCAGCCTGTCAGCACTGCAGGACGCGGTGCTTTCAGGCAGAATGCCTGCGGGGGCATTCAGCTGTGACTGCCTAACACAACCAGCCACACTGAACCTGGTGTTTAAACCCAAAACTCTAAAGTCATCTGGGTGATGCAGGACTGCCCTGAATTAACTTCTGTTTAAGAAAAACCTGTCCAACCCCATTTCAGGATGTCAGTGACTGTGCCTGCCAATACCTTAACAAGTGGCTCCAACAGTTAATTACCTTCCCTGTTAAAAATGTGTGCTGTTTCCAGTCCCAGTATGCCCAGGTCGGCCAGCAGCTCCTGGCTTGCACTTTTCTCTTCTCTGCCAGACTGAAGAAGCCCCCCTCCCTCCTTCCCATGGGAGCTGCCAGGGCTCCGGCTGGTTCTGAGCTGCAGTCGCCCCGGGTGCAGCACGCGGGACCTGCTCCTGGTGCCCCAGGGGAGCTCTGCCTGCGGGAGCTCCCAGCTCCCCTTGGTCCCTCATCCCCGTCCTCCAGGTCCCCATCTCCTTATCCTCCTACATTGCACTTGCACAGTAAAGCCGCCATCCTATACGTATGCCCTTCATTTGCTCTTCTGAGCCACGCAGACTTAGAGGTGACCCTCGTAACCGCTTTCTGCTCGTTCACATCCGGCCCTCCCGGCCTCCGGCACCTCCATCCCCTGAGCTGCAGGGTGGCCACGGTGCCCTTTCCCCCGGGCCTGTCCCAGGTTTAGTCCCCTTCCTAGGGCCTGGGCTGCCTGGGCTGGGGCTGCGCTGGTGCTCTCAGCTCGGCCGCCCAGTTTCCCGATGGAATGGCTCCACCTAGTGCGTGTCCTCCTCCGGCCCGGACACGGCCACTCTCTGGGCCCGCTGGGCCTCCACCCTCCCGCTGCCAGGGCAGGGTAGCCAAGCGAGGGTCTGGGTGAAACCAGGACTTGTTCAGCCGCTCGGCTCCTGGGTGTTATACCCCGGAAGGTCTGTACTGAGGCTTTCTGTGATTTGTACCCCTACAGGCATCACTGGGTGGCAGAGAGAGCTGATGCCAAGGAGTGGGTTGTGTAAGAGTCCTCTGGCTCTTTTACTGAGGATTTGGGGCTATCGACCATGTAACATGCTCCCCTGGCCCCCTTGAATACTCCTCTTTGAACCTCACGCAGTTCAACAAGGCCAAGTGCAAAGTCCTGCCCCGGCTCAGGGCACCCTGCACCAGTACGGTCTGGGAGATGAGTGGGCTGAGAGCAGGACCTGGGGGTGCTGGTGGATGAAAAGCTTGACATGAGTCTGCAATGTGCACTTCAGTCATTTCACATGTTTCAATCCAGAAGATTCTTCTCTGTCCAAGCCCATCACAGATTTGCTGGTCACAAGTTCAGGTAGCCAGACATCAAGTCAAGGCCCAGGGAAAAAAACTCTTTCATGCATACCTACTTGGAAACCACCAAGGTGCCCATCCAGGACCTGTCTTGGCTGTGTATTTATTTTGAATCTCTGCTAAGCTACACCCAGCCTCTACTGCTTGGTTCTGGGGTATTTTTGTTCCTTCTGCGTAGTCGTCATAGCTTTCCCAGGAACTGGAGCTCAGAGGCCCTGAAGGTAATTGCTAGCAGGCTCTGCCATGCTTGGCCATGCTTGACTCGTGCCTCGGACTGCTCTCCCATAGCCAGGAGAGCTCCGGGCTCATGGCTGCCGCACTTGCAGGAGCTGGGAGGAAGCTTATTAATGTTTGCAACACAATTTTATGGCTGATTGGGAAAGCTCATGCCCTCAGGAGTCCTTTTTCCTAGAACGGTACAAAGTCTGATGATGAATGGATGATTGTCATATTGAGTTATGCTGATACTGTGCAGCTGAAGTCACCATGCCAGGTGGTTTTTTTTTTCTTTTTTTTTTCTTTTTTTTTCTTAAGATACAGGGATTTTTAAGATTTTGAGAAAGAGGGAAATACCTACTCAGATTTTCAACATTCTCTTGACATCAGTAGGCCAGGTATCTATGAGGCACCTTCTTAGGCATTTCACTGCATCTGGAAACTTACCCATATGCTAGAATTCCCACTGGGAAACTGTGTCCCTTTGACCCAGGCTACCTTCCAGGGAGAAAGCAATACAGGGACATTGTAATTAGCCTTCAATGTCTTATTTATTTATTTATTTATTTATATTATTTTTTAATTAGGTAAATCAGAGCTATGTTTTTCTTGGACAAGTGGCCCTGACTCAAGGAACCACACAACCTGGCACTGTCTCCCTTCACAAAGAGGAGAGCAGGGAAAGCGACTGTGGCTCCGGGTGAAGGTGCTCTGCTTTATATTGCCTGAGACATCTGCACAGAGAGAGCTGATGGGCAAAGGCCCAACGTATCACAAATGTCCATTAAAGAAACCAAGTTCGGGAACTTATAGGTCACATCAACAGGGACAAGACATTCTGATGGAGCTGGATATTTATTTGGGGTATCCCTTTTTATTTCTGAAGACTAGAAAAAGGTGGTCAGCCCTTCCAAAAGTCCTGCTTTGCTGCCTTTGCTTGCCGTGCTGCTGGCTTCTCTCCTAGCCCTGTGCTCTTGCAGCGCTCACACGATGACAGGCGGGATTGCAGTCCCCAGCAGATCCTTGCTGACTCCCATGGCGAGCCCACCAAACAAATACAGCTGACACCAAGTGACCCCGCAGGGCTTCCCTCACCTCCTGGGACCAGGGGATTGCTCCTTCCTTACAACCGGTCTAGTGAAGAAATCCCTTACTTGCTAGCAGCAAGGATTAGCGGAAGTCTAAAAAGTATGATCCACAGAGTAAGAATGAAGTAATTGGGTTGTTTGGTCCAGGGGACTGAAGGCTGGGGGAAGATGAAACAGCTGTGGAGTAGCTGACCTCCAAACTCCCTTTCAGCAGCTGCATTTCCTGTACTCCTATGATAACAGCCCTCCAATAAATAAAAGGCAGCCACAAAGAGGAAGGGAATAAACTCTTCTCTGTGTCTGTCTGGAGAGGATGAGAAGTCATGGGATGAAACTGCGGTGAGAGAGCTTTAGTTAGACATTTGGGGACTGATGAAATGTAAATACAGCAATGCGCCAGAACAGATTGCCTGACGTCAAGTCTCCATTAGTGGAAGTTTCTGAGAGAAAAAAAAAAAAAGAAGAATTAGACAAACATCCATCAGAAAGGGTTTAAGCTGAACTTATCCTGTGCCAGAGCAGGGGGATTTGACAGTTCATCAAAGCACTGCTCCAGCTCTGTTTTCTCTGCTTTTCTACTTCTGTTCTCAACCATCTCACAGATTCAGGTGGTTGTTTAACTGCGGTCAGCCTTGAATCAGTTCATCCTTTCCAGGTGCAGATTTTCGGATGAGATTTTCATTCCCATCAAAGTGAAAATCCAGTTGCAGGGGAAGCACTGCTACACCATGCTGCCTCAGGCCCATGGGCAGGGTGGCCAGAGGATGGAGAGCCTCCCTGGGAACATCATGGAGGGACCAGGGAGCAGGCTGGGCTTTCCCAATGATCTTAAGGCTCAAAACCTCTTCCTTTTGTTTTCTTCTGAAGATTTTCAGTGAAAACCATTTGGATGCAATACAATGGAGGTAACGGTGATTAAGGTGTACAAGCACCCCGACAAAGTGCCATGAAGTTAGGGTACAGAAGCTCTGCGTTGCAATGGTCAGCCTGGGTTTCCATCACTTTTGTGCTTGTAAGGGCTAGGTCAGTCTCCACATTGCATCTCTCGGCAAAGAGGGGTGGTATTTTTGCCCAGTATGCTTCAGATGCGGCTACAGTCATGCCTGGTGAACATCACAAGATGTTTCCCTTCTGTTCTGATGAGTCTGGTGCTTTTGGCTGGATTCCCATCTCTCGTTAGGTTGGGGAATCACAAGCATATATGCAGACACGAAGTGGCTCATAGTGAACCTTTTACCATAGGGCAAGTTCCTTCTTCTTCAGGAACTGTAGGAGAAAATAAAAATGTCAAATTCTACTAAGGAACAAGGCAGCCCTGTAACCCTGGCAGTCCTCATGCTCCTCCACCCTCTCCCCCCAGACAGACAAACGTCCTCAGAAGGATGCTCAGGAGGAAATTTGGGAAGGGGGAAATTTCCCCTGGTTAGAAGCAAAAGCATTATGGACTCTGCCTTTCCTGCTTTCTGTTACAGGATATCTTCTGTCACACTGTATCCTGAAAGCGAATGCTAATAAACACCCATATAAAAAATGTTCTCTCAGTATAAATTGCCAAGTATTTGTGCAATAATCTTGTTAGAGACTTGGTACGGCTCATTTCTGTCTTCATAATGTCTCCCGGAAAAGTCCATAAGAGAGAGCACAGTATTCACTTTATATGATTACAAAAAGCCTGGGAACTCAATATTTAGTTTTGTTTACAGTTTAACATCCTCCTCTTTGACTAGAGAGCATGACATTATTGTGTATCCATGATAGACTGGAAATTTTTGATGTGATGTGTAATTTTCTTTTTTGCTTCCCTTTTTTAAAAAAAATAGAGAAGAGGTAACTGCATATGTTACCAACTCACAAATGGTTAATGCTGGCGAGAGCCATGGCAGCCATTTACCAGTAGTGAAGGAGGAAAGTGGCGTGAGTAATGAAATAGAAGAAGAAATATCAGAGGAAACTAAGAAAAAAGAAATGAAGTATCTATATAATTTACCAAGAGCAAAACTCATGTTTAAAAGGAGACAAAGCAGATGACCAGTTGAGGCATCAGAGAACATCCTACATAGAAATCTCTGCATTTAAGTGATTGATTTTGCCCCCAGTTTAATCCGTGGATCTCAGGATAAGCCAGCTTTCAGGGGAATTTGTGTCTCATCTCTGGTGGGTTCCAGAGATGTGGTTTTGGTGTGTCCAGAGCCACCTGGGTGGATTTCAGGGTTGCTGCCCTGGCATACCGGGATGCTGGAGCCACAGTGGCTGCTCCTCTGGACACCGTGGTGATGGGAGAAGTGGCTGCCCCACCTGCTCCTGGCACCCCCTCTTTGGCCCAGGCCAGATAGCAGCGAGCCTTTTGCTGTCCCCAGCAATCTGCAGGACATGGCGCAGCTCTTTGCTGGTGCTTGCAGCAGGCACAATGCCACCAGTTGTCTCGCACCCCGGCTCACCCCAGCTCCACAGCCCCAGTCCTGTCCCGCGTTCGTTCTGCAGTTGAATGTCTGAAGACAAACTGGCAGACAGCTTTGATTCCTTGGCTGTTTTCCTGCTCAAGCGCAGGGATGTGCTCCGGGGATGGTTTTCAGTTCAGTGCCTTGCAGCACCCTGGTGAGGGGAAGCGTGCTTGTCCCTCATCACATGTGGGACAAAAGCAAGCTATTTTTAATGCCTTTTACCCGTTCTTACAAACTCCGCTACGCTGGAGTGTGAAGCAGCCCTGTTGCTTGTTTTTCTAAAGCTGTTTGCTGCCTAATTTAGGATACTCTGCTTGAAAGTCTCCAGCCTGAGCTGTAAAACCACAGCTGTGTTTTGCAGATGAGAGACTTGGGTTGGTTTCAGATCATGCTTTTGGAAAGGCCACCACCATCCTAAGCAAAGGCAACACAAATGGCATGAGTTCATTCTTCAGCAGTGAACTGTGAGAGCTGCAGCCTTCCCTGCGAGCCTGTGTTTTGGAAGGACAGAAGTCTTTCTCTGTTAATTTTGGATTGACAAACAAACAAACAAAAAAACTCTTCTGTGTTTAACCCTTCCATTTCTTCAGTCTGTCTCAGTTTCTATCACCAGCATAGTTAAAAGAAAAAATAGACAACATCGTCAAAAACTCCTAAAGCCTCCAAAAAGCCCTTTTAGTACCAGTAAGTGTGGGGTTCAGACATCCACTTCTACCAAAGCTGCTTTCTGGGCTGACAGAGCCCAGAGAGGGCTCTTAAAGGATGTCCACGTGGTGTAGCTTCAACAGGGTGCTCCCCTTCCGTGCATAAATCAATTCTTCCCATTTCTGAATCCAGGCTTTACATCTGGATGCTTCCCCATTAATGTGTCATGGCGGGGAGGACGAAATTGAGAACAAAGTGTGCAACTGTGGAAGAAACAAAACCTAGGGGGCTCGGCGTGAATGTGTGCCAGAGGCTGCCCATACGTAAGAAACTGCTGCTGCCATGGGATCAGCAGAGCACGCTTCCCTCTTGCCCCAAAGCAGACTGTCCAGAAGATTTTTGGGAAGTCACTTGATTCACCCCATGCTTCGGGTCCTTATTTGTAACAGAAGGACTCTCTGTTTCGAAAGCAGGGGGGTTATGAGGAGAAGAGGACGGTGAAGCGGGAGGGGAGCAGGGGGTGGCGGCCCCCGCTCTCTGTCGTGCAGGGGCTGAGGGGAAAAGCGAGGGGAAATGGAAACGTCGGGGCAAGGTTGGGCCTCGGGATGCAGGATCTACACCTCCTGCCAGGAATAAACATCCCAGGAGAGGAAAGGGTGCCGTCGTGAGGTGTTTGGACTAGAGGGAATGGCCTCAAGTTGCACCAGGGGAGGTTCAGGTTGGAGATTAGGAGACATTTCTTCTCAGAAAGAGCAGTCAGGCATTGGGACGGGTTGCCCAGGGAGGTGGTGCAGTCACTGTCCCTGGGGGTGTTCAAGGAAAGGTTGGACGTGGTGCTTAGGGACATGGGTTAGTGGGTGACATTGGTGGTAGGGGGATGGTTGGACCAGACGGTCTTGGAGGTGTTTTCCAACCTTAATGTTTCTGTGATTCTGTGTTACACTGATGAGAGGCTAGAGCCTGAGCTGGAAAACATCATGTGGAACATGAGGAACAAAGCCAGGGCACAGGATGGGAGGTGCAGGACGGCCCCTGTGGTCAAGGGACAGCCTTTCTCTCTGGCAAGCCAAGTGGCCCGGGGGAGCCAGCCCCAGGAAAGGGGCCCTCAGCCCCACCAACCCTCCTCCTTCTTCCACATGAGGGCATCTTCCAGGCCAGTCCCAACATAGCCGCCTTTGGGCACGCATGGGCCACTCCATCGCAGAGGCTTGCTGAGGTCACAGTGGCCACCCCTGCCCCACCTTTGCTGCGGGCCCTATAAAACAGGCCCCCCTGCAGCTGGCCACCACTCGCTCAGCAGCTAGGTCCTCCGATAGCCAGCGTACGCGGCAGGAAGGAGACTAGGAGCGGCAAGGCGAGAAGCGGCCCTCCTTGGTGTGCGAGGACAGCTATGCCGTCCGAAGAATCACCAAGAAAGAGGGCAGCTAACATGGAGAAGTGTCATGGGCGGAGGGATAGCGCCAGCAGCACGAGAGACACCAGTGCTTGAGAGACCTCTGGCGCACAGCCCATAGACACATTTAAGCGGTACCACTGGTACCGCAACGACGCGGGGAACAGGCCGCCCCCTCATCCACCCAGCGACAGGGGGCCTGGGCATTACCAGTGGCGCAATGGTGGAGCGGTGCCGAGGCAGGAGCACCAGGCAGAGAGCTGCGCGGAGCAGAGGCGTGCCCACAGTCGGCAACGCAGTGTGGGACCCAGGCACGGCCGTAAAACAGACAGCAGCATCGAACCCGTGCGTGAAAATCAAGCCGAGAGTGGCATGGGTCCTAGGGATGGAACTGGTCGACCCCCTGGTTCGGCACCCTGGCCGGAAAACATTCCGAATGGAAGGCATCGCGTTTGGGCTGTCCCAGGCAAGGACTGGCTTATCCTTCTTCCAAGCACCGTGGAGCCCATGGAGCTGAATCCACGAGAAGATGTGGAGGAAGAAATGGAAGTGGATCCACCTGCGCCAGAACAGACCTGGGACTCCCGCGGTATGTCTCTGCTCTCTGCCATCCGAGAGCACCGACAGCGTCGCAGGAGTGCTCGGCCGGCTCCCTACCTGTTGTCGCTCAGGCTCCATGCCAAGCATTAGCTTGGAGCCGCCAAACACCACGGACATCGTGCAGGCTTACCTGCAGGATGTCCCGGCAATAAAGAAATCTGTTGCCAATTCTCAGGGCTTGTGTGAGTGCTTCTTTCCCATCCTGTGGCCCTTGTGCGAGAGGTGGCATCCCTTCTGGGCAGAGCCTCGAGGAAGAGCACAAGAGAGGACCCAGCTTCCTTTGGGCTGCTGCGCTGGGGTGAGAGGAGGAGTCCCGAGGGCCACCATGCACCTTTACCATTTGTGAAAACAGACTGAGGTGTGAAAATGGTAGTGTGTGAGCAATTATAGGTGGCTAAATTCTTCTATTAGGAGTGAGTTTCTATATCTGAGTAATCGGTAACGAGAGACATGGAGAAGGCTGGGTGCTTGCCTCCGTCTGCACTGGTAGATGGGCTTCCCAATCTTTCATTCCCTGAACCCGTAGATGGAGGCTGGGGGAGCAAAGTCCCAGCCTCTGCAAGTGAAGAGCAGGTTCGACACCACGTGATGAATCTCAGCAGGTACAAGTCTATGGGACCTGATGACATGAATCCCAGGGTCCTGAGGGAAGTCAGTCAGATGTAGTCGCCAAGCCTCTCTCTAGCATAGCTGAAAAGTCCTGGCAGTTGGGTGATGTCCCTGGTGAGTGGAAAATGGAAACATCATGCCCCTACTCTTCAACAATTAAAGAATTGAACAAAGAGCAGTAGTCTTCAACAACTAAAACAATTAGGAGACATTTCTTCTCAGAAAGAGCAGTCAGGCGTTGGGACGGGTTGCCCAGGGAAGTGGTGGAGTCACCGTCCCTGGAGGTGTTGAAGGAAAGGTTGGACGTGGTGCTTGGGGACATGGTTATTGGGTGACATTGGTGGTAGGGCGATGGTTGGACCAGATGATCTTGGAGGTCTTTTCCAACCTTAATTTTTCTATGATTCTGTGAAGATAAAGTGACTGAAGCTGACCCTGTCTGGGGACAGGGATAGGAACAGGGATGGTTATGTGGGCAGGGATGGGGCCTCTGGATTATGGGGATGGCAATGGTGACAGTGCCAGCCACCCGCACGCTCAACCTCCTGCCCTACCGTCGTATATCCCAAACCCCATAATTTCTTCCCCAAAACATCGCTTTCAGTTTGCTCTCAGGTCCCCTCCCTCATTCCCCTAATCAGCACCGCTGACCTAATTACCCCGAGGCTGCCTCCTTGGAGGGGGGGCGGCCGGGTCGGTGCCAGGGGCTGCGGGCTGTGCCCGGCTGCGGGCTGAGCCCCTCTCGCCCCACCAGGGGGCGCCGTCGCCCCTCGAGTCGCCGGTGCGGGGGGGCGGCCCCGGGCCCCGCGGCCCCGCCTCACCTGCGGTGGGGCCGCCTCCCCCCGGCCTCCCCCGGGGCAGCGCGGCGAGAGCCCGGCGGCCTCTCACCGCCCCCCCCGGTCCCTTCCCCACCGCTCCCCTCCCCTCCTCCCCGCACACCGCCACCATGGCGGAGCAGGAGAGCCTGGAGTTCGGCAAGGCCGACTTCGTGCTGCTGGACGCCGTCACCATGCCCGAGTTCATGGCCAACCTCCGCCTGCGGTGAGTGCCGGCAGCGTGCGGCCCCGCGGGCTGTGTTTCGGGGGGGCAGGTGAGGGGTCCCGGCCCCCCCCGCACGCCCGGGGTTTGGCCGGGGAAGCGCCGTGGTGTGACGGGGGGGTGCGGTGCGGTGCGGGGGGGGGGGCAGCGCCGGCTCGGTGAGCTGAACCGGCCGCGCAGCCGGGGGGGGGCTGCGGCTCAGGTGGCTCCGAGCCCTGCCGGGAGGCGTTCGGGAGCGGCGGGGGGGGCAAAGGCAGCTCCAGGCGGGGGCTTTCTGCTGCTGCGGAGCTCGGGGGCACCTGAGGGGAGTAAGGGGGAGCCCCGGGGCCGGGGTCTCCGGCTGCTCCCCCCTGCCCTCTCCCTTTCCCCCACCGTGCCCCCCTCACACCCGCTCCCCAGCGGGGACCCGGCGCCCACCGACAGGTGCACAGAGCTGCGAGGAGGCAAGCGGCGATAAAAGTCACCGAGTCCAAGGTTGCTCCGCTCCTACAGGAGCTATAAAACCGGTCGCCGCGTGCTCATCACGTTAACGTTTCGTGATCTTTACGATGCTTTTATTTCCCTCCTGAGCGCGATGGGCTGCGGGCAGGTCTCTGCTTTAATTCCCGCTTCCCCTCTCAGTGTCGAGGTCTGATCAAATCCCGGGCAGCGCTGATAGCGAGGACAGCTCGCGGGGACCCACCGTCTGCGGCTGTCTTTCACTTTCCATTATAAAAGATTCATGCCAGCTTTTCCTGATAAACTCTTTTGCCCCTTCTTGTGCAAGGATTTGGCGTTTGCCAAGAGACGCCTTGGGGACGGGACCGTGACTTGGTGGCTGCCGCCCCCAGGTTTTGCCCGGGTGTCTCTGACCACGGCGAAAGCGCCCTTTGTCGCCCGCCACCTGCGTGCCGCGGGGAGCTGCTGACAGCAGGCCGAATTAACGACGTGGCGGGCCGCTGGAAGCACCGCAGGGCAGCCCTGGCGAGTGCCAAGGGACGAATGCTGGTGTAAGCTTCCCCAGCTGCCGTAACGCGGCTGGGGAAGGGGAGAACCGGGCTCCTTCGGGCTGTTGTGCCGTGGCCTCTGAAATCTGTCACCTTTCAGGTCTGACGGCACCGCCACTGAGCGCTGCAGCCTGTGCTGCAGGGCAGAGGTGTGCGAGGCTGGGGCTGGGATCCCAGCAGTGCCCCACGTAGTAACAAGTGGCAGCCAGCGAGCTTGTTGCTCTCCTTCCTCCTGTGTGTTGGATCTTTCTTTGGGTGGGGAGGACATCTATATTTAAACAGTAATGAAAGTATGTTATGAACAAGTTGGACTTTGAACATAAGGAGATGTCAGATTGAAATAAATGTTGTGGTGCCTCTAAAAGCTTAAATTTGCCTCTTATTCGTGCATGCCATGACGCACTAATTGTGTTACAGAAGGCTTCCAAACAAAGTCGTTGTAATTAGCAGGAAACTTGCATGTAACAGTTTGTTCTTGGGGTTTTTATTCTTTGGTTAATGTGTAATAGAAATCTAAGAGTGGTATTGGAAACAGAAGGACTGCTAGATAAATTAAAAATCAACGTAGGAAGTTAGTTCCATTTAGGAATCAAATTATTTAATTTGATTGATTTGACTACCTGCACAGGTAGTCTTTTTAATTTTGTATGTAAGAGAATGAGAACGAGCTGGTGATTCTAGATCCTTACATTCGGTACGTAGATTTTCCTGTCCTGTTGCATGCTGATCCTGCCTCAGGATTTTGGCTCGACATCCCTGAGGTATAGAAATTAAATCCGATATACCGTAATGCATCATTTTAATGCCCGTACCTTGTTCGCTGGTACTCAAAAGCAGGTTCTTCCCTGTGACGCCAATTTAAACGCCTGCTGCTTTTGCACAAGAACACGTGAATTGCTGCAGCATGTGCAATCTGCAACTTGTAGGCACAGTTCTGCCCGCACTTCGAGGTTGTCTTGTATCTGTGCAGGCAGTGTAGATTCAATAATCTTTTGTTAAAAATAATGTTCATTTTTCTTACCTTGGTACTGTTGCCTCCTGACTTTAGGTTTGTCTGTGCTGAGACATTTGGAAAAGCTAGTCTGAATTTACCAAAAGTGTGGCTTTTTAGTAAACTTGTTAAACTCTGCTGAGCCCTGTTTGACACTGTGCTTAGAGTTCTGGCCCTACCTGCTGACCTGCCCGTGCCCCTGGTTTTATCATCCTTCTCAGGCAGCATCAGCTTCTTTTGTTTGCTGCTCTGGAGGTGGTAATTAGCAGTTGCTGATGATATGTTTTAAATTGTGTCAGACCCAAATTAGTGCTGAGATTCAGACCTGCTCAGGGGCTGATGTCACGTTGCTTTTGTCATGCTGTGTAGATGGCATGAGTTGCCTTTGTGCTTGCAGTGCATGGAATAGAATGGGGAAATTGTTGCTTCTCTGTCATTAACTTCGTGGCTATGCTCGGACGGGCTCCGCCCTATTCCATAAATCCAGCTTTTTGCTGGAGCTATTTTTGTCCAGGGTCACCGGCTGACCCAAGAGGGGTTGTGCTGGATTTAGTTCCCAAGTGAGCCCAGATGTGGGTGGAATTGAAGTCATACCAGTCTCGGTGCATGCAAGGATTTTTCCCCAAGGACCTCTCTAGTGGGCAAAAGAGAAATGATTAAGTTGTCCTTTTCATTACTATGTAATATTTGAATTTAGTACTGTTGAAATGAGCTGGATTATTGTGGCTGTCTGCTTTGCTTGTAGAAATGAGAGGCACCATCGGTAGGTGGGTGGGCTCAAGGAGGATTTATACCAACCACTGCACTTTGTGCCCTGTTATTTATAGAGTCATCTTGTGATTCAGTGAGGATTTCATATTCTTAGCTATTTTTTCGTGGCTATGTCTTACAACCAGTTACTGAACTGGCAGTTTCGTGTGGGCTCTCAAGCAGTCCTTGGGTGTTACACCATAATTGTAAATAAAAGTCGTCCAATCCTTGAATTCCTTAGTTCTGAGTGGGCTTCTAACCGGCGCATGGTTGTGATGATTAGTCATCAAAATAATTAAAAAATAATGCAGGAGTATAGGAATAGCCAGTGTGGACTTAGTGAATAGCTTTGTCTCTTTCTAGAAAACCTCCAAAGCTTTAACAGATACTTTAACAGATACTTGCAACCAGTTAATGAGCAACTATAAAGTACTATAAACGGCCATATCTGAGCAGTTTGCACTTCAGCAGATACTCAGCGTTATTTACGACCGGTTCTTCGTGGGCAGCCGGGAACAAGTTGGCTGCTGCAGTATTTGGTATCTCGATTTCTGTCAGAGGAGGTGTGGTTCATTGAAAGACCCCTTGAAACAGGGAGCCTGGCAACGTGGCCGAGCTCCCGGGCCTCGGCTTGCCGGCCCTGCGGCGCTGATGTGCTGCTGTCCTGCCGAGTGCCTGTGCCGGGGTGGCTCGGGGTGCTCGCAGTGACTGCGACTGGCTCACGGCAGGTGGAGAGGGGCAGTGGTCTCGTGGGAGTTTCCAGCAATTTGCAGAAATTGTGGCATAAATGAAACTTGGGATGTAAACTTTTATCGCTTGAAGTTTCCGTTCTAGTGTGATGAAAAAAGTGAGGGGTTGCAGAGTTTGTTTCTCTGACTCGAAGATCATCGCTTCCAAGATGCTTCCTTGTAAGTAAGAGGGCCACGTTGTCACAAGCATGAAATGTTTTATGTTATACGTGGTCTCTTGTATTATCCTGCAAAGCACATTCATTGTGCTGTCCTGTAGAATTAGCATTTACCTCGACAAACAAATCAAAACTCAGAGCTTTAAAAATGCTGTCCAGACATGAGAAGGGGCAGCTCGATTTCTTGAATGATCTGCTCTGCGATCTCAGCGGTGACTCCAGGAGGGACTCCAGGAGGGACTCCAGGAGGGACTCCAGGAGGGACTCCAGGAGGGACTCCAGGAGGGACTCCAGGAGGGACTCCAGGCTCGCTTCTCACCGCACCTGGGGGAGCACAGCACGAGGTGAGCGGACTCGAGCCGTGGGGCCTGGCCGCGAGGCACTGGATTCAGGGGTCTGTTGTCCCGGAGCTACAGGGCGGCCTTCAGGGTAGTCCCGTGTCATCTGCGTGCTCCAGGGCTGCCTGTTCTCCCGCCTGGTTCACCAGCAGGTGCATCTCAACTCAGCTGTTGTGATCCGAGCAAGCTGCATGTTCCTGTAGGCGTTGTGCAAATCCCCTCCTGGGAACAGAATGGATCTTTGTCGTGATTATTAAAGAATTCAAGGATGTGTGAAAGGAAGACCGTGAAAGAATGTGGTACGGTGTAATGACTGTAAAAAGATTTGTTTCCCTCCTTTTAGCTAGTTCCAGCACAAAACCATATGCAAAATGAATATGCAAAATGCTGTACTTGCTCTTCAAATAGTTCCTGGTCATCTGAGCTCCCATGTTTGAGGATGTGCTGAAGAAAGTGTTTTTTGTAATTTTTTTGCTCTTATGGTTGTCTCCTTGCACATGTTGCTATAGGAGGTCAGAATTCACAACACTTAATAAAAATATGGCTCTGCATTTAATTAAAAGACATGCAGAAGTGTGGGTTTTCTGTTTACAGAACTATTGCTTACAATGCAAACCCCAGCCTTTTCAAAGTTATCCTAAATTAAGACAGCAGTTTTGAATTCTTGTTGATTGCAGATACATTTAAAAGACAGATAATGCTGGTTATGATCGGTATTTTTGGTATCGAGACTCTGTAAGAAAAATCTGGTCCTGTGAGGATTTGTTTGCTGCAGAGAGGGACACGTACCTGTGACAGTGGCAAGTACAATTATCTAGAAAGTGGTGTTGGTTTGGCCTGTGTATGGCCACATCTGCACACTAAAACATCGTGCAAGGGTATGTGGAAGGGCAGTGGGATTCTTCTTGACTTTCATTTGGGTCATTTCTTGTAAAAGAGGCAAGTTCAGTGACGAGCTGTGAGCCCCAGTCAATGACGCATGTCTTGAATGGCTTTAAAAATGAGTCTTTTACACCTTCACGTCGAACATGTCTCCCCGGCTCTGTTCTGCGAAAGCAAAGGTAAGGCTGCAGTCCCCTAAAAAGACAACTGTAGCAAAGTGAAACAAGGAATTAAGCTTTGAATGCTGAAGAGATATATTTGGATGGATTTTCTTGAGGAAGTCGTGCATAGGTTATACCTTTGGGGGCTCTCTCCCCAAAAGGCACCTACTTCTTGCATAGTATCCAATGGTCTTAAAAGTGATCTGTTTTGGGTTCTGAATGACCCTGATGTGGAAAGCTGTCAGCCTCCTGGGTTTGCATCTCTCTCCTCTTGGATACAAGAAGCTGAAGATGGTGTTGAAAACATACAGACTTCGTCACTTGTTAGGAACAGTTCTTTCTCAGTGGGGATATTGATCATCGATATCATGTGATTCTTCATCTGCGTAGTGCCCTTTCTTACTTAATCTTACTGTAAAGTGTTGGAGTGACTGGGCACTCTCTGTATTCTACTGACCTTTTGACGTTGGCTTTCTTATTTTTTGAGGGCTGTCTTAAACATCCACATTTTTGGTTGAAGCTGTGGTGGGGGAGATTTGGCTTTGCACTATGTAGTAAAGTATCTTTAATCCTGGCAGAGAAAATATTACGTGAATGCTTGGTTTCATTTATGTTTTTGGTAATGAAATATTCATGTGTAATGAACAAGCTTTCCATGCCTTTAAGCCATTTTAATTTTGTCATTCTCAATGAGATATGAATATTTGAATTGTTTGGGTGGTGTTGAATTAAAAAGCTGCTGGGAAGCCTCCTCTCTGCCACCGCGGCGCTGCTCGGGCATCTGGCAGTGAAGCCATGCCGGCTTTCCTGGGCCTCCTTAGAATTACTCGGTTTGCAGGGAGCTGTCTTGTGTCAGGATTTGGAATGATCGGAATGAAAATTCCCCTTAGTCCGTCAAAACTTGACTTACGAGCTTGGACGTGTTCCAGCTTGATCTTTGCAAACGGGAAGGGCCATCCATCTCTCTTAAAAAGCAAAGCCGAAGGATGCAAGTAGCAGAAAGGAGCGTCAGGGTGAGCTTTCCGGTGTCCGGAGCGAGGACCAGCCAGCGGACGGCGCCTGTGTGAATGAAGCAGTGCGCGGGGTGCCCAGGGCAGCCTTTGTTTTGCCTCTGTACGTGCTTAATTTGTAGAGTTCTACTGAGCCTTCTGCACGTCTGTTATGAACGCCTTCTGTTCTCGGAGTGAGAAGTTACAGTAGGCGGTGTGGGTGAGGTATAATAATGAATAATATACGAGGGCAGATTTATGAATGAGATTAGTCCTCCACGATACCTTACAGTTTTAAATTCTCATGCTGGTGATGCTGTGCAGCAGACCTGCTGGTCCTGGCCTGCCAGCTGCCACCGAGCTGTGTTTATGACACTTGCCACAGCACGGGTGACAAAACGTGACGGGAGGTAGCAAGCTGGGGAGTGGCTTCAGGTGTGGAGAGAAAGCCCTACAGATCCAGTTGTAAGCAAATTTTGTGTTATCTGAATAGGGCATGTTCCTTTTTTACATCTCTTTGTGTAAATAGCTGCCAAAAAATTGTTTATAAGAAGTATATCAACAGAAACTCAGCTGCTGATTTAGGATTTCCTCAGCAACCTTTTTTACTTTCATCCTTGCCTCTTCCCTGCAATTATTTCGTAGTCTGATGAAGTAATATGGATCCTAAAGATCATCAGAGTGGGCAGGGTGTCTGTTTGTGGTGCTGTAATGTCAAAATAAGTACAGCATTCTACTTGCATATGTTTGAGATGGCATGTGTAGCCTGTGTCATCTTAGCTGAAGTCATTTATTATTGCCTTCTGAGTTACACTAGCTAAAGATCTGGCTTTAAGATCTGCCAAGTTTTTACAGCAAGTCTTAGCTAATATTTCCAATGAGTCTCGTGGTGCCCTTTAGTCAAGGGTCCTTTATATTGACTTCTCTTCAAAATTCTGCTTCTTCTGCTGGTTTCGCTGATCTGCTGCTCCACCAACCCCTTGCATTCCTTTCGGGCTGAGCAAGCTTTTAAACTACCTGAGCATTTCCCCTTTAGTCATATTTACTCGAATTCCTTTTATAGTTGCAGATCTTGCTACATACTTGGTGGTTGCATCATCACTCTTGTTTCTCAGTCCCTCAGTCAGGATTGCATCTCACTGTGGAATGAAAGGATTTTGAAAGGGGGGGGGAACAGATGGCTGCACCCAGGTTTGTCTGCGAGTGTTAAATAAGGGAGCTGTGCCTCACTTTGTACCAAATACTCGTTTCCAGCTCTCAGAAACAGAGGCACAATTTCTGGAAGATGGCTGTTCCTTTCATGGCTTTTCAGTTAGATCTGATGAGACCTCAGCTCACGTTGCTGTGTTCACGTACCGATATTTCTGTCTCTGTTAAACAGACCATGGAGGGGAAATAAGTTTTCATTGTGAGGCTTCCAAGTGTTAAAAGAACACCTTGGATGTGAGGCTGTTCTGTCTTTGGGATTGAAAAAGGGGCATTAGATTTTAAGCTGTTGAAAAGGCTTCTTTTCTTCTGACCTAAACCATTAATTTGATCCTCTCTCTGTTTGCTAGGAATGAGTTTTTTGAATTCGTTGGATTTATTTCAGTTAGCATTCTCACCTGGTCTGCCTGGGGCCAAACTGCTGAAGGCTGTGACAGGACAGAGGACCAGTTCTGTTTGTAAGTAGTCATTTAGATGGATCTTAGAATATTCCTTGTTGGAAGGGACCCACAAGGATCCAACTCCTGGACAGATGCTGTCAGAACCCAGCAGTGAGAAGCTGAGTCAGGGAGAAGGGGGGATCATGTGAAGACCTTTTAAATAAAACAGTAGCTAATGATAAGCCAGGGGACCCACCCTCATTGTCATCAATGTTCTCGCAGTGTTCCACTTTGCAGTCTCATCTGTAGAAGTGTGACCGGTGCCGGGGCACAACCACTCTTACTGCTTTACCTGGTGACAGTGACGGCACTTTCCATTTTGCTCTCTCATTTCAGAGCGGTTTTCTGTGCGGACTTTGAATTTTCTCCCTGAACAGCATTGGAATGCTCGTGTCTCACCACTGTTGCGTTACGTCCCATTTACCTGTCTGCCGAAGCATTTTGCACCACGCGGTTCCTGCTTGCTGTGGTGCTGCTGGCCATCCATTCTGGATTTAGAAGTTGGCAGTGGTCTGCCCTGCGGCTGCCTTTTGCCTGCTTTGACCTGGCAGCCTCGAGGGACGTGAAACTTCAGCAAGCAGCAAGTGTACGATCCTGTCTGATGGAGAGCATTCTTCCCAGAAAAACGTGTTGTCTGGTGAAAACGTGGCATTAAACCAGTTTTGTGGTCTGTAGATAGCTGCTTATGTGCCCTCGTATCATTTCTCATCCTTGGATGTTTCTTGCTGTACTCCAGAGCATCAGTACTCTCACCATCCCTCTGAAAAGCGCCGTGCTGCATGCCCCTTCGTTACTCCTCCTGCTGATTTCCTGGCTGTGTCTCTATAGCCGTGGTATCCCCTGGGCCATCCCCGATGCTCCTCTCTCTCGCCATCGGTGCCTTTGTACAGATGTAGCCCCTGCCTATCCGACCCCTTGCTGAAGAGGCCGTTGGTGTGTTCTCGGCACTGCTGATGGCCGAGGCGTCCTCCCCGGCCCCACCATGATCTTCCTGGCCGAGGTCTGCCCCCGAGGCTGAGCGCGCTCGTCTGGACAGCAGCGCACTGGTTCTGCCTGCTCCACCTGATCAACCCCCTCTGCTCAAAGTTGTGGGTTGTTCCCTGCATCGTGTATCGGGTCTGAGTCCAGGCTGTGCGCACAGCTGGATCTCTTGCTTAGAGTCACCTTCGTGCTGATGTTGTGCTTGCTTGGCCTCTCAGGCCTTGGCAGCCCCCCCTTTCCCTCACATGCTCGTTCAAAGTGCATCCACAGAGATTGTTTTTGCTTCCTGTTTTATCTGCTTCACCTATCTCTTTGCCTCTTTCCTGTTCGACCTCAGAAGCACAGCTTATCTCCTTCCACTGTTTATCAGTTTCTCCCATAGTACGGAACCATTAATAGGTCTGCCTGAAAACTGTCTGACAAGCGTTTTAGTACTTTTCCCTTGCTCCTTTTGGCACAGAAGAAGAACCATATAAATTTCAGCAAAGATAATGCCCCCTCCTTAAATGTCTAATTTATGAAGGCTGCACAAACTTTGTCGTGGTAGGAGGTTTGGTATGCTGTAACCGCTGATTATCGTGTTGATCTGTTCAAGTAGTTTCCTGGTTCCATATGGGATCTGTGCCCGGGGGAGTTTGTGTTCTCTTTGGCTTGGACAGAGCCTTGTCTGATGCTATCGTGTCTGAAGTTGGTCAGGTAACGAAGGGTTTACCGAACTATTGTGATCTGTTCCCATTCAAGGTTGCTGTGGCTTCATTTGGGAAGCCTGAAGTTCTTGCTGCATCTTCCTGTGGAACAAAAGTTTTGGAGCGAGCAGCTTTGTGGCAGGACTCTGGCTTGTGCAATGTGATGTGCTCCAAGTCGTGAATGTTTAGCTCAGGGTAACTCCGTCTCCGAAGCTTAATGTTTTAAGTTTGTACTTCTGTGCTTGTCTCTCCACACATGCAGTCTTGGTTATTTAGATCAAGCCGACTATGTGGTCTTTCGCTGAAACTTCTGATGTCCTTTGAATGAGTCTTTTGAAATGAGGCTCCTGATGAAAAGATTCTTAATCTGTGATGCAGACCAGGCACGCGTTGCTACCCCGCAGGCGAATTATACTTTGGGGAGTTAGCTGAAACTTTCTGAAAAGATTCCCATTTAATACCTGTCTTCCACTGTAAGCATCAGAGTCATCAGTGCCTTCATCATTGCCCTGTTTTATTTATGGTGGCTAGGACAAAGCCACAGTAGGGAAACTGGAAACTGAAGGTGGCTTGAGCAATTCACTGCATCATTCCGTCCAGGAAGCAAGACAATCGAGCACAGGGAACGCATATTTTAACAGCTTACTGGGTGGCAGCAAAGGCTGTCTCACAATGAATAGCGAGGAAGAACAAACTAAAACAACAAAAAAATGTGCCACTGTATGAACAGCAAAGCTTTCTTTTGGGAGAGCTCCTCTACAGTATGTTGAGATGGTAAAGTCTGGCAGAACAGTCAGCAAAAACTGGTGGCTGTAAAGGCTTTTACATCATGGTTATCAAGAGCACAATGAAGCTTTCATGTGGCTAAGCATCTTTTAGATGTTTACAGTAAAACTTTCTCTTCTATTCATCCTGCTAAACTTGAAGTAAATAGGTTATTTTGTTTAAAAGAATGAATTTTAAAGCAAGTTTCACCTTCAAAGGAAAAATCTGACTACCTTTCCTTGAGGTCTTCTTCCCATGCACTGTTTATAAAGCAGCTGGGATATCTAGTTTGTAAACTTCTGAGGCTAGAAATAGTATTTTCCTGTTCTCCTTAATAGCTGATGTGTTCCTTCTTAATCCTGGGTGTAAAGAGCAGGGGAACTAATGAAAGAAGACTTGAAGAGCTCTGAGTGTAATTTACGGCTCTAGAAAAAGCCCAGAACATCAGAGTCTGAGCACCAGGACTCCAAGTGAGCCTTCTCAGAAGATTGTTGCTCCTGCGTAATGCAGAGTGCGTATCTCTTCTGTTTGCTTCTCAAAATACTGGAAAGAAGCTATGCTGCTTTTCCTTTTGTTTGCAAGGAGAGAAGTACCCCGGTATTCTTTTAAAGCTGGATGTAAACAGCTCCTTGGAACAGTAGCTATTAAACTTTGTTGAAAAGTGCTTAGCAATGACAAAAAAATGTTATTTCCGAAAGGATTTCTGTAGCACTGAAGGTTTTTTTGCAAATGAAAGTCCAAATTTACCACAAAAATGTCCCTGTAACCTCTTATAATTCAAAACATATTACTTGCTTTTCAAAAGCACAGGCAAATTACCAGGGAGACTTTCTAAAATAAGACTGAGGGTTAGATGTATAACTTTGTGGACAATGCCTCTTGATAATAGTGTTTCCTTTTTTGAGTTTCATCTGTGTCGCAGTAAGAAAGTAACGTTGCTTTATGTGGTTTATGTACTGACCTCTTCTAAGTGACAAGAACACTAATGTTTGTGCATACGTGCAGAAATCGGTATATAAAAAGGAGTATATTCATTTCCCTTTTTCCTATTAAATGTAGCATTTATGTCTCTAGCAAAACAAACAATAGAAATCTTGTCTCTCCCCCCTCCTTTTTTTTTTTTTAACTTTTTTTTTTGGGCTGTACTGCATCCTGGCTTTCAGGGATGCAGACATTCCTAAGCTAGACATCTCCAGTCTCTGGCAGCTAATTCTCAGAGTCTTTATTAGTTATACTGAGCTTAAACCACTTTGAGGAAACGCCAAGAAAAAGTAGATATGTGAAAACCTTTATAAGCCCGGTGTAAGACTGTGCAAGCCAGACTTGATAGGAGACTGTAGTCAAGTTGGACAATTCTGAAATAATTACAAATTTTTTGCTTAATTTTTCCAATCGCTTGATAGAAAACATGTTTTCCATTAAGGGCTTACATTTTTGGAGTCTTACAGGGGGGCTGCTTATTGTCAAAATTGAGTCTTGTTTTTCACTGAAACTTTTCAGCTGCTACTCTCTCCTTCGGGACCATCGCCCCGCTCAGGGGGCAGCAGTGGGGGGGCCTGGGGCGGTGCGCTTGGTGCCCCGCTGGACCTGGACGGCTGCTCTGGAGGTAGGAGTGTGAAAGCCAAGAAGACTTGAGGGTAGATACCGTCTTCTAAAATATGGTTTGTATCATCCCCCATCATGCAAGGAAGAGTACCTTGTAGTAATGTAAACTTCAATGTTTTCATTCGCTTCAAGAGTGTCTGATTTTTTTTTAGTTTTTGCTTTTCTCTCTGGTTTCTGAATCTTTGACCCTCCCATTTAGGAGTCAAGATGGCACCTGGTGCTCGCTGCACGAAGGAACAACTGACGTGGCTGTCTTCGAGTGGATAGATCTTCCCTCTTTCCAGGACTTCTCTGATGTGATCACACTGTTTAGAGGCTCTGGTGCTGTACTGTAGGCAATCAGTAGTGTTGGTGGTCAACACGAATTTTTGCATCACTGAATTTGGGGGGAAACTCTTTAGTCTAGATCTTGGTGTCTTCCTGGGAGTACTTCCTGCAGCTCATTCGTAACTGATAATTCAGCTGCTCCACTGGGATGATCCTTACTAAGATTAGTGACTCGACCCTGTGCAAATAGACAGATCAGAATAATTTTGCTTGTTTTATCGTATGAACTAGCTTGGGAGCTGTAAAAGTACATTGTGGAGCAAATAGACTGTAGATGAAATCGTAGTTCAGTAGTAGCTGTAGTTCAGCTCATTGTAGTTGAGTCAGGGAAGTTGTTGAATTGGGTCATAATCTTTTAGATGGTTAAAGTCCATCTGATTCACCATTTTAACACTGGTTTCCCTGCATTGTCCTTTTATCTTAAAAAAAAAAAATAACATAAGTTAAATACTGTGAATTTTGGCTCTTTTTTTTTTTTTTAGTGCTTTGGCTAAATTAAAGGAAAAAAGTTTGCTAGGGTTACATTTACTACTGTATACCATTAAGCTGATGTGAATTGCGGGATGGAATAAATTAACAGGTTCTTACAGAAGGGCTGTCTCGGTCAGTAGGTGCATTTGATGTTGTGCTAGGGATGTGGGAAGACTTTGGAGAGTTCAAACATTTAAGGAGCCAGGGCTGTTTTTGTGAGGACACTTCTGTTAACTTTTTTGAAGGCTCTTCCATACTTATGCATGTCTTTTATGTCAGGTATCTTGCTCCAGTAGTAATTCCCACACACCAGTCTCAGATCTTCTGTTCACCACCACAGCATTTTACCCCTTGAGTGCCAAATTCTTCATTCTCTTGATGAGCATTATAAGTCTCATAGCCAATCTGGGAAAGCTTGCAGGAAAAACAAACAAACAAAAACATGGCAATCCAACCCTCCAGCCTCTCATATGTAGATGTATTGGCATGTCTTAGCCCAAAACAGTTTAAGATAAGTGAGCAGCCTCTGTTTATCTTAATGAGGCATTTGATTTAGAAGCTGATAGCACTAATGGCCAGATCCCAAGTAATTTGCTGTGTAACAGTGTGTAGGAAAATTACACAATTGTGCCCACCCATCTGGTCACCCCTTGGTGTTCAATTGGATAGTGGGAGCTTGTAATGCTGTTTTGTTTTGTCATTCTCTGAGTAATAGAGTGCGATAGATATTTTGCAAACTGAAAATTCCTGTTGCTGTCGATAGCAATTTCTTTCTTGTTTTGACCTGGGCCTTGGTACTATCTGTGCTCTCCAGTGCTGTGATTGCCAGATAGCCCCCATTTTTACAATCTAAGGAGGAAAAAAAAAATTACAAAAAAAAAACACAATAGCAAAAACAACCAAAACTCAACATCCTCTTCCATATCGTGCACAAACCTTCCATCTATCAGTAAGGACACTTGCTGTGTGGAAGTGGTGAGTGAGCAGCACTGACAAATTCAACCACGCAGATTTCGTTTTCTGCTTTCTGTCAGTTGAGCCGTTGGGATATGCTGTGGTTGTTTTCAGACTTCTCTTCACAGCGATGAAAGCTGAAAATGTCCCTTATTAAGAGTGAAGACGGTTGTATTAATTTTACTCTGGGATATATTTTAAGAAAAACAATAGTTATTGTGAGACCCGTGAAATAAATCTCAAGTGACAGCGCTGAACATTATTTCTGTCTGTGATCTGGCCTTGTGTTTACCTCCCTCCTCAGTACTGCTGTCAGTACCCCCGGGGTTGTCCGGTTGCTGTATTAACTTGTGCTGCTGCAGAATTTTTGCACCAGGGGTTTTGCCTCTGAAGTTGCATCTTGTGCTCGGAGTGGAGGAGTGCAGTAGTTTTGAGTCTTACTGAAAGGTTTTGTGAATGCAGAGGAGGTGTCAGCAACGGAAGGATTTTCTCGAGCTGGAAATGTCAGAAGTTACTTTCCCAGGAACTTCAATGTGATGCTTTCAGAAGGGATGTCCCTAACGCCTGGGTGCTTGGGTCAAGAAAACCAGTTTTGCTGGAAACGAACCTTTGTCTTGTCAAAGATTCTGTTGTTTCTCAGCTCGGAGTCCCAAGCTTTCCAGGATGGGAATGGGTGGCACAAGGTGACTCTGAGGCTCGCTGGGCTGACAGACAGACAGACGTATATCCTTCCATCCCTCCCCACTCTGATTCCCAATGCCTGGCTCCCTGCACCCCAGCGTGGCCCATCAGAGAGCTCGTGGAGGGCTGAAATGCTCCTTTTCGAGTATGTTTGTGTCGTGCTTTCTTTCTGGTGCAGCTATCTTACATGTCAGTCTTCAGAAATGTTCTCGAGGGCCTTGCTGTTTAGCCAGCACTTGACTCCCGGGAAGCCACAGAAGCATCACTTGTGTTACCCTGGTGCGAAGTGTTTGCTTTGCTGTTGTGTTCTGTAATTATGCATGCTGTTAATCATTTCTGGTGCTTCTGGATCCCACTGCAGTTTGTCACTCTTTTGTTTTTGGATTTCATGGTTGCAGAGCATAAATAGCCATTCTGCATGTGGCTTGGGTTTTTCTTGCTAGGTTTCCCTTAAGTTATATCAGAGAGAAGTCAAAATAGCAATAATAAATCACCTTCCTATTAAGTAGATAGCGTCTGCTTGTCTCAGTTTGACTTGCTTTCTTACCAAATCCTGACTGTGTGTATTTTGGGCTCTCATGAAATCTTCATTAGATCATACATTCGAAGATAGTGTATGATATTGTGCCTCTTATTCCATATACAAAATTGTCTTGTGACCTTAATATTTGCTTTACAGTTGTCCAGCTGGCAATTCCCTGACAAATTTGGACAACATCTGTTAACACAGAGGTGGCTTTTTTTTGTTGTTGTTGTGCACTTAGTTCCTTCCTTTATATGCACAGAGATGACTGTGCTAATAGAGCAGTTTGGGATTTTCTCCAGAGATGAGTCATATTTACCAGGATCCATGTATAGCAAAAATATAGGACATGCCATTACAGTGCGTGTTGTTTAGGCTACCTAATATTTTGCCCAACAGCCACTGAACATTAACTGGTAGCCTGTATTCATGAGGTTTCTTTCTCTTCCTCCATTCTAACACCTAAAGAGAGACAAACGCCCCAAGTGAATTTGGAGCACGGCTCCATTAGTGTTGCTGCTGCTACCCTGCCCTCCCATCTGCCTTGGTTTTATAACTGGGAGTGGAAATTGCCCAAGGTCATCTTTCAGAAAGCAATAACTTGTTATTCCTGCCATTGACTCTACCTGTTGGCTGGTTTCTGTAGACCTCAGAGTCGTCCTGCGTGCAGCAGCCTGTGGGAGTACTGGTGGGTAATTAGCGTGTGCCACACCAGTGCCGGTTTTTAATTTCCTAGACAGTCCCTGGGTTATCTCCGTTTCAATGGTAGTTTCGCCGTTGCAAAACCACGGCTGCAGCAAGGACCTGGTTTTGTGTTGGTGGCCTGGCACGCAGCTGGTGGCATGGCGCATGAGAGAACTGGGGGCACAGTTTTGATCTGGAAGTTGTGTGATGTGGATTCCTCAGAGAGCAAGCAGCTGGTTTGATTACTCACAGGAAACAGTAGCCCTGCTACTAGAATTGAATACTCTTTTGGGAGCACCATCTACTGAAACACCCCATGGGAAGGTCCAAGTTCCTAATTCCTGGTGCAAAGCAGGAGCTTCCTGCCAGAAAATTCATGACCGACAGCGGTGTTGCACCTGGGTCTTGTGTGGAAGTTGTTAGTGCTGGTGTGATGAACGGGAGCATGTAACCGGAATGGAGGAAGCTAAAAGATTTGTAGTTACAGCTTTTTGTCTGCTCGAGGCAGTCTTTCCTATTTTTCCCTCTCCCAGCACCTTGCTGCTTAAATCTTTGTCCTCTGGGCTCTCTTGTCCTTTATAAGTGGTTTGCGAGGTGTTTGGAGCCAGGAGCAGCTGTCTTTGCTGCATGTGCATCGGAGGGTGTTCAAACAAGAGCTGCCTTTAAAGTTAATGAAAAGGTTAAATGGGAGGCAACTGTCTACACTTACGGATTAAATAACTAAGGCTAAACAATAGAGTCTAAATAAAGGTGTGATCTTTGTATTTCCAGGAAGAAAATAGCCTTTCAGCTTCTTCTGGGGCTTCTATAATTTACAGAATTACCACGAGACATTACGGCTGTTACTTCCTAAAAGGCGATTTGTTATCGATGCTTTAGTGCTCCCTCATGGCTCCAGCAGTAGGGTGACCCACAGGAGGCCTAAATGGGTCCGTTCCTCTCCATTTCCATCCCTTCTGTCGAAACGGGCATAACTCCTCGGAGAGGGAAGCGATTTTAGCAGCATGCTGCCTGCTGAGCGCCACAGGATCTGGGCTGGCTGTGTCGTGCGGGGGGCCTGTGCTTTTCAGCCCTGTTATTGTTATCACACACGCTCCACCCTGCAAAGCCCCCGCTGCGCAGCTCCCCGCGGCTGACGGTGCGCCAGGCCATCGGCATGGCCGTGCTCGTGTAACGTTGCTGCACGGGCTGACCAGCGCCAGCAAAACACCCGGCTGGGGCAGATGTTGCCGAGAAGCAGTGATTAATCAGGGAAAAATTTTAACAGCCTTAAATGGCAGTAAATTTATTTTGGCAGGTGGAGAGAGACTGAGAAAGTCTTTGCTGCCATGGAGTGAACTGTTAATCTGAGGAGTTAGAATCAGATTTTATCTACCATAACACTTTCTCATGCCGTCTCCTGTCTCAAACTTTTACTGCAGCAAGAGCTCCAGTACTGAAAGCTCCTTTTTTTTTTGTATCTCTCCCTAGTTGTTTGCCATCCATGTGGGAATGTGGAACTGACGTTTATTCAGGCCCTCATTAAACGTTGGAAGAACCGGTGCTTCTTGCTTCAGAGAATGCAATGCACGTAGTTACGGATAAGAAATAAAATATCCCTCTGAACTGACATGTTGACAGCTATAGCTTTACCCCCGAGTTTAATTTCTCAAGAAATATGGACCGGCATTGCAAATAACTCAGGATAGATGCTGTAACCTCACTGCAGTAAATAAGGCTGTGCAGGATAAAGTGGTGCATCAGTTTGCCAAGCTGAATTTCTCAAATGTTCTTGCAGTAATCTTACTGAAGGTGGAAAAGTGACTGGGCTCATCTGAGAGATTTCTTTAGTAGTGTTCTGGATGAAGATCTGAGCTTTTTAAATGTAGTGAGGCAGTAACCCATGTTTAAAGGCTTTTTGGGAAGTGAGCGGTACGGGACAATTAGTGTGATAATTTTAGCAGCATTTGAGACATGAATTATTTTTGATTCAAAAGCTCCGCATTCTCCATGTTTCTGCTGTTCAGTTTTGTTTTGAATGTGAACAGAAATTTAGTTTGGACTTCAGGAGTAGAGTACCAGTATTTTGCTTTTCTAGTCTCTCATTGCTGGCAAGCAATTTATTGGTGCATCCATAAATTTAATGGAAGCTTGTTTATTTTACTGAGGCTCTGTTTAGTGCAGAAAGCACTTACCTGAACCCAAACTTTGTGTGCTCTTGAAAAGTTTCAGCCTCCCTCTTACTGCAGTGGTTAGGTAGGAGGACGAAAAACGGCTGCTGAATGTTTATGTAATGCTGCTACTGCCTGAAATGCAAGACAAATGCAAGCTGCGCTCTCAGTGACAGCACTGGTTTGAGTCGTGGTTGTCCTGTGTTCTTAATGCCTTAACTAGCAGAAATGTTGACATGTATGCTGTTTTCTTATAAAGCTGTTCTGACAGGAAAAGTGGTCAGCAGACAGAACTACACAGCCACCAATGGCTCTGTGTGTCAGAATAAGTGTTTTCCTTGTACAAAATGATAGTCTGTGTTTGATCTTTCTGCAAACAGATGAGCTATTAGTCTAGCAGGATGTAATTTCATTTTCCTTAGTAATTTGGTTTCCTTTTGGCTTGTGTATGCTTAAGCTCATCAGTTGTACTGTCTTGATGTTGACCGTAAGGTACTTGTTTTGAGTAATTCGAGGGAAGAATATTTGAGCTTTGTGAAAAGATGATTTACTTTTTACCTATAGTGAATGAAGGCTATCATGGGAGCTTAAAAATACTAAGCATCTAGGCCACATGTGATTTTTCAAAGTCACATTTCACAGCCACATATGATAGTTGTAGTTTGCAGTGCAAATAAGCAGCCGGCAGATGCTTTTACTTTATATATATAAAGGCATATCACACATCTGAAACAGCTGAGAGATTGGTATGGATTAAAGAGTTCATTACATTTACTTAATATCTTAAAGCAACTCTTAAGCACATTGATTTCTTCACAAAGGTTCTGTTAATTTGGTTAGAGGCAGTACTATATAAGACAATTATTTGGGCCCAAAGCAATGATTCTAACAAGGAAGCAATTTAAAGCTTGCTGTGGTCTCTGATGTGGCAGTAGCACTCCAAGTGTCAGTACATAGAGAACTGACAGAGGTGAGGTGTGTTTATAAATGCAAGTTTCCTTATTTACTGTATCACAATAACAGCATTCCCTTCCAGTCACTTTGGTGTTTGTCCTGAGCGCCAACACTCAGGAAAATCAGAAAGCAGTCAGAAAAGCTTTCTGCTTTCACATTATCCGAAGTGCTTTGGCTGCAGCTTGCAGCTCCTGTGCGTCTTGCCCTTGAAGAAGGACTCCAAGAGGTGCAACTCGATGTCGGCACGGAGCGCGCTGTGCAGCGTGTGGCCTGGGAGCAATACCGTGTGCCTTCACCCAGGAGGAGCAGGCGTCAAACCCATCCTCAGGGATGGGCACGGAGAATCAAGAGGTCCACTACTGCCTGCTCAGCAGCCACAGCTGAGCTGGTTTTAAATCCTTTTTCCTGATACTGAAAAGAATTGAGAAGAACCTCCTTAAATTTCCTTTGACCAGCAACTTCATTTTCCTTGACTGTTTTCTTCCCCCCACCTTTTTTTTTAATCCTTCCCCTCCCTCCCTCAATGGAGTCAAGGAATAATGTGCGTGGAATTAACTGGGTGTTTCTTGTTGCATACAGTTTTCCTCTGCGATGACCTTTAAGCCTTGTATTAGTTGCATTTCCATTTAGGGAATCCTTAAACTATTTGATGTTATTGGGAGGGGGGGCTTAGATAGAATCAAAATTTTAAACGTTTGTTTGCTGAAGGCAAATTGCCTTCTTAGTGGCCTCCGGAACGTCACGCAGAAAATGCTGTGCACTTGACAGCTTTCAGAGAGGCTCTAGCAGAGCAGCGCTCGGTGAGAGGGTCCCCGGGCAGAGCGGCGACGTGCTGGCACTGCAAGAGGTGGTGGCTCAGGACCTGCACTCTGCTCGTTGCTGTAAGCTGGAGCCAGAGGTGGGAGAAAACGTCTGGCATGGGAAGCGTTCCATGTTCCCTGAAGTACACTGCAGGATTTCTCAAGATCCTGGACACATTTTAAGTTTTGGAGAAACTGTGCCTTAGTGCAGTGTCAGGGAAGGTTCTGGAAAGCAGCTCTTCATTGGCTCCTTCTTGACCCCTTCCTTGCACACTCAGATTCTGGGAAAGCAAAGCTTGACAAGAGCTAGATTGTATCAGGAACAGCTAAGACTTTTGACTGTGTTAGTGAATGCATCTTGGAGTTTCACATTAGTGTTTAATCCTGTTTTGGAATCTTACTTCCTTTTTCTCCTTTTAACTCACATTATGATTTGTATCAACTCTTCACCCAACTTCTCAGCCCTAAGACAGTGTCAGCGGTGGAGGAATTAACTTGCTAAAAGGATTTATTCCCATCTGAAGTTTTAATGTTACTTTGTGAGGCTGTATCAACAGTATTCTTGGCAAAGGTCGGATTAGCAGTGTATGGACAAAATGCTTGCCATATACTTGCTACAGGTTTATCAGGCACTGCAGGGATGAACCAAGCCTTGGGTGTACTGGCTGTGGGGCTGATTTCCAAAGTTATGCCAGCTGTACTGAAAGCGCAGGCCTGGCTCCAGCTTATGTTGCTGTGCAGAAAGGTAGGGGTCTTTATAAGCTGGAGGGTTTCGTGGTCCACAGGTACTGGAGCTATTTCACAGCTGGTTTTATTGTATTCGTTTCCTACGGATCTGCACAGGATGCTTGTTCTTTTAATGTCCTACTTTTTATTATGATTATAGATTGAGCGCCAGCTGTGAAGAAGGCAGTGTCTGTAATTGCAGTTCTGCCTGGGAGCGCCTGGCAGCATCTGTCTTTCTATAATGTCAGACCTTTTTCTTTGAAACAGACTTTTGTTTGGATGCCTCACTGAATAATCTGTCAATAGTTGAAATAATACCTTGATCCCCCAGTAAGCAGCGCTGCCAAAAATCCTGCTTGCTTGTCTGGCTGGTTCCATGGTCACAGCTAATAAACTGTCTTTGCTCGCGTTGCAGCTCGTTTTGCTCCTGAATCGCCCTTGCTGCTATAGATCTGCATGTGCTGGCTGCACTCGGCTGGTGACCGGTTAATGGCGTGTATACAAACAACTGCTTGCTCGGCTGTTTTGAGCCCAAGTCCGTCTGCGTGGGTTATCTCATTCCTCTGACGCTGCCTGTGAACTTGCTGGGGGGTTTTAATGATGGGAGTGCTAATGAAGACCACCTGCCTGACTTGTGGCTGACCAGGGCTGAAAATCAAAGCCTAGCCGGACTTCTGTCTCTGTTGCTTGTAGTTGTGGTGTGAAGATGGTCGTATCTAGCTTTTTTGTTTCCCCTGTCCTTTTTTATTAGGGATGGATACGATGGGAGGGAGGGAGGGAGAGGAACATGAGGGGGCCATGAACCAGTTCCAGGTTTCATGAAGCAGTAAGAAAGGTGCTGTTGTAAATGAGCAGTGGCTCATAAAGGCTTGCAATCTACTAACATAGGCTACTAGATTGATAGGCTACTACATTGATTTAATAAGTGTTCTTTAATCTATTTAGGTATTTTGCCAGTCCTTTCAGTTTGTATGAGAGGAACTGATGTCGTGCAAAATTTTTATTATTTCTCTGGGTCATTTTAATGGTTGCAGAAATTTGTCAAACAGCAGTGTGCTTGTACAACTGAGTGTTATTTCTGAGCAAACAATGAAGATAAGTCTCAATAGTTGCAGGAGTATTGAAGTAATTGTCATCTAACAAGCTGTAATTTGAAAATGGGTACCACCGCTTGGCTGATGTGGTGGTACAGCTTAGCAGCTTTTGCAACACTACCTTCAGATACCTTTGTTTTGTTATACACTGCTTACAGCTGATTAGTATGTGGTGAAAATATCACGTGTGCCCTTCTTAGCCTTTGTGTGATAATTACATGTTTACGAAGCTGTCAGTGCTGTGGAGGAATAGAGGTGCTGCAAGAGCTGGTGTTTAAACAACAAGTGGCATGCTTCAATGTAGTTTTTAAACATACCTTATTGGTGTGTGCTGTGTGTTAGTTTGTATGTTAGCAGTTGTTGAGTGTTGTGTGAAGCCTATCGTAGTAGTGATTGTGTTAGTTTACCTTCCAGAGGCTTCCCTTAAGAAAAAGAAAGGACCACCTGTTTGCGCGCCTTTGAAAAAAATCCCAAATTCAAGGAAGTCTCCCTAGTTTGTAGAAGTAGCGTTTAATGTTGTGTGTATATTTCTCGTGAATCACAGAGTGTCCAAGTTGGAAGGGAACTACAAAGATCAAAGGTGAGACCCCCCCTGGAGCCCTGCGTTCAGCTCTGGGCCCCCAGCACCAGCAGGACACGGAGCTGTTGGAGAGGGTCCGGGGGAGGCTGCGAGGATGCTCGGAGGCTGGGGCGGCTCCGCTGTGGGGCCGGGCTGAGAGCTGGGGGGGTTCGGCCTGGGGAAGGGAAGGCCCTGGGGAGAGCTCACAGGGGCCTGCCAGGGCCTGAAGGGGGCTGCAGGAACGTTTGAGAGGGACTCTTTGTCAGGGTGCGGTGACAGGACAAGGGGGAACGGCTTTAAACTGAAAGAGGGGAGATTGAGATGAGAGATTAGGGAGAAACTCTTCACTCTGAGGGCAGTGAGGCCCTGGCCCAGGCTGCCCCGAGGAGCTGTGGGTGCCCCATCCCTGGTGGTGCCCAAGGCCAGGCTGGATGGGGCTGGGGGCAGCCTGGGCTGGGGGCAGGGCGCCCTGCCCATGGCAGGTGGAGGCACCGGATGGGCTTTAAGGTCCCTTCCACTCCAAACGATGCTGTGATTCTATGATGATACACGTTTGCTAGAAACTGAAATGGTGCTTTGTGTTGTCAGTAGAGAGCCCCCAGGCTGCTCTGGTGGTGGGGAGCCGTGTCGGTGCTTCCCCCACAGCAGCCAGCTTCTGCCCATTGCTGCCACGCTCCCATGGGAGGTGAATCCCTGTGTCTGCACTGCTCATGCTGTCCTGGAGCCAGTGCTGTTAGGCGCTCTTCACTCACCAGGTTTCCAGTGACAATGCAGTTGATGAAATTGTGGGCATGATATATCTGACTGTATGTGACTGGGTGAAGCCTTGTGGCAGCATGCCGGTTAACCCAGATGTGGGACTGGCAGGCTGGAAGTGCTCCTTACACTTCTTGGCAAGCTGGCACTGTCCTGCAGGCTATTCAGAAATTAAAAATTGTAACCTGGCTTACGTTACGGTGCCCAGTGCAGGCAGCCATGGTATGGGCTCAGCTGGCTGTCTTGATCTGTTAGAGAGCTCTCGAGTGTGTACGTGCAAAGACCCACAGAAAAGGATCCCTGTCCCAGGCCCACGGTACCTCTGCGTGCCCAGGAGCTAGCGTGGGCCCTGCGCTTGTGAGCTGCTCAGTACCAGCCGGCCGGCCTGCGGAACAGGCGTCTCCCCGGAGCGCATCACGAGGATGATGAAGATGTTGCAGAGGTCGCCTTTCTGTAACAGCAAGGTTCGTAACGTCTGCGAGGGTACAAATCGGGGAGGCGATTCTCCTGCTGAAGATGCCTGGATCACCTCATGGGCGAAATGCAGTTCCGCAAAACGCTGAGCCCTTCATTTACAGATGAATAATGTGCTGTAAATTGCAAGGTCATGGATCGGAGGCAGGGGAGAGTTAGAGGACGCTGCATGTGCTGCATGATACCAGCCAGCAGTTCAGTGAGCTTCTAGAAGATACGCAGGAGGCTCGTGGATGCCATGGGAGGAGGGAGATACAGTCAGTAAAAGCAAGGAAATGTTAGTAGGACTACTCAAAATGTTATCAGGCTTCTGTTTTAAATACTATAAGCAGTTTTGTCTCTATTTAAAATACAATACATTAGAAGAAATAGAGATGGTTATTGTGATAAAGAGTTGCTAGTGACTTGTGGAACGACAGTAAATAGTTTGACTTTTTTAACTTAAAAGTAAAAACAACTCCACAAACCTGAGGTGATGGAGTTGCACTTTGATCTTCTTTCCCTCCGGACTTTCTCCTCTCCCCTCTTCTTTCCACCCTGACCCAAAGCAAGAAAGAGAAAGAATTTGATGAATAATGCTGGTAAAGCAGCTCTAACTGGCAGAGGGGAAACCATCAGCTGTCATTGCTGAACATCTGTGCAGGTTTTTGGTTTTTTTTCACTTTATTTTAATGTATCAATCCTCTGTTTTAGGACTTCCGCTTAGTGTGTGCGGAGGCCATGCAGGAATCTCATACTGGCACAGGTCTTTGGCTCGTGGGTATCTATTGTTCTCTTCTCGAGAATCGCACCCAGATGTGATATTTCCAGGGTGAACTGCCACTTCAAATGGTGTTGAACCATCTTGGATCTCTGGTCTGTCCTGCTTGAGGTCACATCAACAGATTTGAACTATGGAAAGGATTTTTCTCGTATCAGGTTACTGCAGATTTTAGGAGAGTTTTTGCCTGCTCTGAGCACGGCTCGTTCGGCTGATCCATTGGTGTTTTCACTGCTGAGCTGGAACTCCTTTAGACAGAAATTTCACTACACAAGCAAGTAGCTTCAAAAGATAAAGCTAGCTAGCATGAGAGAGAAGTAGAAGATGTAATTACCTGTTTTTTATCTAATGTAGCATGGGACTTTGAGAGAAGTGAAGATACGGTGTTAACAACCGACCTTATTCCTTGGTGATTGCTTATCAGCATTAATAACCTGTGCACTTTAGCAGCAACTTATCAAAGCTTCTGATTTTTCTGTATGTAGGACTATTTCCTTAACTGCTAATGACAGTCTGGACTCCAGTTAAAAGGCCGAAGAATGGGTGCTCAAGATGAGTATAGATACGAGGTGTCAAATTCCTTTGTTCTCTTACTCAAAGGACAAAGATGCGAACAGGAAATAACTAAGCTTTATTCCTTTTCCTGTAAGTTTCTCTTGAATATATTCAGGAGGAAAAGAGCCATTTCATAAATGCATTCCACTGTCCTTTTGACAAAACCAGGATTTGTAGTAATTTTGTTGGCACTGCTTGAAAGTGCTGTGAACGAAACGCTTGAACCCTGTCTTTATCTGCAAGTCCATCAAACCATTTCAGCGTATCCAAAAGCTAGAGATGTGTTTTCTTACTCAGTTTTGTAAATGCTCATTTTATTAATAGATTTGGTTAGAAGCCAGCTAGAGGCATCTGTGCAATATTTGCTAGGAGGAGCCTTATGTAAACGTTAACCTTAGCAGTTTTTATGTACATTTAACAACCATAAAAATGCTGTACTTGGTGCGTGTGTGCGTGTTCATGCGTACACGCACACCATTGTAGCACGGACTGTTGCATCACAGTATAGCAAACATTCAAAATGAAAGTTGCAAGTGTTGTGGGTTTAAATTCTTTATTTAATAAACGTGGAGAGCAGTGCTGTGCTTGAGCCAGATCCAAACAGAATTTAGTTAGATAACACAAGGCCACTTTGGGGTGAGGATTTCATCTCTGCTTCTTTTTCCCATCAGATAGGCATGCAATTTGTATGGGTTTTACAGAACTGAAGTCATGATGTGTGTGTACTGATATATATTGGTTGGCAGTAATTGTCTTCAACTATGGAGAGCTAGTAGGCATCGTAAATGTGCGGATTGCTGAAGCTTTCCAAGTAACAAAGCAAAACAGTTTGAGAAGCTTGAGATGTTCCATTGCTTTCATAAGTCCTTGGTAAACTGGCAGTGGATCTATTTCCCCTGCTTGTTATTGCCTGCTGGAAGATGATTACTAAGTGGGAGTTGATAAACGAACATTTCTGGGTTTCTAACTATTACTAATCTGGTAAGATCTATATTATTCCAAATGTACAAGTGAGACTGATGAGATATCCCTGTGGCAGAAGAGACAATGAGGTGAATGTGGAAAGGATAATCTCTAAATCTTGAATTTAACAGATATAGAAAAATAACATATGAAAGAATTTATCCATCCAGTAGATGAAGATTTCATATATATATATGTGTATATATATATTTCTTTTTTCTTTTTTTAAGGTTTAAAGTGTTTGACAGTTTGTGATGGCCAGAGAAATGAAGGCTCTTTTCTGAGTGTTTTTCTTTGTGCTTTATTGCAGTATGTTGCTGTTCTGCAAGGGCTTAGCAGCTGATTGCTCACAGGAAGAAAAGAAAAACATTGCTGCATTTGGAGGAGGATAGATCATAGCTCTGAACACTTAATTAAATTGATTTCTAAAAAAACATTAATTTAAATAAGGCTGATAGCAAACTTAATTTGAAAACCTGTGCTATTATAATCAGAAATAACATTTACTTTCAGCCGATATTTGAAGCTACTTATGTGCGTTTTATAGCCAAAGAGCAATTTTCTTTGAGTGAGACCTGTGGAGGTCATTTCGTATAACAGCCTGCTTAAAACTGGGCCAACTACTTTGCTACATGTGTCAAAAATTAACGTGATAATCCAGGAAATAGGCAGCTGTGCAATCATGCTATATGCTGCTGTTTTCGAGTGTGTAAGTAGATCTGTCAAAGCTGAGAGCGTGCACTTGACCACCACCCTAGGCTCAAATTGTGCTCTTAGTAAATTATTAGTTGCTGAAAATTTTGTCTATAAACTTTTTGGTAAACAGTGTAGCACTGTGCTGACTTCTGGTGTTGGTGGATAACGAATGCTCATTACCTAACAAAAGACGCTTAACAGAAGCAGGAGGGGGCCTGAATTCTTAGGCTGATGCATTTTCTGAAAAGATCCTGTTTTAAATCATCCCACAGGGCTCTGAGTTCCATTGTCCCAGAGCTAAAAACTGACAGTGTGGTCAAAGTCGTCTTGGCTTGTGGAAGATGTGTTGTAGATATTTTACAGGTTATTTGCATATTAATTGTGTGGTATTTGTGTTGTCTCACAATACTGTTAGAATTGTTTTCAGCTCCAGTGTGGGAGCTATCTGGACAGAAAATAGATGTAAAATCCCAAGGAAGTAAATTAACATAATCTCTCTGGTGATAACTTAAAACAAACAGCAAAAAAGTAGCATATAAATCAAGTAATCTGTTTTAATAATCAAACCATTTAAGTCCTTTTCCATATTGCAAATGTTTTCTTTGAAACACCATTGTTTAACAACTCGATACAGCTGGCATTTAGAAATTCACTCCTTTTGCTTTGAATGATGAATGCGTAAGTAACAACACTGCAGCACTCCTACTTCTCAGATGTTTTTTCATTCAAAGAATGTAAAGTGAAATACTTAACTTGTGCAAATCCATTTGCTTATCTGGCCTATCGTACTGCCATATCCACAAGGATGTTTGACGAGTTCAGATTGGTTCCTTCTCTTCTTCCCTTTCTGAAGTTGCCCCTTCTGGGGCAGCCGCTGCTGAGGGAAAGGCTGGGAGAAGGGTGGCGAAAAGGAGATTTCACTGCAGTTCTGATCCGGATTGCCATTAGGCAACGTGAAACTTTTCCAATACAAAACAAAGTACAAGAAAAAATAACACAACAGACCTGTGCCAAATCTACAAACAAAAACTGGGATGCTCTTACTGACTGGACATGCTTTCAAGGAAAGCAGGGCTGAAAGTCCTTTCCTTCAACCTGAACAGCTAATGGACAGATCGTGGTGAAAAGTATTTGCTTTGTGGTCTGAGAAGCTCGTGTCCCCTCCATGGCTCTCTCTTCTCATCAGCAGGCTGAAGTTGGTGGTATCAGTCCCTAAGCAAATGGTGTCGGTGACGATCTGACCCGGGGTGGCCGAGATGAGGGCTGTCCACTGCTGCCCCTTCAGCAGACGTGGCAGAAGGGAGCCTTTGGCAGTGGAGCTGGATGGGCAGCTGTAGGTGGAATATCTTAATCTGCTGCTTTGAGACTCAGCAGTTTGTCTGCCGAAGCCCTTAGTTGGTAATCTAATGTGCTGCTAGGACAGTTTGCGAGCCAAAACCACAAGATCTGTGTTAAGGCACATTATGCTGTGAAATACATAAGTGCTTAAAGAAGTCTGCCTGGTTTCATGACCAAAAAACAAACAGTCCTTCTGTTTAAGCACTACATACGCAATATTTGTGTTTCGGGGAGATGGTGCAGGTCACTGTAATAACTGTAAAAGATCCCTAACCATGCAGAAATGTGAGTCGTGTGTGTTATTTTCATATTTTGTAGTATTATTTTCACATGATTTGCATGGCTTGTGTTAGTATAAATTGTGCATCTAACTTTTATTTTGTTACCAGAGGACTAAGCAAGCCTTTTGGAGCGCTGGCAGGTGGCGTATGGTATCTTACCACTGCGAGATGACATTGGTTTTTTGAGTGCTGCACCAAAACAATGCTGTATTCAGGAGACTCCAGCAGCATTCACAGATCGGCACTGGGCACGAGTTTAACAGATGCAGAATATTTCTTTACAACAGAACAATGAAGCATCTGAACATCAGCAGCTCGTGGCCAGCTGACTGGAAAAGGAGTCTCCAAGCATCTACAAAGAAAATTTGTGAAATATTGTGATTGTACCTTGGCACCCAGGATGGTGGAATGAAGTGTGGGGGGGTGCAGTTAGACTTCGTTGCAAAGTCCTGTTACTTGTGCAGCATATACAGAAAGTTGGGAAGGTGTTAAAGTGTATTATATGTATATCATATATTTCAATATATGAATATCACTTATTGAAAGTTTTCATCAGTCCTGTAGATGATGTGACTTCAGGTTATGGTTCTTTGTACAATGATGCTGCTTCATCAGGGTCAGCAGCAGCAAAATGAGTGGGTTTTGTTCCCTGAAGTTATTGGAGAAGCCTTTCCAGTATCAACCATGGTCTTTGATTTTCTGCCATTTCTTATTGTGTTGCAGGATTTTATAGTTCCTTTGGCATCCCTTGGAAAAAAAATTGTTATTCAGAAGCATAAGCTAGTCCTTGTGCGGACAATGTTCGGGCAAACCTACCATTGCAGAACTCATGCATCACTGAACCAGAGGGCTTATTGGTCTGTATCTTCCACATGATGCAAATCTTTCTGGGCACCAGTCATTAGTCTGTGTTTTACCTTTTTGTGCTGCAATTTTGTCCAGTGATACATTTGAAGGTAGTGTATTATTTAACACAGTGGTGCCTAATCCAATGAACAAAGCTGAATTCCCAAAGCTGAAGGCTTAGATAATCGTGGTGTGGCAGGTTACAGCTAAAATGGCCAAGGGTTTGGAAAGAGGAGGAAGTGAATGTGTCATTTTTAAGATCTATCAATGCTGTAACAGAGTGGAAGGAACATATAAAGGATCATGAAGTCATTTGCTGGTCAGTGCAAGAAGCCAAACTTTCTGAGCACATTCATAAAACAAGTTCTGCAATATCCAGTAGGACCCACTAGTCTTCTCTTGGAACGCTCTTCCAAGTTTTTGACAGATTATTAGAGATTATGGGTTGATGGCAGTCTTTTGTTTGTTGCTATTCCAGGCCTGTTACTTGTCTTTCCTGGTTAGATACAGGATCATAGGATAATTGGGCCTCGGGAGGTCATTCAGGGCAACCTCAGGCTCAAAGCAGAGTAATATGATTATTGCATTAGGATTTTGCAGTGTTGCAGCCAGACTTTTCATATGGAAAGTCAGTGTGTTCTGGTACTACATGCAGAGAAATCGGGAACAATTTTCTTTCCTCTACCTGTATTCAGTAGTATCTTTCTCAGGTGTGGACTGGAAAGAAAAACCACAAAGTGTTATGTTGTCCCTGGAAGCTTTTCAAAGAATTCCCTTTTCTCCTGTTACCTACTTCAGGTCTGCTTGTGCCTTCTGCTGTGCTTCTAGATGCGTACCAGGAGCACGCGGTACTTCCCTGCTGTTGGAGAGACAGCTCATTCTGTCCATTGACGCAAATAGAAATGAAAGTTCAGTGACTCCTATGTTTAGTGGTTTGGCATCTTCTCAGTGCAAGGTTAGTATTTTAACTTCGTATATAAGGAGAGGGATTTTAATATTATTCCAGTTTCTAGCTAGCCAGCCACATTTCATAGTTTGTCTTCATTCAGCATTCGGTAGAACCCACTTAGCGTCCACCATCCATTTTCCTTTCCCCTGACCTTGCCTTCTGGGTTTGCAGAGCTGCGGAGATGATGCAGGGGTCAGCTGTGCTGGCGCTGAACCAGCCCTGCCAACTTACAGTTTGCTTAAATGTTGGTTTGCTGGGGATAATGTGGTCAGTCATAGTTTACTATTTTCTTTGAAAAAGTTACGTCGTTACAAAGGGCTCTTTAATGTTATTTCCGAAGCCGACTGTGAAAATTGCAGATGAATGAAGTATTCCTCACCCTGCCCTTTCTGCTCCCTCCCCTACAGGAAAGGAGTGGTGCAGGATGCACAGTGAATGGCATTTCCTATTTTGTGAAACTGGCAACATGTACAAAACTGATTCCACGCGGGACAACTGCAAGCAAAAATTTCACCTGCCCATTAAATAAGCTTATATTCAATTTCTTCTGGCTCATGGGGTAGATTTATACAGAGCAGACATGCATATTCAGCACTGTGACAGACTTGGTTTGTTTTCCAAGAACAGGGAGGTAATACTGACCAGACAGTTTTTTGGTCTGTTTTCTCAACTGCAATAAAATATTCTAGCTATACTTCTGCCAGCACAAATCTTGTTTATCTGAGTCCTCTTCTGATGAGGATGATCTGCTAGAATACAATTTATGAACAGTTTACTGAAACACTTGAGAGTAATTCTTTCCTGCTTGACAGCTGGGTTTATTTTGAGACTTACCTGAGACAAAGTCTTTAAGTAGCATTGAATGCTCAGTAGAGAGACCTGGTATCACATGTAAAAGGGAATTGTCTGACACTCACAGGGTGAAGTGTGCTCAAGCAAAGTCATTTTACTTCCTCGAGCATGAGAAGAATAGTTGTGCCTTTGTGTCAGTGCAACTGGCTATGCATTCTTGCATTTAAATCCAGGTAAACACAATTTCACTGCCAGAAGCCTATTTAAATTCCCTTCCTTAATGAAAACATCCTAAAGGCCCATCCTTGACTATGCATGTACATCCCTTCATGAACACAAGTTTTAATTAATGACTTTGTGTGTATTTGCACAGAGAATGGAGTCAAAGCCTGCAGAAATGGAATTTTAATGTATGTGTGTGGTGGTAAATGATAGCTAAGAGCTGTGACCCTGCCCTTTGCAGGGGGTAAACCCAAATCACGGGGAGTTTGTAACAGGAGAAGGAATTGTCCCTCTTCTCCGTGCCAGCACCTCTGCAGCTTCTACGTTGGTCTTCTTCCCACGCGCAAAGGAGCAAGGAAGAAAGAGTACTCGCACCAAATATTTTGATTTGATTTATGCTTTGGAGTTAATAAGTCGGAAATAATCATTTGAAACCCTCAGCCTTTGTTCTTTAAACCATCACTGTTACTACATTGGCTATTGACTCTAGCACAGGCTGAGGCACCTGTATCCCTCCTGTATCTCTGGATTATTTGCTTTTGCTTTTTCTGTTAATGTTTCCTTTATCCTGGGCCACTGCAGCATAGATAAACCAAAGACCAGTCGTTAGATGCTGGCCAAGTTGTGACCTCTTGTTGTGAAGACGTTCTGCTTCTGCAGCATCGGTGTCATCCAGCAGCTGGACGAGGCAAGACCAGGGAGGTGTAGTGAGCACCTGCTAAAGTGGGAGAAGCTTTCATGTGTCTGCAGGGATGCAGAGCAGGTTGTTATGTCGGTCCGTGCTCAGGAGGGAAGGGAGTTCCACGTGAGAGAAGGTCTTTTCCCGGAAGAAAATGATCCATAAAACTGGTATCTACACTCAGCTGCCTTAAAGCGGTGCAAAACAAGATGGTTGGAGACTTGACGTGATTTTTCCAGCAGTTGCTCTGCTTGAGTATTAGACAGATGGAGGGAAAGACTGGCAAAATGTGTTTCTGAGGAGCAGTTTCACACCCCAGTGAAGCCCAGCCTGTGATCTCACTGCAAACTGATCCCCCTGCTCCTGGCACAGGTTATCTCAGAATGTATGCTGAATTCTAGAAATAGCAATGAGCCCGTAGAATGATGCTGGCTGTCTGCGATCCCATCAAGTTTCTGTTTATCTGGCGGTACAGAGGAGTGACCAAGTAAATGATTAATTACGGAATGCCTTTATAATTTGAATTGCAGCGTTTGGAGTGGTGATTGCCTGGTAGGGTGCCTTTGTTTAATGGTCTGCGTTCTGCAGATGTTGTTTTGGAGTATTGGTTCCAAGTCTTGCCAACTAACTCTTTTCTTTATTTGTACTGAGTGCATTTGAAGTTGCATCATTTCCTCGGTAAGAACAGTTTTATTTTTGACTGGAGTGTTTGTCAGGTGGGAGAAATCCTAAATGTGAGTGCTCTCTGGTGGCGAAGATTCCTGCTTCAGCCTTCTGATTTCTGCAGTCTATTGTCCAATGGCAGTTAGGTGTGAACATGTGATATGTAACTGTTTCTGAAAAGATGCATATTTGCATAGCAAAAGTATTTAAAATTTTATTTGGTACTTCGTGTTTTCCATTAAAATTTAAAGAATCAGTAAGTGATGTCAGGTTGTTTCGCTTATGTCTGGACTTAAGCATTTTTGTTTTCAACTCCTTTCCCTGAAAATAAAAGCCACAAAACAAAGCAAGAGTCCTATTCTTTCCTTGGCCCTCTTCTTTCCTAAACAATCACTTCTGTCCCTTTAGAAGATTTATATTCTGTGACCTACTGGTTTATATTTTCTCACCATCAATCGATGTTTTAACGAGGTAATAAAAACTAGTGTAAAAACTTCTCGTGAAAGAGCTGACATACTTCACCAAAATAACACGCAGGCTCTGCCTTTCCTTTTGGCTGCTGAGCTAGTTTTCAGATGCCAGAGTAATAAGTGGAAAATTCAGAAGACGGTGATAGAGAAATTACTGGAAGGAATACAATTGTTATTTCCCCATAACAATCTCCTCGACCTTGCAGCACATTCATGATTTTTGTGGTGCATACAAAATTACAAAATGGGGTTTGATGGAGGGAATAAGGAGAGGCGTTCCTTTTAAACACACCATGGCTGGCTTTTAATAACAAAACCCTGCTCCTGGGCGTTTTATGCAGGCACCAAAGTGGTCAGGGCACTCTGTGTGGCGATGAGCTTTCCTCGGTGGATGCCTGCCGGGATCGCTGAGCATTTCCCAGACCTCATTCCTACTCCAGTTGCGTGACCTTGCCTTGCAGCAGAATAGCGACTTTAACACAACTTACACCTCCCCATTTGCCTTGCAGTCGTTAGTTGTTTTCTTAGGTTTTCATGAGTTCTTCTCGGGCGAGGAAAACCAAGAATCTCACACCAAAGCAATGCAGCTAGGAAAACAGCCACTGCTGTTTTTGGCCCGCCGCAGCGCCGGACTACGCCGTCTGATGAAAAGAGGCTTTATCAGCAGTGAGGGGTGAGGAGCAGCCGTTCGTTTTAGGAACATCTAAGCACAGCTCTGGAATTTTAACTCCGTGCTGAGAAATGAAGATGGATAGGGAAGTAAATGGGAATGTGAGATGTTGACAAAGTCTGTATCCTCAAAGCCACGCTTACTGTGAGATGCCCATTTGCCAGCCTGGAGAGGGAACCTTCCCCTCCTCCTCCTCCACCTCCTCTGTCTGCTCCTTGCCTTGGAGGCTGAAGATACAACTCACCAGGGTCTAAAAAAACCTCTTAAACCTTGCCTTAAAGCTGGGGTGGTGGCCACAGACAGGCAGCACACCAGCTGCCCCACGTGCCAGGCCTTCTCCAGGCGCCTGCTCCCAGCCTCCCGCTGCACACCCTTGGCAAGCACAAATCTGGGGGCTCTGCTTCTGAAGCAGCCAGGAACAGGGAACTGCCGAGGGAAGAAACTTAAACTGTGCTCTGCTACTGCAAGTGTACATAATTCATTGCTTTAGGAAGAGGTCAGAGTATTGGGTACTGGGTGATGACTTGGCACGATGCTTCTGTAGGAATGTGCTTTATTTTTTTTTCTCAGCAGCTAGAAGGAGCAGCCTTATGCTTTCTGTGCTTGCCATGAATCCTCTGGCCATGCTTCTCTGGTACGGCTTAAAACCTCCTCCCGAAGCCATGGTGTCTGTCTTTTTATCACTGACTGGTGCCTTCCGGGGTGGTTACGTGCCCACTGTGCAGCGACTTTTGGGACGTGGTATGCGTGTTCTCTGGGCAGCTCGCCTGCTGCGGACAGCCTGCCTCCGAAGAGATGGGGTAGACTGCAGTTTTTGGTGACCTTGTGGTGGTTTCCGCTACATATGTATGTCCCCGTGTGATTTGATCTCCTCAACAAGCAGCGGTGTGGTTTTTCTTTTTAAAGCTTTCCTATGTGTATGCAGAGCCCCTCGTGCCCTCCTGCTGTTGGGAGGGCAGAAGCTGAGCAGCCTGGTGTGAGATCTCGCTGCACCCACATGTGTCTTCTGAGCCTTTGGTGTCTTCCCAACAGCATGATTCCCAGCGGCTTCGTACTTCAGAGAATTAAAATTAGGGGTGGCAAGCGACAAGGACTGAGGCTTCCTGTGTACCTGTGGCTTCCCTTCTTGTTTATTCCCTTGAGGGGATAAGCTGGACTTTTAAAAATAGGCTGAGATTCAGTATTTCATTCCACGCTTGCATACCAGTTGCTTGGCATCATAGCCTCTGTCAAATCGCTTGTGTGTTATCCATTGGTTTTGTTGCAATAGTTAGGAAAGAGCTGCTGCATCGCAGTTAGTATCACTAATTGTTACGGGCATTATCTTTTCTAAAACGCTTTTGGTAGCTTTCAAGTAGCATATATATCAAAAATATAAGATACCTTTGCATTTCAAGCCAATTAAAGTTTTGGGAAATGCACATTAGGACTACCTCCAGTCAAAACTGAATGCAGGAACAAAAGGACCTTTTGCAGTTCCTGTGTCTTTGCAGTGATTTATTTCTGGAGTTAGAGGCAGAATTGCTTTGAGAAAGGGGAATGCTGGTTGCTGGATTGCATTTCTTGAGTTTTATTACACCTGCTAAAAACTAACACTTCCAAGATGCTGCAGAAAATTCTCAGATGAACAGTAGAAAATGTCATGCCTGTCACCACGTGGGGGTGGTAATAAATTCAATATTGCTAGAATTTATGCTGTAGTCCATGAAGCGTTAGGAAGGCTCTTCTTGTAGCCTGTAGAGGTGTTATGGTGCCATCTAATGCTGTAGGATTTAAATGCAGGATGCACACAGGTACTTATAGAGATGCCGTGGTTTGATTGATCTATAAATCTGCTGTCGTCTTTTCTCCTACAGCAAATATTGTGTGAATTCTTCAGCTGTTAATCTGAAATTCCTTGTGTGCTCATCTGCTAGAAAACACTTTGATAAAATCGTGATTTCTTTGGAAACAGCTTTTAACTTAAACAGACCTCTTTTTTTTTTTCTTCCAAAATGATTCAAATTTTATTTTTTTCCTATCCTGTTTCCAGAAAGAAAACTAATGAGCTAGTAGACTTTAGGAAAGCTGTAATTTAGGATTGTTTTCACAGGTTCCTTCAAAGCTTTCACTTTTGATCTAACAGTAGTGATAAAAGCCCATTGTAGTGAAAAGGATGAGTGGAAGCTAATTGCTGAAGTTGAAAGGCTGTAATTTGTTTCTTGGCTTGTATCTTTGTTTACTCTCTTGCAAATGTTATTAGAGCTCTGAGTGAGGGGTTTCAAAACCTCTGCTAATCTGGACAAGTCTGAATGTAAATAAAGAATTTGCCTTTAAATCCACTTTGTGAAACATATAAACGCATCGCTCATCACAAACTCATCTTCACTTATCATCAGGTGTAGAAGCAGTAAATTATATTAATGTAAATCTCACTAAAGAATTCATTAAAACCATTTGTTTCTGGTAGCGTACTAATGGAAACAGAAATACCTAGTGATGCTGAAAGCAGGCTTGATTGCATTGGCAAACCAGAGGTTTGCTGTCCTCAAAAATAAAGTCAGCGTTTGTACTGCAGTAATCTGATCCGTCATGCATCCATAACTGAAATAGCAGGAGTAATTTCCTTTGTACATGGTAAGATTTGAAGCTAATCCTCATTCGTAGTCTTTTTTACTTAGAGACCTGATGTGATGTGCTCATACACTCTCTGGGCCCCACTGATCACAGATAATGACCTTATTCAAGTTTTTTGGTTTTTTTTTTATAAGAGTTTCAATACAATGATGAATTAAAGAGTTCATAACGATGAAATGGGCTACTTGGAAAACCTTCTGAAGTTCTACATTTAACTAATCCTTTCTCCCTTTTGTCTCATCCTGGGTAGGTTTGAAAAAGGACGTATTTATACGTTTATTGGGGAAGTGGTCGTTTCCATGAATCCTTACAAAAACTTGAACATCTACGGGCGTGACATGATCGAGCAGTACAAAGGAAGGGAATTGTATGAGAGGCCTCCTCACCTCTTTGCAATTGCTGATGCGGCTTACAAAGCGATGAAGAGGCGATCAAAAGACACCTGTATTGTAATATCAGGTAAGCTGAAAGAGCTTGTCTTTCTGATGAACACTTGATCTTTGTGAAATTTTAGGCAGAAGAAGGATTTGTCTAATGTGATAGCGTTTTAGAAAACTTCATTAATCTTAAAACTGCTTATTTGCATTTGAATCTGTGTGTGGAGACCTCAGCAATTATTTCTTATCTGATTCAAGAGCTGGTGTCAGTCATTAGCTTAATCTGTGCGTGTAAAATGTAACTTGAAGGTGAGGCCTCTGCTTGCTGTGCCTGTGTGAATGATGATCAGTGAGAATGGGGTTCCTGTGTCTCCAGCAGCTTGGAGAAATGCTGATTTTTGTCCCTTAGCTGACTGATCAATGTTTTGTTCTCTGTTTTGATGGCTGAGCTGTTTGCTTGTCCCGGTGCTAACAGTGGGAGCAGTGGTTGTGCCATGAACGGTCGCTATCTGGATCCTGGCACTTCATCTCCTTGATGTCCCCGTGCTTTCGCAGCTCTGAAGGGCCCGAGACCCGAGATGGGGTGCTGAACAGTAGCCTCTTGTACTGCAGTTCACAGCTCTGCTGCAATCAGAGCCTCTGCATGCCAGTCTTTCTCCTCTAACAATATTCCTTTTGATCCTCTGTGTGCTAGGCCTTTTACCGACCTGTGAAATCCTACATCATAACCGCTTCTAAGTCAGCATAGCAGTAACAGTCAGGCAGGGTTATGGCTACATTCAGAAAATGCAAGCTTATTTGTGCATACTTTGAGCTTTAAAAAGACACTAGCGTGGTAGAATTAGGATGCTGGTCAGTGATTTGCTTTGCTGTCTTGCTCTGTTATGACTTTTTCTGTATTTATGCCCTTAGGTGAAAGTGGGGCTGGGAAGACTGAGGCCAGTAAATATATTATGCAGTACATAGCAGCCATTACCAACCCTGGTCAGAGAGCTGAGGTGGAAAGGTAAGGGCTTTGTAGAAAAGTGAAGTTGCTTTGTCTCTAGTAGACTGTATAATGCCATTTTATTTGATGGTCTCTTGCCAAATCAGCATGCAATTACTACATCATTTACCTGTTTTCTTCAGATAAAACTTTTATTGTGGGAATTTTGCAATATTGATTGCTGACTACTAAATTGATTACTAAAATCGCATAGAAAAGTTAGGGAGAACTCAAGCCTTCAAACTTTCAAAATAAAAACAGCATCTAGAAATCACGTTTTCTGTGTCAATTTGCCTGAAATATGTGTGCGTTAGTGTATTATGTCGAGCACAAGCAGCATGTTCCATGACCTTTCAAGTTTGCATGTTCCCGAGTCGCAACACGTGCCTGTCAGTCTTAGGGTAAAAATTTTTGCAGCAAAGAATATGGCTTTCTGCTGAAACAGATTTAATACCTACCTTGGAAAAAAAAAAAGCTAATTATTTGCAAAAGAAGTCAAAAAGTTGTTTTCAAAACTTATGCATGTAAAGGAACTGCATTTTGATTGATGCTGTTTTCAGTGGAGCCTTTGGTTCCCATTCGCTCAGATCTAAGGAACATTACCAAACGCTTCCAGCTGATGTCCCTCAGGATTGCTAATGTTTTACACATCTAGATATGCCATCAAAGAGTATCTCTGTTGTTACTAAAATCTTCTCTAAAAATGCCTGTGAAAAAAATTCTGTGGCTGAATACATGAGTCTGGACTCATCCTGTTCCCTTTTCCATTTATCCAGAGTGAAGAACATATTGCTGAAATCTAATTGTGTATTAGAGGCCTTTGGCAATGCCAAAACAAACCGTAATGACAATTCCAGCAGGTTTGGAAAATACATGGATATCAACTTTGATTTTAAAGGCGATCCAATAGGTGGGCATATCAATAATTACTTGCTTGAAAAGGTAAGCCAAATTCAGTTTTAGTCAAAGGCTTCTGTGTAGTTACTTCAGTAAAATGTGTTTTGCCGATACAGTGTTTTCCTTTCAAACGTGGTACGTCCATATGTGATGTATGAGGGCACAGAATATCGTTAAATCTAAAGTTTAATTTCTCTCCAAGAACTAATAAGAGTGAAACGCTGCTGAAGCACAAACCCTGCCCTGTTGCAGAAGTACTTTAACAGCACTGCTTTCAGAGTTCACCATCAAGAGACTAGTGTTACTTAGAAGCTTGTGTGCATATAGGTCTATATGTTTTGCATCCCAAATAAAAGCTGAGATGAATTTAACATCTGTAAAACTCCCTCCTTATAAGTTCCCACACTGAGATCTTATTCTTATTGTAAGTTCCCACATTGAGCCTTGCGTGATAATTTAGCAACTATGCTTTTATATGTTACAAATGATCCTAAGCATGATCTTTTTCACGTCATTAAGTGGTGGCTGAGAACACTGGAATATGTAAAACCCTGTAAAGAAATGGGGCTGGGTCTATTAACAGTTCTCATGATGTGTGAGACGCACGTCTGGCTTTAATTTGTATGTTTGACCACATCTGCTAACTTGCTTTTTTGTTTGTTTTCTTTTTTACTTCTGCCATTATTTCCCTGAAGTCTATTTCCAGAACAAATATTTTATTTTATTTGAAAAAAAAAAAAAAAAGACATGATACTTTCATGCAAAAATGAGATGGGGCTGCAGCTGCAGTGACCTAAGTCTTGATCATTTATTTAATATTCTTGACTTCTATCAAGTTAAATTTGTTTCCAATTTGAAAGTGGTTGAGGTTTGGGTACAAACACAATTATTCAATAGACAGCGACTTTGCAGAATGAACTCACACCTCACGCTCCATTGTTTGAACTTGTAGTGTGAAATAAGGGTATGTTTCTTGTTGACTGAATTTCTGCTGCAATTAACAGTTTTTCTTTTGCTATTTTACGTGAATTTGGAGTGAACACTTTGAAGATGGAGCTATTGATTGCTTCCTAAAACAATGTCTGTGTGTTAGGGTAGGGAGTTAGATTCGGCACAGGCTGGGTGCTGTTGGTCAGCCCGTCTTCGGGTTGTAGAAGCGGTTATTGTAAGGCCCTAGCTATGGCTGTGGGACATTTGTTTGTAGTCAATTGGTCCTGTTTTTACTTCCAGCAATTAAATAACTCTTGAACTAAAATGATGTTTTATTTGACTCTTCCATGAAAGCAATTCTGCAGTTGCCACATGGGCTTTCTGATTGGAAGTAGCATGTTACAGCTGTTTCACAGGCTGGTCTTTTTGATTATAGACTTCAGACACCGTGATCATGCCTAATTAGTAATGTTCATTATAAACTTAATGTAAAATGAGGTTAGTTTGGAGGTGTTCTAGCAGTGGTGAACCGATTCTTTGGTTTCTAAGGGGAGGTGTTTGGGAAGCAAGCCATCCTTATCCAGAAATACCTATCCTGTATTTTTTTCCCCTGCAGTCTCGTGTGATTGTACAACAGCCAGGAGAACGAAGCTTTCATTCTTTTTACCAGGTTGGTATTCCTTTGTCGAAGCAAGTTACTTTTTTCATGTTTCCCAGACAGATAGGCAAAAGACAAAGTTTTCACCCTCTCATGCGTTTTGCAAAGGATTCCCTTGCTGTTACATCTTGGGTGATCGTAGTTTCTTTAGTTTTTTGAAGAGGCCTGTTTTGGGGAAAGAGCTTGTTTTCTCTACCCTCCAGTCCCATATTAACACATTTGTAAACTTAAAAGGAGGCTAACTAAGCAAGTATGGTAGAATATTGGACTTTGACTCACTGTTTTATTTGTAATAAGTCTAATTCCTCTATTTTCTCTTGAGGCCTTGAGTTCATATGGAAGTAATTTTATGACACCGAGTTCACTTTCTTTTTTTCTTTGGGTTCTTTTTTTTAATGTCTTCCATATTTTATGGTGATTCCCTTGTGCGTCCTTTGGGGGAAATGGTCAGCCTATTAGTATAACCTTTATTCTCCCTTGCGTTGTGAGAAAACCGTAGGTTTATTTTTTATTTATTTTTATGTGCTCGGTAGTCCATGATAGCATGTTAGCACCTTTCTCACAAATGTTGTGTTTCCCATTGGAAGGTCTCAGCGTATAGCAGAGAACATAAATATGCTTGCCAGGGCACATCGGTGATGTGTCGCAGGTGTACACGTCCGGTCTATGAAGTTCAGACTTGTTTTCTAGGCAGCTGTACCATTCAAAGGTCAGTCACTTAGGCAGAGCCCTAGAACAGTGCAGACCATGTATTTTGAATATGTGCTTGTGGCTCCAGGTACCGTAGCTGATTCTAGCATAGCAGTAACTTCGTGTTTTTATGGTTTTGCTTGGCAAGCAGGTGAATGAGAATTTATTTAGTATAAAAATGATTGATTTACTATGAAAAAGGAAGGATTTTCTTTATTTTGATTCACTTTTTCTTACTCTTTGTACAGCTCCTCCAGGGGGGTTCTGACCAGATGTTACGTTCTCTACATCTTCAGAAGGATGCATCTGCATACAGCTACATCTCTCCTGGAGCACAGCTAAAGGTGAGGGTGTTGTCAGTGAGTTACAGGTAACTTGTTTTAAAATTTTATGTACTTCTTGAAATGTTTCAAGTACTACAGAGCAAGTAGAAGTGGAGACCAATATTTATGGGATAAATATTAAAAGATAACACCAGTGTGCTATTTTTAATGGAGCTTCTGGACCTAGGAGACAAGTGCACATGTAGTTGTGCATACTCCGCTTGTTTCTGATTATAAAAAATGTTGTAGGAAATATCACTTTTGTTAATAAATGCAGCCAGAGATACTTGACCTGTTAGCAATGACAGACTTTTAGTGCTTTGTAATGGTAACTGAAGAAGCTGCTCTGTTTAAAAAAAAAAAAAAAAGATTTCTTGTGTCTTTTTTGTACAGTAGGACCATTTAAGTTACTGAAGCGTTCATTCTTCATATCTGATGTACCCTCAGAGGGGCCTCTGAGCAGGAAAGAAGGGAACAGAACAATAAGGTTTTTAGGAAACAAGAACACTTTAATTCTGAACACTTTAAATACGTAGGGAGTGGTCCCTAGTGTCATCCCTAGGAAGCAGGGTCCAGACAAAAGGCTCCCTGATTTCCTAATTGCTTTCTTGAGATGCCCTTTGGCGTACAAACCTGCAGACCTACTCAGAGGCCTTTATCAGTTTCTCTAGAAATCTGCAGTGAAAAGTAACCAGATGATCAGGAAGGGAGGGGACACAGGCTCACCTTGAGAAAGATGTTGACCAGAACTTTGCTGTTAGTGCTGTGCAGCTTTTGCTCACAGCATTCCACTGGGAAAGTATTGAGCTATTAAAATGTTCTGTGATGGATTTCTCTATCTCACTGCTGGGTTCAGCATACAAGTGGACAATGACTGATTAGGATCAGGTAAAAATCTTGTGGCGGTTTCTTGCATCTGAAAAACAGTGAAGCACACATCTTGCCCATGGGCATGCAAAGTCTTTGCTTTCTCACTACCATTAAGCACATCATGTCCCAAACATCTTTTTCCCCTCAGTGTTCCATCAATGATGGTGCAGAGTTCAAAGCTGTAGCTGATGCCATGAAAGTGATAGGCTTCAAGCAAGAGGAGATTCAGACTGTCTACAAAATTGTGGCAGCCATTCTTCACTTGGTAAGTTCTCTGCCCGCAGGTTTGGGTAGGCTGCTCTTCAGAAGTCAAGCAGCGCACTTGTACTTCCTGCAGATCTAATTTTCTCACTGCAGATCTGTTGGCTGGAAAAGTGTATGCAGTTTACAGCTTCCAGTTTGAGTGAAATTCCTTGATGAAATAAGACACTGCAGTAATGATGAAAGATCACATTTATTCCTGCATATTCCAGATCCCAAAACAGCCATACCACAAAGCATGTGGATCTGTAAATATGAGTAGAAATTGTTGGGGTTTTGGCAGTGAGTGGGTAGGAAACTCTCACCTTGCTATCCTTCTACCCTCGTGCTCTCTCTCCATCACCACTGTGACTATGCTGGAGGGATGGTACTTCACTTTGGTAGCAGCTTGAGCACAGCAGGATACAACAGACCTCCTAATTCTCTGTATTCCGATACCGAGGAAATCCTTCCTTCACTCATATTTTCCTGCGACCCACAGAATTTTCTTCCCTGTGCAGTGTTCCTGTAGCTCAGTTCTTGCCCCTCCTTGAGAAGAGAAACACCGTAGGCAAGCAGAGAGAAGGTGGCAAAGAAAACTGCAGCTTTTTTTCAATTTTCTCCTCTTTGGCGCAGTCCTGCCCCAGTGCTGGGAAGTGGGGTGGAGGCAGAGCAGAGACAGGCCATGCTGGCAGGCTGTGAGAATACTCACAGGTAATACGGTGGTGTTGCTGCCGAATTCTGTCATCACAGGTATTGAGCAACAGTGCCATTGTGGTACGTTATCACTCCAATACTGCTAGCAGTGTTGACTTGTCAGCTTCCCCAGAACATTCTCCGAACCGTTGTGGGCAACAGCTTTGCAATAAGAACTGCAGCTTAGTGTTTTTGTAGTGAACTGTAGTGAAGATGAGCTGCTGCATTTGGAATTTGTGTATTTAATGCCGTTTGCTATTACTAGACTCTGAATCTTGAAACAGTGTTTGATTAGATTTCCAGAAGTCTTTGATGTTATTTTTGTTTTCCAAAAGCTCAGCTGAACACTGAGCAGGAATGCATTCCTTTGAGTCAGGCTTTGTTGCTTCCACTGATTTTGGATGTTTGTGGTTATGTGGATATGCAGGCCTCAAATAGCAGATGGGATGTGGATGGACTTGGGACGTACTAAAATTATATTAAAAAAAATATTGAGAAATTAATTTCTTGCTGATTATTGCAGGGGAACTTGAAGTTTTCTGTGGATGGTGATACGCCTCTAATAGAAAATAGCAAGGTTGTGTCAATCATTGCAGACTTGCTGTCAACAAAATCTGAGATGGTGGAGAAGGCTCTTTTGTTCCGAACTGTAGCTACAGGTCGGGATGTCATTGACAAACAGCATACTGAACAAGAAGCCACCTACGGCAGAGATGCCTTCGCAAAAGTGAGTTTAAATTTCCTTTCTCTGCATCTGATTTTATATGTGACAGTAACTCAGACACTTTGCTTTCGCTTTTGCCTTTTGGTAGAGTTGTGCTTGGTGCAGCACAGAGCGATGATGCCTGAGGAGGACCCTCACTAATGAATTGTCTTTGTAACTGCGTTTTCCAATGCTCACGTCCCAGTAGGTTTCCTGGGTGGATCAATGAGCATAGTGCTTGCTCAGACAGGGGAAGTCTCTACCTCATGCTGATTTTTTCTCTGACTCTGTGTGCTCCTGTGTTGTATAGCTGCACTCACCCAGAGTGCAGCAATAGGGGGACTGCAGAGCAGCACCATCTCTACCCTTCCCTGGCTGTGACACAGCTTGTGATCACAACCAGCCATGCTTTTCTGGTAGGCGAAAGAGGGGAGGGAGCTGCAAGATTAGCTTGCTGGCATCTGCAAAAGGAATACACTGTATAGGACTAAATATTTTGGAAAATATGGTTCTTGACTTCCTTAGCAGTTAAATTCAAAGGGTAGAGGGTAGAAGAGTAACGTCTAGAACTTAAATTGGAAACACCGTGCTATCCTTTTTATGGAAAGGTGGGATACTGATAGCAAAAGGAGTAACAATTGTCCTTCCTTTGTTAAGAAATAAAATGATAAGGAAAGAATGGATGAGGTTTTGAAGGTCCTTGATTATTGACTTTTTTTTCCACAAAGATGATATGTTTGCACAGCTTTGGAGTACATTTTGAACATGTAGACTTTGAAGATACTTATATCTACAAAACATTTTCCTTTTACAAGGTGTACGGGAACATTTTACTGCTAGTGTTCAGTTGTTAGGTTTCTATAACTGAACTCTGACTTATTTTTCAGTATTGTTAAATAGTTCACAGGTGTGGAAGTTATTAGCCAGCTGAAAAGCAGACTGGAATCAAATGGGGTAACCTCCATAATTAGTGACCTTTCCAAGATTTAGACTTCAGCTAAATGAGATTTGAAAGAAAGAAATAATTTTATAGAATATTTTCTTCTTATCAATGATTGTTCAATTTTAACAGAAATTTATCTGTGGTTTTTGTTAGTTTGGGCAGCATCTTGAATTAAACTTTGTAGCACCATATGAACAGAGAACAGAGACAGATGCAGGCAAAATCGCTCAGTGTTTGTTTCCTGGCAGGCTATATACGAGCGCCTCTTTTGTTGGATTGTGACGCACATCAATGATGTGATCGAAGTAAAGAACTATGACACTACAATACATGGCAAAAACACAGTCATTGGTGTCCTGGATATTTATGGCTTCGAAATATTTGACAACAACAGGTGAGACATACTGTTAAAGCACAGTGCCGTGCCTTCTCCCTTTCCCAAGTGAGAAAACTCACCACCTTTTTTTTTCCCTATGTTTTTGCAGTTTTGAGCAATTTTGCATTAATTACTGCAATGAAAAGCTACAGCAGCTCTTTATTCAGCTAGTTCTGAAGCAGGAGCAGGAAGAGTACCAGCGAGAGGGAATTCCCTGGAAGCATGTGAGTGATTTGGCAGGGGAGGGAGAGGTTGGTTTGAGGTCAGTGGAGCAGGATAGGTCACACATCTAAAGTTGGTCCACGAGTAAGCTCCTGTTCAAGTCAATAGGACATCTGTGTCCATGCCAGTTGTACTATCAGGCTTGCTGTCTGGAAATCAGACTGTGGAAAAAGCTAACCTATTATCTTGCAACCTATTTTTATGGTTTTGGAAAACAATTGATTCCAGATCTGTGTTCAAATTTCTCATAGCATCTCTGTGGCTGAGTTCCTAATCTGAACGCTTATGTATTTTGTGTAGTTGTAGATATTCAGGTAGAAAAATTCTGGGCATTCTGTTCAGATTCCTTTCATAATGCAAAGGATTGGATGCCCAGTTTTTACCACTTTGACTGTATGCAGTTAAACTTTAAAAAACATTTTAAAGTGCATTATGTAGCAGTTGATTTTTAGGAGAGGCCCCAAGATTAATGTGAGGCATGTGAAGATCACCACCTCTCTTTAGTGGCAGAAGAATAGCCTACTTAGTTTTGAGTTAGCAATCTGCATACTGAAAGCTGATGTTTTCACCTATGATTGGTGTCTGATCCTTCTGTCAGACAAATGGTGCAGTTCAATCGGTGACTAACACTGGTGCACTTCTCTTTTACTAGCCAAAGTCACAAATACACCTGTTCATTTGTGGTTTTTTTTTTCAGATTGATTACTTTAACAATCAGGTCATTGTCGACCTGGTAGAGCAGCAGCACAAAGGGATCATTGCCATTCTGGATGATGCCTGCATGAATGTTGGAAAAGTTACAGATGAGATGTTCCTTGAGGCTCTTAATAACAAGCTAGGGAAGCACGCACACTTCTCCAGCAGAAAGGTACTCTTCTGTATCCTCAGAACTGGTTTCTTATCCTATGTGATGCTTTTTCCATTATTTAGACCTAACAGAATAAGGAAAAAGATTTGAAGTGTCTGAGGTTCAAACTGTTGCCATAGAGTATGAAATTAAATGCCTAAGAGCAACTGCAGCTCTTAACTACAGAAATAGGCCATCTGGTCTGGGTTTGGGTAAGGCACCTCCTATGGCTTTATATCCGGTAGAGGGAGCTCAAGTATGTCCAATGTGAGATCAATTTTATTCGGAGCATAAAAGAAGCAAGAGCTTGTGCCTTGACATATCATGATGTCATCTGTAACCAATTGAGGCACGGTTTTGGCTCACGTGGCTTTCTTCCCAGGCTGCTGTAATACATAGTGACAGTGAAATTATTCACACTTCTGCTTTATTACGGCACTGTGGGTTGTTTTTTCATCGTCATTGGCTACAAAACACGTTCATCTCCAGTTGTACCTATGATCTTCCAGGCCACTTGACTTGCTTTGTTTTTGGTACAATGTACGAATTAAAAGGCTTTATTCCTCACTTGGCAGCATAACAAAAACATGGTCACCAGCCTGATTAATTTGAGAATCCTTCACACCAAATTTCATTTATGAAATACATTTTAATTTGTTGATGTCTGTCTGCTGAGAAACGTTGTTTGGAGTATGTCATTCAGAATGCTGGTTCCCCCCTTCTCCCTCCCACCCCTGCATACTGTTTTATGTAGGTCAGAAATATAAAATTAGCATCGTTGTATAAGATACGTGCTAAAGACTGCCTCCAGGGAGGCTGAATATAAACAATAGATCTGGCTGTGGCTTGTTTGAGCACAGGATAGGAAGAAAATAAAATAACCAGTTTTTCTTCCAGATGTGGTTTTCCTTAAGTGCACTTTAGCTGCGGCACACCTGTCATCTCGTCTGCCACATGCATTTTAGCTGAGGGAGAATCTTGCTTTCTGTGTTAGCCTAGATTTTATGTGCTTAAGCAGCAGATGTGTTAGCCATAACACGTTGTGAGTAGACTCACATGAGATCAAGCTTTTTCATGAAACCTAGTCCAGGTGTCTATATTTTAATGCAAATCGCTTGCTTTAGTAGTGCTAACGGTTGTGAACAATGAAGCCTGGGGGAATGGATTCTTAAATCCTCTGCAGTGGGGTAGTGTGGGAAGTGGTCCAGTTCTGGAGCTGTCTAGTTACTAGGTGTAAGCTGGTAGAGGCCTTCAGTTTCTGTTCCGTCATTGGTACTATATCTGCTAAGGTGGAGTGGTTCCATCACAGAGAGAGTAGGTACTGCATGGATACAGTGGGGAAAGAGGAATTAATTTCATAAAGCATGTGGCAGGTTATAAAATGAAAATATATATATAAAAAAAAAAGAATCTGCTTGAGTCCTTACCTTCACAAGTCCCTTCACAGTGTGGGAAACAAAAAAAAGTGCATGTATATATATATATATATCTCCAATCGCAGTATTCCTCAGTAGGGGGTGGCATTGTCAGAAAACTGCACAGAGTTGAAGGGAAATGAGGAATACTGTTTTAAATGTTTATGGAGGGTACGATGTATCTTCCTGGCTTGCTAATTTCTAGTTTAAATCAATATAGCCTTGAAAAAATTGACCCATAAAATTCTCAGCATCATAATTATCTTTCCCCCCTCTCATGTCTTTGCAGATGTCCTTTAGATTATCTCAGATATCTTGCTCAGTGAGCCCTTATCCCATCTAGAACTGCTGTAAGAAATCTGAGCCCTCTAAGCTAGCCTCTTCTAGTTGTATTAAAACAAAGGACTTGATTTCACTTCATAATCTGCTTTCGTAGACTGCGGTAGATCTGTCCAGATACTATAAAGTTGAGTGTAGATCAAAGCTTTTCCTAAAGAGTTAAAGTACATGTGCTGATATGTTAGGGGAACTGCTCCCATCTTTCAGCCTGAGTTAATGCTTCACTGCTCCCCTGTAGAGCATCTTGCACACTGGCTCCATGTGGATAAGCTCTAAGGGGCTGCTGTGCCCTAAATAGTAGTGTCCTAGTTTGTGCACTGCATGCCTGATCTGCTGCTGTCTGCTTGGTTGTCCTGGTGAAAGCCAAACAAACCAGGAAGAAGACTGGTAAATATTTCCACTGTGAATATTTGTGGCCAAATTTATGTTCTTAGAGCATGGGTTATTCTTCTCTGAATTGTCCAATGCTAGTCTAGATGTGTAAATATTAGCTATTCTGATTGTACTTCTCAACATCAAAGGTTCATTTTCTCATCCTCTTTAAATTCTGATGTTTTTTCAATTGATCTTGTAATTTCAAAGTGTTGAGTGCAGTGATGAACAGTATATGAATTCCTAAATTGTCCATTAGTGGAAAGTTCTGATGGGTGTCAATCTCAAGAAACTGATTGTGAAGGTAAGAATATGAGAAGATCCGTTCTAGTCCGCCTGATCCAGTATCTGCCAAGATGCTAGGGAACAGTGAAGGTCTAACTGAGAGAAGAATATGGGACAAACGTAGTGATAACTTGATACGGTCCCAATTTCCAGCCATCTGCTGTCCTTCTGAATCAGGGCTAGTGCCCTTGATAGTTTTTTGGGGTTTGGTTTTTGTTTCTTTTTTAATCGACAAGGTGTTCCACAGCGTAGATACTTGTTTGAAGAGCTCCTTCCTTCCCATCCATTTTCCCTTTTAGGTTACATTTGTTTCCTCCTAGTTCTAAAACAGCAAAACGTTGCTCACTGTTATCTTCCAGTACATCTTCTCCGTGTTTTCTGTCGTTCCTTTCCTGACCTGAAGAGGCTTAGTTCCTTTGGCCCTGCCTCCTGTAGCAGTCAGTGCTTTTGATGGAGTTCGCCCATTGTCAAGCCGCTTCCAGTTCTCCGGTGTTCTTTTTGAGATGGAGGGTATTTAAAGTACTTGTTAATAGTTTTAGGTTTGTGACTTACTGTGAGCTTTGGCTTTTCTCTGTGGATGTCTCTGAAATAAGTGAATTTCATTTGCTCTTTTGTGCCATTCCTCTGGAATCTCATGTCTTCCTGCAGTTCTTCACAGCCAGCCAGAGTCTTTACTTCCCTGAATAATTAAGAAGTATCAACAGTCTTGATCACCTGCCTGTTACCCTCAGATCCTGGCTCATTTAAGATGCTGTTGGCACTGCAGATGGTAGTACAGGCCTCTGCAGGACTCCCTGATAAACTGTAGGAGCCGACCGTTCGCTGTTATGCCATTTCCCATCTTTCCAACAGTTATTTGTGTGAGGCCCCTTTCTTCCTGTCCTGCACAGAAACTTGAATTCTTTGAGTTGTTAATAAGGAACCTTGAGAAAGGGCTCCTAGAAATCCAAGCAGGCTATCAGCTGTATCAGTACACTTGCTGTTCTTTTTAATAATTTCTGCCGATTTGCCCAGTAGACACAAAGTTTGTAGAGAGAAAGACTCAGTATGAGAACTAGCATTGCGTTAAGCCCCCTTCCGGTATCTCCCATGCTGGAAGAGTTTTAAGCGAGAAGCTTACGCAGATGAGTGTGTCCCATCTGGCAGCAAGAGTTACTTCATTTCATTGTGGTTTTGCTCATCTTATACCTCTTCTATTGACATGTTGGTTTGAGATGTATGTTTTGGGTGGCTGAAAAAAGCATTAGATCCTCCCTAGCCCCTTGCTGGTAAGCACAGCTGCAGAAAGAAAAATTACTTCATTTTCCTGGTTTGGCCTCTTCCTCATTTTCTCTGTGTTCCTTCTACTCTGGAGCCATTTGTCAGCTCTGCAGATGCTGGCATGCTTCCTGCTCCTGCTGTGCTGGACTTCTTATACCTTTGTAACCTTCATGTATCTTATTATGCAAACTTTTTGCTTCCCTTCTTGTGTTGTTTGTTTGTGTGTTTGTTTAAGCTTCTATTTATTTATTTTACGTCTAATCTCTTTAAGCCAATCTATTTTCTATTCTTAGACACAGGTAAAGCTTTTTGGAGGATATCTTCATGTTTCTAATAAACTCTTCTATCCTGCAGTTTGACCATGCTAATTTCCTCATTTGTTTTCCTAAGACTTTGGGTGGATAGACTTCCTAAGACTTTTGGATAGATACTTGCTCATAGTCTTCATGGTGCCCATGCTTCCTGCAAAGAAATCTCTGGCCGCTGCTGCTGAGTGGCTGCCACATGGGCATTTGACGTCTTTGTTGCAGTGAAAAATTGAATGTGAAGTCTGAGATGAGAATTGAGGGTTGTAGCTCTCTCCAGTCTGGATGGATCTGTGGGGCTGGTCACTGTCTGGGAGGTGTTCGATGAGCTACAGTGAGTGCTGGTAGTGGGACAGAACAAGCATTGCTATCATAATTGTCATATTCTGATTTCTTCATTTATTTGCTGAGGAGGGACATTGCAATGGAAAAAAATGTACAAAGGAAGACTTAAAAAAGGCCATGAAGAAATCTTAGGTGCAATGGTTCTCTGTATGCACAAATGCTCTTTTTGCTTAATGGTATTTTTGAGGTAGTTTCAATTTGTTAATAAAACTGTAGGTTCTACAATTTGATTTTGTACAAATATATGCTTTAATAACACATCCATGAAAAAATGTTATAAAGCAGTGTTACAACTGGATTTCAGGTCCACACATGTGCATATAAAGTGGAATAACTACAGTTTCCATTTCTGTTTCCAAGGCACATTACTTTTCTGTGAAACTTAAAAATCCAGTGGTGAGATTTTAATGTATGTGAAATTTGTTTTAGCTTTGTGCAACTGACAAAACCCTGGAGTTTGACAGAGACTTTCGAATCAAGCACTACGCTGGAGATGTGATGTAAGTTTCTTTCAGAAATAAAGATGCACCTTCTATTTTTGTCTTCTAGCCAGCTTTGAAGTGGTATGATATTCTGATTTAATGCTGCTTCTGGTATGGACCAGAATAGCTGTCATACAGAATTACAGAGTGCAGCAATTGCTTATCAATTAAATATTATGCTAGTTACTTGCTGTATAGAATATGATTTTCTTCTTGGAATTGAAACAAAAGGAGAATATGAGGTGGGGAGGTGAAGGGGAGAGAAATGTTTCGGGGGGGAAAAAAGCTAGCACTGTTTATACAAGAAAGCTATACAGAGCTAATAAAATCTTGTTTAGACATCTGTTTAGTATGATTATCTAACTCTCTGGCTTTAAATTCTAAAATCAGTTTGAGCTCACTCAAAATATGCAGGGTAGTGCTAAGTTAAAATAAGTATCAGTGCAAGGAGCCTTTCCCACTCAGGTTGAAAAGTTTTTTGTACCTGAACTCTACAGAAATGGCTGCAGTATCTGAGAGTAGTAAGAAGGAAAATTAAGTAGAAGTGAAAGATGCCCGTATGTTAGAAACCTCACTAGGAAAGCTGTTGTCTGGAGCATCACTGAAATGATGGAATGGCTAAGAATTTGTACAACTCCTTGTGCTAGCAGAACTTAAAGGGAGGTTAATGTGGAAATCATTTAGGATTTTAACAATTAAGGATTTTTTTTTAACCTTTTGACTTGGGATTAAATTTACTTTCATTTTATAAAGGTAGCCAGTGTGTACTGGATCTCATTCAGTGAAAACAGACTTTGTTCTGGAGTCTGTGCCAAGTGATTGCTGATATACGTTGCTGATTCCAAAACACTTTGCCAAGGAGGAAAAAAAATACAAGGCTATATATTAGTGGTTGAATCTTCTGCACTGCCAGTGCCCAGTGAACAAATTTCCTTTTAAAAAAAAAAACAACACTGAAATGTGGAAATGTTTGCAGGTAGTATTTGAGACTGAACTATGTTACATAGAGCAATAAGGTTTTGGGGATTTGTTGTCATGCTCCAGATCCCAGTGTTTGCAATTTAGGTGCTGGTTTCCTGGGGTAATCTGAAGCTCAGTGGTACAAGGAGGCAGCTGAGAGGGAGTTGCTGAATGGAGAGATTTTGGCCTCTTTGGATTAACTTTGAGGACAGAGTACTGTCTGTCTTGAGCCTTGGAGAAGAGATGAAATTCAGAAGTCTAACAGTAGCCTTTTGGGGGAGTATTTCCATGGTTATAGAGAGAGGAAAGTCCACAATTTCTATGTTGATTTCCAACAGAGTTCCCTTGTCACTGGTTATAGCCTGTTCCTGATTTGAGACAGTGTCCCGCTAGAGGATCTTCTTTGACACCAAGAAAAGGATTGACTAGATAGGTGGCAAAGCAAAACTTAGGTCTGTAGGATTTCATACAAACACATGCTTTGAATTCAAAGGCGGAAGTCATGAGCGTAACTCTTGAATTTGGGCAATCTGCAACTCGCCCTAGTCTTGTTATATGTCCCAGCCATCATGCTCTTCATCTACATGGTGCAAACAGCTGTCTAAAAACTAATTACGTGTTGTTGCCATGCTGGAGCTGGAAAGCCGGGCAGAAAGATCCAAGTCTCAGACAGCGCTCATGCAGCACATTAGTGATAGGTTGGAAAACAGAGCTGGATTTCTGATTAGCATCTGCTGTGTCTGTAGGAGTGCGAGGATACTGATTTCACAGTGATACCAGCAGCTCTGGGAAGAACTTTGCAATTAACTGTTTCCCTTTTTTTTAGTTACTCAGTCACTGGATTTATTGACAAAAACAAGGACACTTTATTTCAAGACTTCAAGCGCCTCATGTACAACAGGTAGGAATAAAAATATTAATGAGGTGAATTTAGAATCTGATCTGTCAGAATCCTACTCTGTAAGAGTGGATGCTAGAAGAAACTAGTATTTTCACTGATGCTATCTTTACAGTGTGTGCAGTGCATTTGTTAGCTGTTGCAATAAACACATTGCTCTGACATTTGATGTTTGTATATTTACCATGATCCGAAGGCTGTTAGTTTAGTTTTAGGATAAAGTTATTATTCTGTGTATCTTGTCTTGTGTTTTATTTTTTTTCCTTTGATTTAACCTTTAATTTAATGAAATTTGAAGTATTTGAACCCAACTCATTGTGCAATCAAGATAACTGCACAGAGATTACCTGTGCTGTTTTGTCATTAAGAAGGTTTTCGGACCAGTTGCAGATGTGCTAATACTGATCTGTCATTAACCATTGCTAAAGATACTGAGTAGAACTTGGTCAACAACGATATGTTGGCCCCAATTACAAGCTTCTGTTTTGAAAGAAAGACTTGGGGTGGTGGGAAAAAAGAGGAAAAAGATTTCAATCCTTTTCGTATGTGCTATGACATGACAAAATTAAACCATGTAGTCACTTGCTATAAATACTAATTAGGCAAGTAAAAGTTGCTTTTGACAAGCACATTTGAAATTTTCAAAACATATTTTTATATAAAGGTGCTCGGAAAGCTGTTCTCCTTGATGGCTGGCATTAAATGTTTTAATTCTTTTGTAATTGTGGCTTATCTCAACCTTCCAGAGACTTTGTTCAGAGGTGGAAGACAGCGTAAAGTAGCCTACAACTGCTTGGACAATTCTGTTTCCTTGGTTTAAAACCTAGTACGACTATTAACTTAGTTTACAGTCCTGTCGTGTTTACTCAGTGTACTCTTTTGAAGAGTCTTGCTGTTTGTGTTTTCAGGACTTCACATTAACTCAAAACCTGCAGAATATTTGCTGTACGGACGTTTTATTAAATTTAGTCTCTGTTTTCAGTTAAATCTCTGGTAAAGACTGTTCACAAAGACCACTTATGGCATATTAAAACATGTGATAGATTGGCCATTAGATTGCTGTAACTGCTTTCAGCTTTTGTCTATTCCAGATCTCTTGCCATCCATCCTGGCCATTTTATCTCACCTTCAACCCTTCAAGAAAATGTAGGCTAAAATATATCAATTAATTTATATATCAAGAATGGTGCAGAAATACAGCGTGATATCAAATATTCTGTTTTAGGGGAGGATGCTGTAGGATATGATCTTGCTCTTTTCTATCTTGATTAAATTCTTTATGTTTGTGTCAGTGAGGCAGACTCTGCTTTTGATAGATCACTTCTGCAGGATTTTTACTATCCCATTACTGCACATCTTTATCTTAAGAGGAGAATGAACTTGTCATTTTTCTGGAACATTCAGTTATAAGCTTGAACTGTATATTGTTCAAAAGCACAAGATGTTTTCTCCAAGAATGTTAAGTTGGTTTGACTTAAATGGCAAAGAGATCTGGACAAAAACGAGCAGTTGAATTTTAAATTTAATGGAACACTTATTGCCCTTCTGTTAGACTGTGCAATTAATGCAGCTGTCTTTTAGCTCTAATCCTGTGCTGAAGATGATGTGGCCTGAAGGTAAACTGAGCATCACTGAGGTAACCAAGCGACCTTTGACAGCTGCTACCCTTTTTAAGAACTCCATGATTGCACTAGTGGACAACCTGGCATCAAAGGTAAATACTTCAGTTTCAAAATTGACTCCATCTTCTGATTAGTAGGGTGTAGCTCGTCTAAGGAGAGACTGTCACCTTCCTATCATTGTAATCTGTCAGAGAGCCAAGCTGATCGGTGGCAGATGAGCTTTGATTATAGCAATGGGCAGCTGTGAAGATCTCTTGGGATAGTTAGCTGCCATCCCTGCATAAAGAAGGTGAATTTTTGTTCAGTGTGTGACCAGCGTACCCTTCACTTGTAGTAAAGCCAGTCTCTCTTGGGTAATAATTATTATATCAAATAAATAATAAAGCTCTTCTGGCAGAGTGTTCAGAGGATGTAGTTTCACGATGCAGAGATTTTCTCTTTCTGTCTTTCAATGCCAAGTGACTGCCTTGAAAACACAGACAGACCTGTGTGATTTCCTTCTTTCCTTTGCTGTGTGAGAGGCTGAGAAGTGAAACCTTTTACTTTCCACTAAAAAAAAATTAATTATTAGTAAAATATTGCTTTGGCCAGCACTTCTCTGTGTGGAGAAAGATAGGTAAGGACATGAACTCTGAAGGAGGCTGTTTGAATGCAGCGCAGCTGGGGGACAGAATGGCATGAGCAGATCCCTCATGCAGATCAATAAGAGGAGTTTGGGTGTTCCTGCTTCTGGGTCACCTTGCTGGACTCCTGGAGGTGGTGTGGAAGGGGTACGTGGTCCACACGAGAGGAGCAGTGAGCCCACAGTAATGGTATATGTTACCTGTTAGAATAACTAAGCAATAAAGGATGATGTTCTGACTATCTTCTTAGGAATTGTTGTAGCAAGAGAAATGTTAGTGGCCCAAGATCAGGAAGGGAAACATGTCCACAGATATGTTAAGGCTAGGAAAACCTTTATAGGAAGACAATCCTTGATAGAAGACCCAGGGAAGGGAAGAAAACTATTTCAGTTTTTTGTTGGCATGGCAGGCACATGAGTAACAAAGTCCTAATAGGTGCTATACTGGTCACAGCACTGTCATACAGTACTGGCTGGGCGCAGGAAGAGAGAGCTCTCTGTACTGGAAATATTACAAATAATAGTATGTTGGTTCATGTTTTCCAAAATTAGGAGATGAAAACATGTTTGCTCTATATTTTTAAATTCTATTTCTGGGTTGGATTTAATCTTCGGTAGTAAGGCTGCAGGAGGGTGTGCAAGTCCAACCAACAGTGATTTGAGAGGCGGTAGCTGACCTTCCCGACCAAGGAATAAAGCCCTGTAGCTTTCCCTAGTGAGCGTACGATGGAGGGCCACCAAGAAGATGCCTGTGTTAGCCCAGCCTAAGGCTAGGCAGTGCTGTAGGCAGGCACCATCAGCAGAAGGCGAGTGCTCCTACCCCACTGCTGGAGCTTTCCTGGATGGCAAATTGTACAGTGCTGGGCTGGAGAAGGTGGCTGTGACTCCGATGGAAGGGAGATGGGGCAGATTTCCTTCTCAGCCTGACTTGCCATTTACCTTAGAGCTGTAGCCAGCCATACCATGGGCTTGGATTTCTCTTTCCTCTTGGGGAGAATATTAAGAGTTAGAGACTTAGAGACAAATATTTTCTTTGCATTCTATACCTCTACTAACTTTTTATTGAGAAACATGTGTTTAAGATGATGTTTTTTGCTTATTTTCTCTTTAATAGCAATGGAGAAAATTGTCACAGTGTGTTGTATTTCCCAGAGGGTTTTGGATCCCATTAAGGGGAGGACTGTCATTAAACAGACAGTGTTTGTCAGGGCTTAACAAGGGCTCTTGCCAAGCAGCAAGAAGTCAAGGGCTGTCATAATTGTGTGGTGGTTTATGGCCAACCTTTAGCCTGATGGAGGGCTGGAACAAAGTGGGTGAAGTTTGCACTTTGGAGTTTGCTGTTTAAAAGTTTACATGGCTAATGCTCCCTGCAGAGCAGAGTTTGTAGGTACTTAAGTTTGCAAACTAAGTTATGTGTTTGGGCTTTAGCTGTTTTTAATGGAGAGCTTGGCTGTCATACATCTTGTGGGGGGGGTCGGAAGAAAATTTGGAGACTCATCCTGAGATCAAGCTTATGTTTCTTTAAAGGATGTAAATTCTGGTGTACTCTGAAAACCAGAGGCTGCTTAGATAAGGGTCTTGAAGACAATCATTGTGTACTTCCAACGGTAAAACAGAGTGCAAAGAGATGGTGCTGCTGTTTGGCTGTTATGGCCTGAGGATCTCTTCGAGGTGGCTTTCTGGGCAGTTAATACCATGTGCATGTTATTAGTGAGCTAAGAACTCTAGGCATTCAGACCATGTTCTGCTAGATGCTGGTTATGCAGTACAAATAAACGGGATACCCTGCCTCTGAGTCATTGACGGTTCGGGTACTTGTCTCAGCTCTCCTGCTGCTGCTGCTGGGGATGGTGGGCGGGTGAGCAGTTGTTGTTCCTGGGCTGGTGAAACCGCGATCTCTTTCAGGCAACGCCACTCACTGTGATTTCGGGTACCGCAGCTTCTTCCCTTGGGTCGTGTTACTCATTTTTCCCATACTTAGCTTGGGACCAGAGTTGCGCTTCTGGGGATCAACAATGACAACTTCGGCATCCCTGACTGCGGTTTGGGCCCTGCAGGATGGTTTTTGGGAAGCCTGTGGTAACAGCTGGTGAAAACAGCTCTCTGAAAAGTGTTGCGCAAGTAGCGTTAGCTGCTGTGGCCTACAGCTGACAGAGGAATAAGGTTCCATAGGGAGAGGTAATATCAGTTCATTCTTTTCTCAACTGTTTCTCAAAAACCAAGATGAAGACCGGCTTGTTTTTTGTTGCAGTCCGGTGATTCACTAACGCTACCAGAGCGCGCGCGGTGCGGAAGCGCAGTCAGTGCTGCTTTCCTCATCCCAGCCTCACAGTCCAACTGGGCTGTTCTTGCTTGGTTAATCTTTCTCCCTAAACTAATTCAAACCATGTTTATGAGGAGTGTTTCTACAGTCCTTGAACAGATTGGCAGTCCGTTGGTACTCATTTGGCTTTCCAGAAAAGCTGCAGTGTTTTCAGCAGTGTCAACAGTATCTTTGAACCTGTCATTTGGGGTAATAGCCTCCAAAAATGCTAATTTGGTGAGCAGGAATAATAACAATAATAACAGAAGCAAATCTTAAATTCTGTAAATGCAATCAATACCTACAGGGGAGTTGGTTATTTAACTTTACTTTTAAAATTCCGTTTTGTTGGTATTCTGCTTTAACACTGGGGTCCGGTGATGAAGCAGAGTTCTGCGATCCCAGAGAGGAAGGGGCAGAAGGTACGGTGATTAGTGTCACGTCCTTCCGAAAGTGGCCTTAAAACACTGCAAGAGCTGTTCACAAATATGAACTTAACTTTAGCTTATATCTACACATTTCCCTACAAGTATGCAGTCTCAAAAACTATGGTTTTGGAGGATGCTGAGTTGAAGTGGTGGTTATCACTGCTGGTATCTTAACAATACTGTAATCCTCCAGACATACACTGAGTCTTTTGGGCAGAAACCTGTGATAGGTAGAACAAAGAGCTTTTCTTATTTGTTTGTTTCTATATATATGTAATGCTCTAGCTTTATAGAGTTGCCGTGTTGCCATGTAACATTTCTCAAGCACATATTTTACTGCCCATACTGTTCTCTTGAGAATCTGGTCTTTCTGTGATGGATTGCTGGGGGTGGCTCTTCTTTTTCTTTTAAATACTGATACTGGAAGTCCTTTGGCTGACATGACTGTAAATGATGAGATTCTTTGGAACTCTCTCTGGGCATTTATCTTTTTATATTTTTTCTTTTCTTTTCTTTTTTTCCTTCTCTGTATCTCCTTTTGTCTGATTTTTTTCCTTCACCCATACCTCTCCTATCAGTTTGACAGGCTTCATCTCTAGTAAGTTATAATGTCATCACTGTGACTGATTGGACATAGAACTGACAAATTTGTACTGGATGTGTCCTATCCCTTCTTTCACCTAATGAGCTATAAACTATGGAATAGAAATCTCTCAAGGAGGAGTTTGGTTAGGGTGCAAAAACTATAAACTGAATTGTTTTCTTTTTAATACTTAAAAATCTAAAAATCGCTTCACTTAATTAAAAAAAAAAAAAAATCAATTGCAAATAGGCACCTAAACGGCATTCAGAACAGGAGCCTTTGTGCTTCTCTATTTCAGTTCTTCCATTTATAAAATGCAGCTTCAGGCTTGACAGCCTCATGGTGCAATAATGGGAGCTGCATAATTATCCCCCTGAAGAGCTGAAGCTGGTGGGATTGTAAGCATGGAATAATCTACTTTAGAATTTACCCTGGTAGCTGTCGTTGCTGAGAGGCTTTAATTACACTGTAATTGCACTGATAGATGATCTCCTGTCTGTACAGGAACTTCCTATTCCTGTTTTCCAAAAGGAAAGCAGCATCTTGACTTCTGCCTTTTGTATCAAATGCAGATAGAGTCACTCACTCCCCTTTGTACTGGGCTTGAAGTCATGAAGTGTAGACTTCTTGTACGGAGGTTTGTTGCATTTTCGAATGACAAAGACGTGAATGACAACCCAAGCAGACAAATCTGCAGTGGTGAAGGGGGTTTATGTAGCAATAACAAATAACTGTGAACTGGACGCTATAATGTCTGTAATGAACAACTGACACCACTTCCCTTGAGGCAGAGAAGAGAGATGCATTTTTCTTGACTTCACACTCTTAATTACCGTGTTCTCAAGATGCTGCAATTCAGTGGATTGAATGTGTAATAAATATCTGTGATATCAATCTCATCAGAAAATTTATATTCATCTTGACATCAATTGCAACACAACAGTATTGAGGGCAGATGTGGCATGGCCAAGCATCGTTCTGATGTTAGCGACCCTGTTACTAACACAAGGATAGGTCTCTCTGTGTGACAGTCTGGGTGACTAACGTGTGGATGGAGAAGTGGCCCAAGCTCCGTGTATTAGCGGGAGGAGATGGGGAGCATTGCAGCCCATTCATCTTCACAATTGCAGACTTCTTCATAGCTTCTAAGTTCAGCTGTAATTCAGGAAGTTCTCTGCATATCCTGCAGTTTTCCTAAGTAGCTTATTTCCAGTTCATTAGAGGACTCGTTCTAGCAGATAAATGACCTTGTCTTTGTTTCTTGCCATACAACTGAGACCTTACAATACAGGGATTACAAATCGCAGGCTTCAGGTCCAGCAAACTCCTACTCCTCACCAGTAATAGCTGCCATGACCACATCAAACCTTCTACTTCAACACTGATTTGAAGTTCAGATGGGGTTGCTTCTACCTTCATAGGTTGACACATGATGTCTGAGAGAGTGTGAAGAGTGCTGCTGACAGCCGTGTTCCCATGGCACAGCCGAGTTCTACAACTGAAGTAAAAATTGTCACCCACGCAGACTGCACGTTCTTAGAGCTGGTAGGAGACTGTCGAGTGAATAAAGACCCTGTAAACCTTGTTACCTTCAGTGCGGAGAGAATTTTCAGGAGAAAGCTTAAAAAGTTCATGCATAAATCTCTTAAAACTCTTTAAATTTTACCAGCACCTTTTGTTTCACTATCCTCTCCATAAGGAAAGGAGAGCAAATAGAATAGGAACAGGTTGTGTTGAATTACTGCAGCAGAAGAAAGTACTTAGTGTGGCGGTGAGCTCGGGAGAAGACCTCACACGGAACAGATCTGTCCCAAGGCTGTCTGGGGGCACAGAATGCTTTGGGTTGGAAGGGACCTTAAAGATCCTGTGTATGCTCTGTCCTCAATGCTGCTTCCTTTTTTGAGCCTGCTGCTCTCTGGAGCTTTGAAAAGAAGAGCAGGATGAAGAGAGCACTGCCCTCCCAGGGGCTTGGCCAGCTATTGGGCAGCAGGGCAGTTTTCTCCACTGCATGCAGGTTTGCCTCATCTCCCCAGTACGGAAGGGAGCCAAACCAGACTGTGAAAAAGCTATCCCTGAAGCACATCACATGGAGAGGTGAAGTCAGTAGAGGAGAAAGGAGATGTAATAATCCTGAGGGTCTTTTCCAACCTAAACGATCCCACGAGTCTACAACTGGCCCACAGCAGCAACTTCACGTCCTGCTGTTTACCTGCTCGCTCCCCGTGCCCGCTCCTGGGCTTCTGCATGAAGGACAGGCAGAGCAGGGATGCTGCCAACACACGTATGTGTGGTATGTGTGGCTGGCTTAGTTTGTGCTCCCTATCCTCAGTGCAGCTCCCCACCAGTATGTTCCTACCCCAAGGACAGTCCTACAGGAGAAAGGTGCAGCTTGGTGCTGTGTCACAAACTTAGGAAAGCAGGGAAATGTTCCAGTCCAACACCTTCCCCAAAAGATCACTGGCTTGTATCAGTTTTGAGGATACAAGGCTCTGCTTTTCCAAGGCCTCTATGTCTCAGCCTGTTCATTACTCATATTCAGCTTATTCGTATTCATTAGTGTGTGAAACCTCCATGCGCGTCAGTGCTGTGTACCTCCAATTTATGCCAGCACTAGCCAGCACTAGCACTATTCAGGGATGATCCTCTTTCTTTAACATTACTGAAGGGAAAATAGCAATTTGGGGCCATTCATGTTATCCTGAGTTTAGGAGAGTGACCTAAAATCATAGAAAACGGCTAAATCATAGACACATGATAGAAAATAGGACTAGAGGGAACCTTGGGAATGCGTGTAATTCACCTCCTGATTGAGGACACCTCTGCCTCACTCTTCTCCATGCAGATGCTTGTTCAGTCTGTTCCCCTCCAGTGATGGGGGTTCCCTTCCTTTCTGCAGGCATTCTGTTCCCATCCCTTGTTCTCCCGATGTCCAACTTGATTTTTTATATATTGTATTTAAAGCTGGTGATTTTTGTCATAAAAACAGAATATTTACTTCTTCTCTTATCTACCCTTTAGGTATATTATGTATGTAAGGTATGTTAAGTGCTGCCCATCAGGACGGTTATGTGGCTTTTCAGTCCCTGTAGACTAAAACTGTATTTTCTCTGGATCACGTTTTCTGGATTTCTGATCTTTCTTGTTCTCCTCTGAACTGACTCAGGTCTACTTGCATCTCATTTGAACTTCAGTGCCTGAAACTGAATGCAATGTTCAGATTAAGTAGAAATCTGATATATTTTTTGTCTTACAGTTTTGCCCTTTCTGTACCACTTTGTTAGAAAAGCGTGAACTTGACTCATGTTCTACATAAACATGGAACTTTGCATTTGTCCTCATTAAATTCATCCCTTTTTTTTCCCACACCATTTGTTAAAATTGTGAGTTCTGTCCATGCACACTGAATCTTTATATTACCTACAGGTTTAGTAAACACACTGTACTTCTTCGCTCAGATCTCTATTGAAACCAGCAGGTAGTACTGGAACAGAACAGACTCTTGTGGAGAGCCCTTGGGGAAAGGGCCTGTGGTTTCTCAGAGCACAGTTTTATAGGTGGTTGTACAGCCAGATGTTTCATCAAGTCCAGGGGCAAACTGCTGAAACCCTTAATTATCAGTTGTGATTATGAAAGTTGAATTTTCTAATGTTAAGGTTTCAGAGAGGCTGCTTATCTCCCTTTATCATAATGTTAGTGTTGCTATAAACAGATTTTTTGAAAAACTCCAGTTGAGGTGCATCTTCAACACATCCTCCGAAGCACGTCTCCAGACACACTGTGACCTTCTGAGCTGAAAGAGCTGACTGGGATCCTCATCTGACTTCTCTCCTCAGCTAATGATGAGATTGCTGCGCAGGAGGCTCTGCCAGCCTGCAGAATATGCCAGTCCTTTTGCAAGGGCTACTGTAAAAATAGTATATATTGAGGTTGTAAGAATACAATTTTACCTTGAAAAACAAGGGTGGGCACTTTGAGCTTTTATGATGCTTATTAACTGCCTTTTCTCTCCCTGTAAAGTTAGAAGTGGGATAGCAATGAAGAGGAAGAAATGAATCAACTTCAAACCCCACTGTGGTTAAAGCAGATTAGTTTTAAAGAATTACTGTCACCCTTTACAGGCGTTGCTGGTGCTAGTTATAGACTGTATTGGCCTAACTGAAAGTTGCCTTTAACCTCATAAAATATGAAAGTAAACATAAAAAAAACCCACCTTGTGGGATTGCATATGGAGCATATCTGGTGAGGGCAGGCTGACCGGCAGTGGAAGCCGTGCAGCCTTGTGGGACCCTCACCTGAGCTGGCTTGGGTCAGCCCAGCCAGCACAAGGCAGGAGTGGATGGAGCAGTGCCCCCGTGTCCTGTTTGCTGTTGTCTGCCCTGTGCAGCTCCAGGGTGGTGCAGAGAGAAGAATGTGCGTGCTGCTGGCTCGCGTTGGTGCTGTGATGTGCTTGTGATGCTGAACCAGCCTGAAGGGAACCAGTTTTTGCCCTGCACAGAGCAGTGTTCAGTGACTGCCATCATTCAAGCATGTTGCTACAAGCTTTGTAGGAGTTGCATGAAGCATAGTTTAAAAATTGTAGAGTAATCCATGCTGCTTTTATATGTTGGTATTGGAAAAGCCTTATCTGACTATCAGGACAATGAATGATACCGTTTGCTGTATTGTTTGTGAAGACGGGTTTTGTTATCATCAAAGTCTGTAGAGAAGAAGGATGTGAAACTGGTTCTGACATATAGCAAAGGACAATAGAGCTCGAATGAGTAACACAGTCCTGTAACAGATCTTGTTGCAGTGTGCTAAGGGGAGGAACATGTTGTGTGCCACTTGTCATTTCTGTTCTAACCTCGTAATTCCTGTTAAACAACCAAACCTCATTCAGATGAGTACGGTGGACTGACGTTTTAAGGTTTTCATGTAGAAGCTGTTTTATTTTTATAGACTCTTTCTTTCTGAATGAAACTCGGTTTGATTTGTCCCATTAGGAACCCTATTATGTCCGTTGCATTAAGCCCAACGATAAGAAGTCACCACAGCTTTTTGACGAGGAACGTTGCAGGCATCAGGTTGAATACCTTGGCCTTCTGGAAAACGTGAGAGTGCGCCGAGCAGGATTTGCCTACCGCCAAACATACGAGAAGTTTCTGCACAGGTAAGGAGGGTGCTGGCAAGCGACTCGCTTCAGCTCATTGCAAGACAGCTCGGGTGCTGGACCTATTTGGCTGTCTCCCCATGAGTGGACAGTAAGTCTCAAGTCCTCTGGGCTTGTGATCCTCACTTTTGAGCACATGGGGTGGTAGTGTGTGTTTGTTTTAATATCTGACATTGGATACAATAAAACACAGGTCTAACAAGGACACTGGATGCTGTCTCATTTTGTGGCAGCAGATGTGTTTAGAGGTGTGTACTTGGCACTCAGGCTCAGCTTCCTCGTGCTAAAATTCATTTGCTGTATTAGTCTCTTCAGAAGGAATGTGTAATGAGGTTCTTCCCCAGAGCATAACCCTAAACCCAGAACTAATTAACTTCTGTTTTCTCTCTGAATATTGTCTAATTGTTGCAGTGAAAGAGACAGACGTTGTGTTTCTTGGGAAGTGCTTAATGGTGCACAGTGACATTATGCATGTGCAGGAGGAAACCTGTGGACTTAAAAACTGGAAGTCTGAAAAACAGATAATAACATGACCACATTAAAACATGTTTTGATACTCCTTGGCCTCTTTATTCCTAACAGACTTGTGACAAATGAAATGTTTTAGATTGTAATTTGTCTTATAGCTTCATTAAATTAATACGGGTACTAAGGATCCATCCTCTTAAGATATTGAATTGATTTTTACTTTTGTTGAATTAAGTGAGGAAAAGTCCCTGAGAGAAGGAAAAAAGAAAAAAAAAAAAAAAAACTAGACAGGTGGGATGTTGCATGTTGGAAACAAAGTGCTCTTGAAAGATCTTTTGCTATTCACAGTGGAGATTTGCCTGGGCGTTTCACGATACCTGACGTAGAACGAAAGGGCATGGCTTATCAAACACAGCCTGCAGTCTTGTTTATCAGTTCTCTTAAACATTATGCAGTGGTTAGTGCTTGCTTCTGCCCTCACGTGTAGAATTTATTACAATTTACTCTTTAGATTTGTGTAATGACTATTAATATAAACAGCTGCTTCGCTTTTAAAGAACGTTTGATGAGCTCCTGTAAGCTTAAAACCAGAAGTGCTGTTTACAGCCAGTAAACCAAATTAGCACATGGCAACTGGTACAGCTTTCAGGCCACTGCAACATTTGTTCTGCTGAACCCTGGAGTAGGATTAAACATCTAAAGCATAAGATATCAGACATTGTATTTGCATACCACAGTATTGCTCTGAGTCCAGTCTACATTGACTTTTCTAAATTTAAAAAACAAAAAACAACAACAACAAAAAAGCCTTCTGGCCTGGATGTAGTTTTTGTTTTGCTTTTGTTGAGGCAAAATTCTTTGTTCCTTCTTTTTGAGTGAGACTTGCCCCTCTTAAAAGGGCTAGGGGATATGACTTGTGTACAAGCTGCACATTTTTGGAATGGCTTTTGAACAGGGATCGCAAGGGATTTCTGTTCCTTTCCTTTTTAACAGACTTACCGGGAGACAGAGCATGGGGGAGACTCCAAGCCCTTTAGCTCTGATTTCTTGCCCTGCAAGTGGGGCTCGTTTGAAGACAGATCTAGAGTAAGAGGAGATTTTAGGGCATAACATAGTCATCTGTTTGCCTACATTTATAAAAGTTCAGTCCTACAAATCTTGAAGTTTTCGCGTTTTATGAGCCCAAAACAATACCTATGTTATGTTTTGCTGATTCCTCTGAGAGGGGACAGGAGATACAGATAGATACATCTGCATATGTGTGTCTATTGATATATATGTATGTATGTACATGTATATAAAAAAAATATTAAAAACTTTCCTTTTCATAATAAAAGTGTGTGTTGCTATTTAGCTCTAAAATACCACAAGGTAGCTGATACTACCAGAAGGAAATGACGTGAAGCACAACTGAGACCATTAAAGAATGTCCTTTCCAACATTTCCTTGAAATTAAGAGAATTCTTAGTTGAGCTCTGTGCAAACTAGTCTGCCCCTGCCAATTTGTAGAAAGTAAGATCTCCATATTTTTTGGTTGCACCAAGAGATGTGTTGTCACTTGGTAACTGCATCTAATTGTGTGAAATGCACACCAGGACCACCTGTCTTAAACAGCAGTGATTTTTTTTTTTCTTTAGTCTATATTTATTGTCAAAAAATGCTGAGTGGGTTTCAGAATGGGGTTTGTGTGGGGTAGGGGAAGAATCTGTGGGCATGGCTACATGCGAGTGCAGCCCAACACTCGGACCATTAAGGCATCCACGTGCCTGCTTGCCGGCAGTGTTACACAAAGCGTGAAAACAACACCCAGATATCCATCAACTGCACAGTGGTGGGAGAAGAGAATGACCCTGCTTCACGTACAAACTAAATATGTTTCAGCAAAGCTTTGTATTTGAGTGGCTCGCAAACATCTTGTTTTTAGGAGAGCTGCGTGTGAATCCTAAACTCTAGTAGCAGCCTCGTGCGTGCCGTGCCGGCTGTTTCTGCAGCTAAGCAGGGAAGGAGAAATGGATGTTTACTGTAAAAGTAACCTTGAAAGCTGTCAAGATCTTTAGGCATAAGGAGAGGGGAAGGGTTGTGGTGTCAGTGAGCAGCTTTATTCTGGGTTCTGCCTCGCTATAATTAGCAGCGAGGTCGGGACTTTGCCTTGCCGCGGCAGCCAGGCCGCGCTGAGGGGAAGAGGCTGGCGGCGCTGCGCAGGCCTGGCAGGAACAAAAGCGCCTTGCTGAACTCCACCGCAGGTCCCCCCGCTCACGGTCCCGTTGTCTTGGGATGTCTTTAAATGAGACAGCCCTATTTCTGTTGTGAAGTAGGAAGAGAATTTATTTTTTTTCCTTTGGCTGGGCATGTTTCCAGTTCCCTGACATCTCTCCCTGCTTCTTCTGGCCCCATCAGCTGAGCAGACCTGTTTAATAAAGTGTGGGTTAGCAGTGCCATCCCGATTGTCTTTTTTTTCTTTTTTTTTTCCTAATGCAAGTGTTTTGAGGTAGAAGATTTTCCCAGTGAATTAATTATTGTAGGAATGTTGTCCTGATGAGAACAGGAAAGAGAAACCAGTGTGAAATATTTATGTCCTGTGTGCACGTGCTTTTGAGAGAGGGAATGCTTTTGCCAGCCAAGTATAAACGCAGAATCTTCTGTTGTGAGTCTGAGGTTTTTTATATGCCTGTTTTATTTATCAATGATCTCTGTTCTGTGTGCTGCAGCCCTCACGCTGATAGCGTGCCCTGCTTAGATGCTGTGCACACCTCCATTTTTTCCCCTCTTCAAAAGCTTATTCAGAAAGGCTAATTTGATGAATGAAAGCGACGGTGTGGTATTTCCATTCAGGCTTATTTTAGTCCGTTTAGCAAGTCCTTTAGTGCACCCAGCCCCCTTGTAAAAAGGTTTGTTGTTGGGGCCGTTTAAGAGTAGCTGAGAATTCTGAATGTCTAAGATATTGAGATTGATGGCTGACTTGCATCATGGGCTTTTAAATAGAGAAGTGGTTAAGATTGCTGCATGCATGTTTTATTTAGGACATGAATGTGGGTAATATAACAGTGAAAATGTCTATTGCATTTTTGATTATGTCCATAAATTATATGCAGAAAATTCATTGTTGCTTTTTACAAATGTCTGTTCACACAATCAGCACTTTGCAAGGATAGTAAATCTTACAAAGCGCAGGTATTTTGAAATTATTTTTGTATTTGATTCATGGTTGTCTTAGTTCCAATCTGCATTCTCTCTCTTATTGTGAAAAGGGGTTTGGGAAGGAAGGACTGGAGTGAGTGGTTGAACAGTGATTACAGGCAGTAGTGTTGTTTGCACAAACCGTGGCAGTCAACTGTCTGCTGCTTTGGTAAATAATGAAGTGTGTTAGAAATGGCTACAAAAATGAACAGGAACATTATTTGCAGAATTTTAAAATCTAGGTTGTCTGACTGAGTAGTTGATTACAGTTGGTTTCTGATGTAGAATGTGAGCAAACCAAAGCTTTTCTTCCTTGAAAATTAATAATTAAAAAAAAAAAAAAAGTCAAATGCAGAGGGTGTGAGTAATGGAACTGCCAAATCTTCAGGAAGACAGTGGTGAGGTTTGTCGTGTCTCATCAGTTCTGTGTTGATGAAGTGAGCTCCTCGCAATAATTTCAATGGCTCAAAATCATACCTCTTACATTCCCTTTCCATGTACTTTGGGTTTTGAGGGTCACATCTCTTACACAAAATGTCTGAAGCTCTTCTACCTCTAATCAAATAATTTTATTGGAATTATTTCTAAAATATGCTGAAGGTTGGCCTTTTTGAGAACATAGATGGCAAGCGTACATTTGTAAATTGTACCTTGTAATTCCAGGTACAAGATGATCTCAGAATTCACTTGGCCAAACCATGACCTCCCTTCAGACAAAGATGCTGTGAAGAAGCTCATAGAGAGTCATGGATTTCAGCATGACGTTGCTTATGGGAAGACCAAGATATTTATCCGTACACCTCGAACACTGTTCACCTTGGAGGAACTGCATGCCAAGATGCTCGTGAGGATTGTCCTCTTCCTGCAGAAGGTAGGTTTTTTTTTTTTTTTTTTTTTTTTTGTAAAGCTCTTTCAGTAACACTGTGTAGCTGCATTAAAATCTTGTTGTGGTATGATACACTGTGATCAGGAGAACTGGTAACATTGTTGGATACTGTTTAAAAAAAAGAACTAACTTTTTACTCAGTAAAAGTAGGCTGCTTAGACACTTAAAGGAACTTTTGTGGGTAAATGTTGAGGAATGTTACATAAAGGATGTTGAAACAGGTTTATGTGCATAAAAGTTTATTAGTGGATCCATAGCTGATGGCATACATCAGCTCTAATGATAAAACTTATGGGGGTGGAGAAAAGCAGGGAGAGGGAGAGGGAGAAAAAGGACAGGGAAAACTCTCCCCAGTGGCCAGGTAGGAAGAGAAGTGACAGGATCCCCAAATGAGCATCCTCCGTCAGTGTCCTTGTAGCACATGGTTCCTTATCATATTTTTCCTGTAATAATTACTTTTTTTTCATCAGGGCCAGCTCAAACTTCCTATTGTTTTTTTCTGACAATAATGTTACTGCTAACTGAGCAGAAAATGATCAGGGCAGATGCTCATGCATATTGGTTTATTAAGCTTTGTGCATACATGTCATTGAGTCTCCCAGTGTAAATCAAAAAATACAGCCAAGGGATAGAAACTGAGGGGAAAAGGACTGATTCGTACATTGGTGGCAATTTCTTCCCATGAGAACCTGCTATAACAGCAATATTGGGGTTTGCAGATGCAAGCCCAGAGAATTACATCACAAGAACAAGGGAAACATTTGCTGCAGAGGCTCTGGAAAACACTGCCCCAGCAGCTTGGGTGAAAGGGTAGCAGAGTGAAAGTCAGTCTACAGAATTGCTAACAGAAGGCCCTTAGCATTACAAAGGGTAAGACACCTAAGGCACTGTGCAAGATGACCTCTGCATGTTTCTCCCTCCTCTGAACATGGGATTGAGCTCAGGCTCTTTCTGGCATTACCCTTAGGATAAATAATTTTACATTCTGTGACTGCAGGGCAAACGCATTTTCAGACTTTGCTTATGAAGATATTCTTTTAAACAATGGGAATTGTTGTGACTTGGCAAACTCCTGAATCATTTAGGTGGTTTTTGGGTCCACAACACATTGAAGCTGGCTTTGTAACCTCAAAAGCAACATACGCTGGAGGGGGAAATAAGTACAAGAGCTGGTTTTAGTACTTACTCAAAACTGTGTTCTGTGCGAGCGTGATCTGTCTGGCAAAAGCGCAATGATTGCTGACTTCTATAGCCACAGAGATGGTAGAAATGACTTCGTCCTAGCTAACAGGGATTGCTGGTAAGCTCAAGGTTTTAACATGTTTCTTAAATGCCTTCTGAAACCCCTTTTGCCTGTCAGAAATAGAAACTGCTGATAGACGGGCATAAAAACTTCTCACAGAAAAAACCTGCTCTAAAGCTATGCAGTTAAGTTTGCACAGACTTTCTAAACCTGATGGGCTGTGTCACTTTTGGTAAAGAGTAAGACTCTGAAGGTAAAAAGTTATCACCTACAGTCTCTAATAGTTTTGTGAAACTCTCAGGTTTGTTGCGTTAACAATGTGCTTGTTCTGATATACCTTCTGGAAGGCAAAACAGGTCGACCAGTATGAAGGAGAAAATTGTAAGTCCTGGGTTGCATCTGTGTTGGTATTTGTTGTGCCAGATTGCATGGTGTATCTTTAGTAAGGAATTTTGTGAGTTTTGTATATGTATATGTGATTAGTTTTTCTGGAAATGCAAAGTTCAGACTGCTTAAATGACAAGGGACCTGCCTACTTCTGAGCTTTGTGAGTCAGTGTTTTGTTTCCTTTTTTTTTTTTTAAGCAGTGTTCTCCTTGCCCTGCTGATGAGCTTCACAACAGCTTTCTTGGACTGCTCGTCATGTTCTTCCAGGTGTCTTTCCTTGAAAAGGCAGCACACTTTTTCTTGCTTTCCTTTTGGAGTGAAATGGGGCTGATCTGTGTGACCTTTAAGCCCTTTTCATACACCTCTGTTAGATTTTTCTGGATTGTTTGACTGCTCTTCGGCTGTGCTCACTGTGGTTTCTTGGGAGGAGCTCCCCTGTCTGCAGCTGCTTTTGCAAGCACATTGGTGTTATTTGGAGCATTCAGTGAGTTCTCTGGGTCATGCCACTGATCTGGAGTCTGTCTTTCTTCCCATGGTGATATGAGGCAGGCTGATGGCTTTCTTGTTGAATAAAGCTGCAGGGGGGACACCTTGCTCCCAAGTGACCTGAGTTTTCATACTAAACATCTGAGGAATTGAGAGGTGACCTTTTTTTGAAATTGAAAGATGCAGTTACTGAAGAATAATTTAAAAGACCAATCTGTGCTGTGAAACAGATGATGTCTCACTGCAAGGTGAGCCCTGAAGCTCTGCCTTCAGATAAAATCTGCTGAACAGCAAGAGGCGCAGTTTTGACAGCAACATGTCTGGTTTTGTGCGTTTTGTGTTTTCTCTAGGTGCAAACTTCAATGCTATCTATATAGTCTGGGCTGTCATCTGGCTGGCTTCAGCAACTTTGGAGGGCTAAAGATTTCTAGGAGGTAAATACCCCATGAGGAGTAATGGGTCAGCTCTGGCTCGGTGAGAGATTTTGCTGTAGTGGTGTTGTATAGCATCAGGCATGCTGGTTATGTATAGCAGAACTGTAGCGCTTCTGGGTTTTCTCTTGTTGGGACAATCAACAGAGTAACAAAAGGTAAATTCCTGGTGGACGTTGACCAATGGCCCACAATCCTTCCTCCCCTTCTTTTTCCTCTCCCTGAGTACAGCAGGACTAAGACAAGACTCTCTATGGAGGTATATTTCTGTTCTGCCCAAAATACTGGAATAGGACAGGTGGAGTCACCATCTTGTTTTTTTCTCTAGTGAGATTCTAATTTGCCCAGTGAAGATTTGCAGGGAAAAGATAGGGTCCTTCTGAAGTGCTAAAAGTACTGAAAAGTTTGTACTGAAAAGAAAACTGGAGGTCCGTAGGTCCTTTCTGCAGCTTAAACCTGCTGTGGTTCACCTGTCTTTCTGCTTACGCTTCCTGGATGTTCTTCAACCATGTGGTAAAGTGCTTGCGCCGTGATGGAGAGCTGTTTAGAGTCCTGGAGCTTGAAACTAAAGACAAGAATCTCCAATGAAATCAGTAACAGCTTGCTAAACAGCTCATCCACGAAAGAGCAGGTGTTGGGTTGATGTTTATAGGTATGTAATGGTACAGTGTTAAATCTGGCTGGAAAATGATCTTTTCCATTTTCTGTATTTGTCTTATTGTTAGATTTCATTCTCTGCTCTATCAAATCACTCTTGTTATTGCAACAGCCGTGTTCTGCTACCAGTAGATGGGGCAGTTGCAGACTGGCAGTGCTGAAAAAGGAGCAATCAACACAATAACAAACAAAATCTGAGGATATAAGAGGCCTTCCTGATGCTCTGAAAACATCAAGGCAATCTTGCCTGTATCTTAGTTTTTTGTTTGCAACTTGCTTTCAGTGGTTCATGAAAAACTCACACAAAAATTTAATTCCTGATGTTTTTTTTCCCTACTTTATTTTTGCCTATAAGCATCAAAGGCTGAGTAAGGCAAGCTGTGATAATTCTGAGAATCACAAGATTAAATCTGAAAAGAAAGAAAGAGATGAACTTGATTAAAAATATGCATAGAGCTTTCTGTTGTGTTGGAGCTACTCAAATTTGAATTTAGCAAAGGAAAAGACAACTGTAGCTAAAATGTGGTGTTGTGACAATAAGCACTTGTGTGATAAAAGCTGAGGGGAAATGTAAGGCGTAGCTTTAAAAGCAGCCGATCACAGGCTGGGGTCCAATAACGTTTTTCTTTGCATAGGAAGGATTTTAAATGAAAGAAGAATCTGCTGATAGCAATTCTGTTTCTTGGTTGTTTTAAATGTACATCTTCATTTCTAATTATATATATTATGGGGTTTATTGCTCCCATATAAAACCTAAGGCTTTCAGAAAGATTCTGTAATTATCTTAAGAGCTTCATCATGTAAGTAACCCTTAACCCTTAAAATAATGCTGGTTCCTTTGTTTAATAATGATAAGAATTTGCTTCTTATGAGTTTGGTTAAATTGAATTAAAACAGCCTTCCAGTTTAAGTAGATAATTTTGCTTTCTTTTGTTGTATGTCTTCTGAATGTCTTCTCCTTAAGCTTTATCTTTAACTCCCCTTTTTCTTCTGTAATAAAATGTTAGTGGGATTCCAGGCTATAATTTTGTTTCAGGCCAAGTCAGGAAGCAGATGTGATGTGATTTAGCTGTGGCAACTTGCTGGCTCCAGCAGATTTTAGCGAGTGAGAGCAGTCCGGTATCAGAAAACCCATATGGCAGGAGAGTCATTGCTGTCCGAGTCAACTTGGATGGTCATTTTAGAAGCACTAGGTGCAAACATCAATTCTTTTTATGTGGCGCATTTGAGTTTATTTACTATACCTGTGGTCTTGCCATCTATGATTGTCTTCATGAATGCAAATGGGGCAGCTTTAATGTTAATAATAAAAATATAAAATAAAAAAAAAAAAGCTGCCATAAAACTCGGTTGCTTTTCTGCCCTTGGAAACGTTCCCACATATTCATTAGCTTTGTAAAACAGTGCTTTGTTCAAGAAGAGAGCCCAGCCAGCCAGCACGTGCAGTATGCAAAGATGATGTATCTTGTCAATATAATTTAGTACACTATTTCGGTGTAATTTTATCAGGCCAGTACAGCTGCATATGATAATCACTTCACTAAATCTTTACTGCTTAATGCAGAGGAAGCGAGAATTGTTCCTGCGCTACAGCCCAGCACCTACCCGGACACAAATCCTTGTGCACGGCCGCCCTCTTGAAGCAGGAGGAAAACGCAGCTGGCAGGAGGCTCCTGGCTCTGCTGCGTGCCGAGGATGTGAGCACGCCGGGGAGGCCGTGCAGCGGGACGGCCGCATCGCTGCGGGCACCCCCGGCCCCATCCCTGCAGCTTCCATCGGTGCGGAGCAGCAGGAAGGAGCCGTGGCTGATTTGCTGGAATTTAGTGTCACACCTTCCCTTTCTTCTCCATCCCCATGAGTCCTTGAAGGACAGTTTGCTAGGAAACGTTAACCACAAAGGGAAGCTTTCACTCGACAACGAAGGCATTTTCACGTCAGATTATGGATCAGCAGGGGTAATCTGATGAGGGCTTCTGTGCAGTGACCCAAATAAAAGGTGATGTAGCGCATTTGCCATCCAGACTCAGCATTTACCATCTTGAGGGAAAGTGTGAGTGAAGTTTTGAATGTAAGTGGAAATAGGTATATACCTGTGGATTTGTGCCATGGTTGGGGACTTTGATCTAGAGAGGCTTTGGCAGGGAGAAGCTGTGAAAGGAGATGCTCTATCTGCGTCCAGAGGAGGAGCACATGGGTGCTGTGAAGGACCAAGATGAAGGACTGGGTGTCTCTGCTGTGCTGACAGTGCCATGTGCCAGTATGGCCAAGCTGATCTCTTAGCTGGCTGATCCGACCGCTTCTCCCATGCTCTGTGCCTCCCTCGCACTACGTCGCTTGTCTGCAACCAGTGGATGCATGGAGGCATCTCAGACTCAAAAAAATAGAACAAAGCAAAACAAAAAAAAAAATCACAAAAACAAAGTGAAAAAGAAAACCCCACCCCCACCCCCCCCCCAAAAAAAACACACACAAAAAAATGTCAAGGGACTGTTTTCTGTCGGTTGTTGAGCTCCACAACCAGCTCACTGTCCTTCAGATGAACATCTGTGCTGGCAAAAAATGAGGTCAGGGGCATGCCTGCTGGGGAAAGCAGAGAGGGGAAGAGTTACAGGATCCTACCCTGTCAGCAGCAGGTGCAGTGGGGCACCTGAATACTTGCTTACCATCTCTTTCCTTGCCCAGGAAATGCTGTGAAAAAAACCTGCTTTAATCTAAATAAATGTAAATATCCATTTATTGTTTAGCAAGGGAGAAGAAGAGAGGATATTGGGTATGTGCATCAGTATTTAAAAATACGGCCCAGCAACATATGGATCATTGGGCAGCTGCCTAAGCTTTGAGACCTTGAGCTTCATGGCTGCTAGGGTCACCATACAACTTGCAAATTTCCCTGCATGGGGTGGGGGGGAGTAAAATAAAAAATAAATAAATAAAAAGCCTTCCCTGAGTGTATTGCCAGCATCACAGAGAACACATTGGTGAGTGCACGAACTGCTTCAGTGAGCTTAATGAGAAGCACAGCGCCCAGCTGCAGAGCAGGTAGCTGCGCCATTCTGTAAACCCTTGATCTTGGTCTTCTGCTGTGTGCAGCGCTGCTTGTATGTTCTCCTAAAGGACTGCTAATGACTGCTGCAAAGCCAGCTGCAGTCTGCACTTAGGTGTGAATGCTTCCGACTGCTGCCTCCAGCATGCTTTTTCGGGTTTTACTTTACCGCGTCAGGAGGACTTTAAGAAAGATCTTGATTGCAATGATGGATCAGAGGAGGTGGGGGATGCTGGCTCTCTGTGGCCCTCTGGAATACCAATCTCACTCAGACGGGGCTTTTTCTTTCCTTTTAAATGAATTTCTTCAAGCAAACACCTCTGCAGTCCTTTGTTTATTAAGCAAATATATTATGGTCCCGATCTTGCAAATTGAGCATTTCACTTTCTAACCCTGCCCTTTCGTGGTTTTTTGTTGTTGTTTTTTTTCTTTTTTTTTCTTTTTTCATGCTCATTTATGTATATCACAAATTTGGAAGAGCAGGTTCTGCAGCTATTGCCACTGATGCTTCCGTGTTGTTTTCATGGAAGGGAGTCATTTTCTGTTGTGCCTCAACTTTTTATTTTTGACAAGGTGCTGATCTGCACCTCAACATGTCTTTAAGCCTTGTTTGAACTATAAAAATAGTGCCAGTGTGGTGTACTCGATTAAAGTGCAAGCAAGCCCAAGTAGCATTTAGTAAACTGAACTTAGAAAATATCTTAATTTAACAGTAGTAAAAATACCGGTATCATGTGAACTGTGCCTGTAATAAGGTAAAGATGCACAATTTCTGTGTATATCTTCTTCCCTAATAGGACACTGCAGTATAAATCACGGTCTGTCTGAGGGAGTTTACTGCGTTTTCATGGGGATAGGTGGTGAGCTATTCACATTGGTTATGGGACTTTGGGGCAAAAATGAGCATATGGTGATTGAGCTGTGTTTACTGAAGTGTTTCTGGAATTATTCTTTTCACCACGATTAATACTGTCCTCCCTAGCAGAGATGCATGTTTTAATGGCATTCCTGTCCTTTAGACAAAGGTAAGTCAAATTTGCTAGGTCTGTATGGCTCCATTTTGCCTGTGTCTGCTCTTTGTTCTGGGAAGGCTTGTTAACAGAGCAGTGCTGTAACAACCTCAGAAACATAGACAGAGCATAATTCTCAGCCGCTTCACTAAATAGATGTAGGTTTTAAACCGTAGCAGCTGCTGTGTGGCATCAGAGTGAAAGTCCCTCTGGAGTACAGTCATGTCTCCAAGAGGGACTGCGAGCAGATGCCTCGGGAGGACAGTATCCGGGCTATAGTGTTTGTTGTACCTCTCCTTAATGCTTTCCCACTACTTTCAGCCATTTGGACTTGGAATGACCTAAGCTGGATGCGTTTGCTTTGAATTTAATAACACACAGTGGATTTCTCTTCCCTGAACTTGTCATCAAACAAGTGCCACCAGCTTTTGGGTTTTGTAGTTGTCTTTGGCAAGCTCAGCTAACCATCGCATGGGGAGAGCTGTCTTGCTTTCTTCTGGTCCTTGCATCTCACAGTTTCACTTCATATCCACTAACTGCTACACTGATGGGGTGAGTGAATAGCTTGTCCCGTGGTCCTGTGCACATCTGTTACATCCCCTCAGTCATCTTTTCCCACAGAAAGGCGTTCTAACTTAACTTCTCCATGTTTAGAGGTTCTGTGCTTTTGGCTGCTCCTGAAGTTCTTACCCCCAAAAAATCATGAAAAGTCATTAAATGACCTCTATTTTGCTATCATCAGTGTGAAAAACTCTACCTTGAAGGGACAAGAGAAGGTTGCTGCTGTCATCTAATGACAGCAACATTTTCCTGGTGATTGCAAGCTTCTGTGCTTCACTGACACAGGAGCTTTGGCAGTTTTTGTTCTTAGAAAAGATCTCTGCTCTCCCAACATTTTCCTTCCCTGGTCACTACCAGAGGCAGGAGAGCACAAGTAAGGAGTAACAGGGTGTGCTTTGTCACCACGGCAGGACCACTGCAAAGGACACCAGGTGGACACAGCAAGCCCTTACAAGTAGAATGGCAAGGAGGCTTCTGGAAGCTTTCAGGCTGAAGAACCACCACAGCCTGGGGTTCAGGCTGGGCCTGGAAGGAAGGTGGGCACAGCAGCGTGGCGTTTGCTGGAGTCATTGCTGAGCAGCATTGCTGAGCTGCAAAAGAAACCCAAACCTGCTGTCAGTGCTCCTCGTTTCATCTGTATGCATGTCTCACATGTGCTACTTGCTTATAACGCTGTTCCTTTGATATTTTTTATATTTATTGCTGGACACAGTCCTGTTAGTACAATCTAATTAATCTGAGTGTGACCCTTCTCTCTTTTCTACCTAGTGGGATATTGTTTCTATTAAGCGGTGCAATAGAATGAGCATTGTTCAGCTGACTCATGTGAAAAGAGAAAATAGCATTTAGTAAATTAAGCAGCTCTTCCCACTTGCTGTTTATATGCTCTGTAATGTGATCTATGAGAATGGGGAGGCTTTGATTTAAAAACATTTGCCTCAAACCTCCTATGGGATCTGAATTTACTTGCATCGTGAAAATGCAGATCACAAATTGTGGTGCGCGCAAGTACCCGGTGGGTGCTGGGTGTGTATATTAGCCATTCCATCATATCTGTGCTCTGCAAGGAGATGACCCCTTTCAAAAGCAATCAGGAATAGTATAATTAAAGCTTGCTTCTGATTTGAGCATTTATTCAAACTGTCATGCCTCAGAGGACCTTGTGGCAGAACTGCATGCAGGGTCTGTGCTGCACTATTGACTTAAATATTTAATAACCTTTCCTGTTTGAGATCCTTTAAAGCTGTGCAGAAAGGTTCGTGTCTGTGTGAATTTCTAGCTAGGTTTTGTTTTATTCTTTTCAGTTTGGATGCCTGGAGGGCAGCTTGTGCTAGGGCAGCATGAAATATTGATCACGAAACAGTTCAGGCTAGTGCGAAGGAGGCCCAGTGGGAGGAGGTGTGCTGTGTTACAGCAAGCATGAAATAGTTTTCCAAGGTTTAGTTAGTTGCAACACTGCTCCAAAATATAACACCAGTGTTTAATTTAGACAAGCTTGGTTTAGTTTCTGAATTCTGGGCATTTATTTGGTTGCTCGTGTGTTTAGATTGAATGCTGTGTGTTTTTTTTCCTATATTTGCAGAGATGGCAGCGCCTAGGTCAAATCTAGATTATCCTTTTTTCCATGGAAGAACTATAAGTGAGGCATTCTCAGCATTCTGGACGCACCCTGTCTGGTCTGATGGTTTTTCCTGTGCTCTGCATGGCCTATTTGATTGTTTTCTTTCTTTTTTTTTTTTTAATGGAAAATTCTGAGCCTGGAAGCAGTCTGCAATCTGCAGATGAGCCTATCATACTTGGTTTGATGCATCATTTTTTCTGCTAAGATGATGGTCTTAATCTGTAGTAGCTTTATTTAATCTTAGAAACTTTGGTGTAAATGCAGGAAGTTTATAAGCTGCTTTTAAAGGTATGTCCATATCTCCTTTTTCATTCATTTTAATTTTATTAAATTTTAATCAAAACCATGTGAATTAAACATACTTCAGAAATGACTTCAGCACTTCCCATAAGATAAGATACAACTCTTGGTTTGGATGAATGCTCAGTTTCTTTTTGTGCAAGTCCTGCTTTCCAAAGCTACCAAAGGAGCTGCAGCACTGGGAGGAGGGTGACGATGGGATCACCAGGAACCCAGGGCTGTGCAGGAAGATTTACTGGTCTGGTGTTTTTCATGACCACTGAACACTTCTGCCTCCCTGGTTGTAACTGAAGGGGTGTAAGGGACTGTGGCAAAGGAAAGCAGCAAGGAACTGGGAGGAGCTGTTGACTCTTTCAAGGGTGGAAAGGCCTTGCAGAGAGATCTGGACAGATTGGAGAGCTGGGCAATCACCAGCAATGTGAAGTTTAACAAGAGCAAGTGCCAGGTCCTACACTTGGGACGGGGCAACCCTGGCTATACGTACAGACTGGGCGACAAGACGCTGGAGAGCAGCCCCACAGAGAGGGATCTGGGGGTTGTGGTTGATAGCAAGCTGAATATGAGCCAGCAGTGTGCCCTGGCAGCCAGGAGGGCCAACCGTGTCCTGGGGTGCATCAAGCACAGCATCGCTAGTCGGTCGAGGAAAGTGATTGTCCTGCTCTGCTCTGTGCTGGTTCGGCCTCACCTCGAGCACTGTGTGCAGTTCTGGGCACCGCAGTACAAAAAGGCCGTGAAACTGTTGGAGAGTGGCCAGAGAAGGGCTACTAAGATGTTGAAGGGCCTAGAGGGATGACATATGAGGAGTGGCTGAGGTCACTTGGCCTATTCAACCTGGTAAAAAGGAGGCTGAGGGGAGAGCTCATTGCGGCCTACAGCTTCCTCACGAAGGGGAGTGGAGGGGCAGTGGAGGGGAGGGGCATTTCACTGGAAGCAGCCACAGAAATAAATACCCTTTAATGTTCAAGAATTCTGACGGAATTTCTTGCGTTGTTCAGACTTTATTTTCCAACCTCCTAGGCTATAGTCATAATTACACTTTCCCTATTAATTTGTCTTTGCCTGGCCTTTAGGAGGACAAGCATAGATGGCAGAGATAGTGAAAGAGAAGTGAAGCGTGGGGAGTGGATGGGTGAAGGGGTAGGGAGGGGGAGCTTAGATACTCTTTTCCTTTCCATTTTGGAGCCAACACTGACTGCTGGTTATTCCCCGTCCTGTACCCAACTTCTGCCTTGTCTCCTTGGACACCTCTTCTTATAGAGGATAATCTCTTTCCTGTCCAATTGCTCTTGCTTGGTCACTAGGCACTGCACTAATTGACAACAAAATTGGTTTCTTTTGGGTCTGCTCTTCAGTTTCTCACTTTGAAAACTGTCATCAGCCTTTTCCGTGAGCCTGGCTTCCTGCGGGTTTGTCCCATACTGCTGACAACCCACCGTGATGACAATCACAGTTTTCTTCTTGTGATCGCAGCCAGTACTCTCCCATCCTCCTCATCATATCCTCCACTCCATCCCTCATGTCCTTCACACATCTCCACCATCCTCTGCCCCCTGAAATACTGCCAGATCCTTCTCGTATCCTCTACCAGTTTGGCTTGGTTTGCAATCTCATGTGGTTGTGCCTGGCTAGGAGCTTTGCGTGTGCTAGTTGGGATTTGGAGATCGGACAAAGCAGATGGCTCTTGAGCTTGTTCTGAAGCATTTCCAACAATGTCACTAATTTGAGGCTCCCTCTACCCTGCTGTTGACTTTTCCTGAAAGATGTATGGACTTGCCACTTTTGGTCTCCTGTTCCTCTGTCAGATTTGGCTGAAGCTGGCTAAGAGAGTCAGAAGAGAGCAGGGCAATCCCAGGAGGTCAGCCAGGGACAGGGTGATCTTAGTCTCCTTTTTATGGGAAGCCAGGTTAACGAGAAGTTAAAGCCACAGAAAGATGGCAAAGTATCATTTTATTCTTGCCTGTAGGAGGGGTAATACTGCACACTGTGATTCTCAGACTTGGTTACCCTATCCTTGCAAGATTTGCTAAACACGAGCACTGAAAATACCTGCTTGCTGGTGTGCAGCTTTGCTTTAAGTTCAAGCTGAGAGCTGCTCACTGGTTGGAAATTTCAGAAAGGTGATGCATGTCCTTTTTTGAATCCTTTCTGTAGTACATATGAATATGACTTGGACAATATCTTGGGTACAGAGGGCTGGAAAGAAAGAAGCTGAATCCTGGCTGCAGAGATCTTTCTGTTGGGTTGTTGGCACCTTGATCCACATATTTGGCCACGACTTTACCATTGTCCTCCAGCATGTAACAGAAATGAAGCGTTCGCAACATGAGAATCTGTGCATAATATCTATCAAACGGCACGATAAACTTAGCCCTGGAAAATTGAATTTATTATTTTTTTTAATTTTACAGTGCTTAATGCTTTTGAGTAATGAACTGGAGGGAAGAGAGAAAAGAATTGAGATGGTACAGCGTGTTGTTATTCAAGCCTCAGGAGGGTATGTGCTAGCAGGAAGCACTCCAGCACCCTGGTTGGATTTGCACGTGGTTTGACCCATTGCTCACAACTACACAATGCTGAGCACACAAAGTGGCTGCTGAACAAGGACTTTGCTTCCATGGCCTGCTTGCTTGTAGATTTGAAGGGTCTGTGTTTCTGGAAGAGACCACTTAGGCCATCAGGCACTCTGCTTGTGTTGGCACTTCGGCATTACCGATGGGCTGCCTTAAGTAGAAATGAGCCCGGTGGTTAAAAGAAAAATGCCAAGCCAGAAAAACAATTAATTAAATACATATATATATATATATATATTCTGTATCCCATTTCCTGGAAGAAGTTTGTTCCTATCTTTGGCTTTCTCCTTATTTTTGGGAGGGGCTGCCATTGTGGCTATTAGGAAGGTCCTTACTAGGAGTGAGGTTTTCCAGTTATGACAACTTGATTTGAGGACATGCTTTTCATTAATAGTTTACTGCTTACGTGTAGCCAAGGGGCATGCCTCGGCTGGATAATTGGATTTGGAAGGTTAGTGTTTGTAGCAATTGTGACACTTCTTGCTGTGAAGCCAATTTCTGGAGCGATGCAGCTGATACAACATCGGGGCAATCTGTTACAGTGCCTTTGTTCCACGGATGTCTGGCTGGTGTAAAAAATAACCACAGCAAGAGAGTCTTTCCTCAAGAGCATGCCTACCTCAGCACAAGGAAGCAAAATTAAGACATTGTTCTGTATCTAAAACCAAATCAAAATGTTTTGGAGAAAAAATGACAGAAGTGGAACTCTGCAAAGTCCTTACCAGCTTATGCAAATTTACTTTGTATGTTCTTTTCTTGTGATCCTTTATGAAGTTCAGAAGGCTGATTAGCTGTGACCCAGAACCCATTGTTTCTCATTTCTATTCTTATGAACTTAAAAATTAAGAAGTTGGTGGTTGTTGTTTTTCCAGGTTATCTTGTCTGCTGTCTGTATATACTTTGCAGGAACATTTTGTGACACTTCAGTCTATGCTTAAATGCCTCAATCAAACAAAAAAAAAAAGGAAATATTACTTTAATGCTCATTGGTCGTTCAGTTATTTTATCCTAGGTGCTGATTCTGTCAAATTCATGCCGTTTCTGAATCTGTTATGAGCTCAGCCATGGAAATCCTAGGTTTAAATCAGCCTTTGATGTTTTGGGTAAAATGCAGGCCCTGCGCAAGTCAGTTTGAACTTGTGGCTCCAGGAAGCCCTGAGCTTCTCAGGATCTCTGTTGCTTTTTAAATAGTAATGTTCTTGTTTGTGATATTCAAGCTGTGTAGAACAAAAACTACAATTTTAATTGTACACTAAAAGGGACTACTAAGAACAACATATTTTATGCAGAGGATGCTGCTTTCCCTCACTCTATCTAATGATTTCAAAGCATAAATAAGGAAAATATTAGGTACTGTTTTGCCACTCTCCTAGATGCACTCAGTGTTGAGATTTTCAGTACCAGTCCACACTGTTCATTGTTGAACTTGCTCTTTGTCTTACTGCCAGATTTATTTGGCTGGTCAATAAAACATTGTGCTGTTTTTTTTTGCTGTTGTTACAGGGACTGATTTTTGTGCTTCCTGCTCTTACCTCTCCTTTTGCTCTCCCGTGTCATGCATCGCCTTCCCAGCTCTTCGCCTCGAGCGCTGAAATGATGCCCACATCTTCCTTAGGGGAGTGGCTCCTGGCACTGGTGTCTGGGGTCTGATAAGGAGCATGGTGCCTTGGGTCACCTTATATGTGCTGACTTGTTCTGTTCGTTGCATGCTTCATTTCCTTCAGTCCAGTTCTTTCCAGTGTTGAAGGCTGCACACTTGCAGTTGGTTTGACACACTGAAATGCAAGGGATGGAATGTCTCAGTGTTACCATCGGATGTTTGGGCAATGCTATGTAGGGTCTTGACTCAGTTTTCATGTGCTGGAACACAAATGTGCTTCAGAGAGCATCAAATGCACCAGTGAGGGAGTGGGCGCTAAATCAGCTTTCCAGGCTCTGCCAGAGCCGTGAGGATCTATCGTACTTGTTGTGAAGACAGATCCTATGCAAGGGCAGTGAGGCCAGAGCAGAATGAGGAGGGGTTGCTCTGAAAGAGGTTGGAATGAGAGTCCTCTGCTTTTGAGGGTTTGGACCCCAAAGTTTCTACTTCCTCTTTGAATTGTGAGCATGCAGAGAAGAGCCCCCCCCCTCACATCTGCTTTTTACCTCTTGCTGCTTATGTTTTTTCTCAGCTAAATTTCAGGATTATCAGTAAAGCTGTCAAGAGAACCTTTGACATCAGCTTTATAAAGAGAATATCATGTTGGAAATTGCCTCAGGTAATTAATTAATTCTTCTGTAAATAGAAGGCTTGATATGCATCAATGGTGCTATGGGATGTTTCTCAAGAGAGAAATAAACTCTCCAGCAGGGCCCATAGCGAGTAGTGAAGCACTCTTCGCATGCGGGAGGCTTATTATCCTTCCAGTTTAATTCTACAAGGAAACAAAAATACAACCTTCATCTTGGTGGATTATATTAGAAGCAAAGTACAGCTGTTCATGAATTCCTCAGGGATGTGCACGTGAGCTTGGCAGCACTCGGGTGAATACGCATTTCTCTGGTTACAGGGTAAAACCAACACAGCTTGCCCTGCCTGGCCGGGCTTTGTTGGGCAGGGCAAGTGGGGTCTTGGAGCCAAGCAGGCTAGGAGTCGGTAGCAAGGTACGGTCATGGCACCCACCTTGCAGTGTGCCTCTACCTGGTGGGTCCAAAGGAGAAGTCCAGACCGTGGCACGTTTTCTGCTTGCAGTGCTCTCCAGGCCAGGGCAATGCTTGCAGTAGTGCTGGCAGACCTGGGCTCCACGTTTGGGGGCGAACATGGCAGCGACTTTGGAAGTGAGCTTTGGAGGATGTTACTTATGTTGGAGAATTGCTTGCTTTTCAGTACACGGCTGGTCTCCCAAACTATTTTCAAAGCAATCTTTCCCATTCTAGCATTTAAACAGAGTTAGAATTGTTTCTAAGTAGGCAGGTAAGCACAGTGTCTGTTTGGTGATGTTTTTCTAATTGGATCCTATTGGCATAGAAGAGTCCCTTTCTTTAAAATTTATGATTTTAGGTATTTATGGATTTTAGCAGTATAGAAGAGTAAAGAGAGAAATGTTTCCTTTTTATTGCTAAAACTGTCTTCTCCACTGACTCTTAGGTTTGGAGGGGCACTTTGGCTCGTCTTCGCTATAAGAGGACAAAGGCTGCCCTGACGATACTCAAGTATTACCGCCGCTACAAAGTGAAGGCCTACATCCATGAAGTTGCCCAACGCTTTCACAATGTGAGGTCAATGAAGGATTATGGCAAGCATGTGCAATGGCCCACTCCACCAAAAGTGCTGCACCGATTTGAAGAGGCACTCCAGATGATTTACCATAGGTACAAATAAAACTTTTAGTGTTTTCAGTCTAACCCAGAGGACTGAACAATTACTACTTGTTCCGTAAACATTGGAAAAATGAATAGAGAACATGAACTGGGAATCAAAGATGAAGGTATTAGTGGCTTCTGGTACTCTTGACCATGCAAATAATTATTCTGTTTCAGAGATTTACTCAGGATGGACATTGTATTTTCTTCCTCAGCCCCTCTCTTGGCCTTTCTGATCAGTTTTGAAAGAAAAGAGCAGCTGGTGTTAGGCTGGGGGAAAGAGAAAAGGAATCTTCTGGACTCCATCAAGTCATTTTTTAAGAAGTCATTAAGAAGTCATTTTTTCTGCAATAGATTAAGCAGTGTTTCACTCTTCACCATATGCAGAAAAGGTGTTTTATACATTTATTACAACCTTCTGATATCTAAAACCTTTTTCCTCTGGCAATTCTGGTATTGTAGACAAGAGGGGTATAAAGCAGTTACAATTCCAGTTTGAAAAATGATAACTTCTGAAAGTCAATGAACAACAGAAATGTTGGTTGAATGGGACATCTAGAGATCTCTAGTTGAGCCATCTGCTTGATGCAGTGTTACCACCAGCACCAGATTGGGTCAACTTTTTTTTTTTCTCAGATGTCTCTTGAAAACCATCCACAACCTATCTGGGTGGGCATCCTGCTTTCTGAATAAGCTCAGTTATTATAACCACAAAATTTTAGTTACTAAAGACTTTTCACAGCCATAGTCCTAGGGAACTGGTGTTGTTGAAGGCTGGAGTATGGTGTAGAGTAATTGCTGGTCTGTCCTGTCCTGTCCTGTTTCATGTTACAGTTGGTTAGGTTTCAATCGTAGGGCCAAATTCTGTTATTAAAGGAGAATGATGTTGTAAACAAGCCAAAAAAAATGGCTTGCAAAAACTTTATTGCAAACAGATGTGCTGGTAGTTTACTTCTGGGCACTGGAGGGAGGGGAAAGTGTACCAGCAAAAGTTGTCAGGAATCAAAGGTGCTATGTCATCTAAAGCTGGAAACCTAAGTATTTTATGAAGGGATTCAATGGAAGGACTTCTTTTTTTTCCTTGCCATTTGTAGTCTAAGCTTGTCCTTGTTTGCTGACCTGACAAAATTAGTGCTCATAGTGCACGGTACAGACTGTGGACCTGACTCAGGCTTTCTGTGGCAGGTGGAGAGCAGGTGAACTCATCCGGAGCATCCCATCAAAAGACCTACCTCAACTGAGGGCAAAGGTTGCTGCCATGGAAGTGCTGAAGGGTCACAGAGCTGATCTTGGGCTACAAAGAGCATGGGAGGGGAATTACATCGCACTGGTGAGTCCAAATGAAGTAACCGATGCAAATAGAAGGGGACTGCTGCAACGGCTGCGGCTCAGAACACTTAAAGGGTAGAAATGTGATATGAAATTTGAAAAAGTGGGTATTGGAAGGGAGAGTACTTTCATGTTTTCTCTGTGGGTTCCAGATGGTCTTTGATTTCTACTGTAGTACAAGTTAAATTTTCTGAATACAAAGCCTAGTTAGAGTGAGCATCCCAAACAACATTAAATGATACTGAGTAGTGCCATTAGCTGACACTTCAAATGCCCAAGCCTAGGAAAGAAAGAAGTAAGTATAAAGCAGAAATTCTAGATAAAATGGGATGTTAAGAAATAGCATTAAATGAAAAGGAACAAAGAAATTCTATCTAGGCAAGTTGCAATGCTTCTTTTACTCCATCCTTCCTTCAAGCATTTTATTTTGTTAAGGTTTTCTCAGAAAGCACATAAAACTCCAGATGCTCTGCTGCTCTTCAGTGAGGCAGGGACTGGCCGAAGCCTTCAGACTCGGTGGTGCAGCTGTGGTTCTGCCAGGCCTGGCATGACGTAATGCAATTACTTTCTTTAGTAAGCAAGAAGAATTGTGTGCCTGTTTGCTCTTTCAGAGACCAGATGACCCTCAGACCACGGGCTCCTTCATCCCTGTTGCCACTGAGCTGAAACGGAAAGACAAGTACATGAACGTCCTCTTCTCGTGTCATGTCCGCAAGGTAACCAGCGTGTGCGTGGTCTGCAGACACGTGAGCTGGGTGGGGAAAATTCTTGCAGCTGAAATTTTGTGAAGCAAAGGGTGAGGAGAGGTAATGCTGGAGATATTTCAACAGGTGGCAGTTGAAAGCAATCCTATTTTAAGGAATAGTATCAGTGATTTTTGATGGATACGTAATTCTGAACCTATTGCACCAAAGGATGCTTTTTCTGAGGGGCTTCTCTGGCCTCTTCATTTCAGAGGAATGAATAAATTCTGTGTAACTGGCTTGGGTCTGACTTTTTCCATAGCAGAAAGTTGGTTCTTTTTCTTTTCCTTAAATTGATTGAAAGGTTTTAAAAACTAATTAGAATAATGTGCTTGCATAATTTTTTTATGGGTAGTTTAGAATGATCTATATTATGCTGTTTTTAAATGTCTGTCAGGATAAGATACTTTGACTTTAACAAAGACAAAAACATTCAATGGCAGGGCTACTGATATTCAAGTGTTTTTCAGGAGCTTTATATTTGTATACGCTTTTTATTTCCAAAAATGTGCAATTGTAGTTGGTCTTCACTTCCCAGAAGTACAGCATGTGTGTGATCTTTATGATTCTGCAAATATTATATTTAACACTAACACAAAATTAATTTTGCAGTGAGAAATCTCACTTTATAACAAAACTTCTTTGCAAGTGGTAGTGATTTATATTATTTATACAACAGTAAGTGATTTCTGTATATAAAAATAGAAATCTCTTATTGCTAAAACTATTTCAGTGGAGTAGTCCATTGCTTTTAACGTGTTCGCTTTAAGAGTGTGGTTTGCTGATTAAATGAATGGTTTGAGTGAATATTGGTTTATGTTGTTAGGATTAAAGGAGGATTGGGTGAGTCTGAATCTGAACCTCATCTTTACAATCTTGGCAGCAGTTTGTCTGGAATCTGTGTGACAGAGAAAGAAATACAGAAGAATTTCACCCTGGCTTTTTTCACCTTAGGCTGAAAACAAAGGAATTCCTATTGTAATTCATTTAATAAACTAGAACCAAAATATTGCTGTTTCTAGCTAAACTGGAATAATTGTAAAAATACAATATTCAGTTCTTAACAAAGTGACTGTACGAGTTGTCATTTTGAATAAGAATGGAGAGACGGTGAGGGGAATTACTTGGTGTGTGTATAATATTAAACTCCCACAGTGGGTATACATACATTGCTCACTGTTACGCAACTTTTAATCTTTTAAATCCTTCTGTTTCTCTCACTTGCTCCTGATTCAGCTTTAAAGGACAATATCCTGCACAGGAATAGGTAAAAGCAGATTTTTGAAACACAAATCCGTACCTTATTCTGTTCAGTAATTGCAAGCACAGAACTCTTACCTTTAGGCAAGCATCTGAGCAGTTCCTTTTTGTTTATGGTGCATGAAGAAATCTTTTAGAATGCAAACAGGCCTTGTTTCTATACTTCCTTTTACTGCGTTTACCGTGTTGGAAAAATGCATTTTCTGCTGGGGTTTGTTGCATTGGTGTCCTACCACTTTATTGATAATAATAAAAGCAGTCTGGAGACAGAGAAGATGTTGTCCATCATAAAGTAGGTTTCTACCTGAAATTTCAGTGCTTGCAGAGGCGAAGAAAGCTTTAGCTTATCATGGGTGCTTTAAAAAAAGTAGCTCAGTTGAAATAGGGAAACACCACAGAGACTGCGAGGTTATAGACTTGCGGTCTTGAGGCTTTTAAATTATCTTGCAACTTTTTTGATCCTTTTAAAGGTTAAATCGTTGGTCACTCTCGTATATCAGAGAGGTCAGGCTTCATCCTTCCTTTGCCTGGTTAGTTAGGGACATCTTTGCCTGGCTTTTGAAGTCATCAGCAGTAGAAACACACACAAGCATGGCAGGAGGCTACGAATGGCTCAGGTAGGACAGGCGAACCTGCAGGTGCCAGCAGAGGATGGCAGCTGGCTGGCACGTGGGATTGGCTGCTCCTCCAAACCCAGCTGTGCCTGAGCCTTCAAAGTCATTAATGCTTTTCTGGTCTTCATCCTTAAAGATCTGTCTTAGAAAAAACAGCTAAATGTAGTGAAATGATGGCCTTGAAGAAACTAGTAGGAAGCACCTCTTCCCAAACAAATGGATAAAATCACTCCAGCATTACTGTTGAGGACAAGCCCGCATCTGGGATCTTTAATGACGTATGTAAGCCTGGCAATTTCAGTGCACCTCTGGGTTTAAACTCAAAAGCAAATGACCCCTTTCAAATCCATGCTTGGATGTAATAACTTTTTGAGTGAACTGCTTGTCTTCCCTCATATATGGACAAGAAATGTCCAAGCAAGCTTGAAGTGAACAAAGGAGAGAAACAAACAATAGTGAACTTTGAAAGCTAACAAGACAAAGATTTGACATTTCAAGATTTATCATTTTACTTTCCAACCAATGTACTTCTTTACAGAGTTGAAATTAAATCTGAACCTTAGAGTTGCAGACTAAGCAAGAGTGAAAATTGCTGTAAAGCCTGTAAGCAACTTCATTCTTTGACTAGATGAACACAGTCTTTTCCCTGAAAACAGTGTTAGCCTGTCTTTCACTGTGTCACATAAAAGAATTTACATTTTGAGCTGTCTTTTTAAAACTAAGGTGTTTTTTGTCAAAAATAACATTCGGCTTCTTTACCCAAAAAGTACTGTAGTCAGTGCTATTGGGCAGGGGGAATTTCTTTTTTTAAAAAAAAAATAAATGAAATAAAAACATGAAATTGCTTCTTGTTAGCTTTATCCTTTTTATCCTTTTTTAAATTGCCCATGTAATACCACGTTACTTGCACAAGTGTGGCATTTGATGTTAGCACGGTCAAGCTGTATTGATGGTCTGAACATTTGAAAGGGAGCTATTTTCACTGCAGTGGAGTTTGTCAAATTTCTTATGCTAAACCTGGTTTGTTGTGGATTTGCAAATTGACTGTTACTGTTTGTTTCTCAGCTGAAACTTGGCTCTCACAAGCTTTAGCAGGGGACTGAAAAATGTGTTACAGAAATGAAAATGTAATTACTTATCAGGTGATTTCATTGCTTGAATAATGCTATTCAACAAAGCGTCAGTCCACAGAACAGGGTTACTCAAGTTCATTGGTGGTATATTTTCATGATTCAGCCTATTTGGGGATTCTTGAGCAAAATGTGCTGTTTCTGCTGGTCCTTGTGTCAGGCAGAAAGGTGTTACTGTAACAAGAGAGCACTTTGAGTTGAGATAAATGTTTTATTTCTGGAGCCACATCAGACTTCCTTTATGCCTTTGAATAAGGTGCCATACCTTCCTTCCACCATGCGTAAAGCAGTTCTTGTCTTTCAACAGCAATATTAGGTGTCTGATCCTTAAATTTTTCAGATAATTGCAGTCTAATACACTTCTTTCTTTGAAAAGAAATGACATTAAGAGGATAAGTACTGGGCAAATTGAACAGACACAAGTCTGGAGTTCATGTATGTAAAAAAGTTTACACATAGAACATCTCTGCTGTGGATTATAAGATATTTGCTAACCGTTAACTTCTTTGAAACAGACTTTTTGTTAGCTGATTGACGTTGCTCTAGTGAAGTCAAGAAAGTAATAGCAACTTGCAACAGCCAGGGAGCTGCTCTTGAAGTATTGAAAACTGCTGTTAAAGTTTTCTTTAGCTTGAGTGTATGGGGTCTTAATTTCAACAGCTTGAGATGAATAACAGCAAGCGAATCTGTTTGGACCGAAGGTTTTCTAGTTCTTTTTATAGAATGCCTGTGAAGAGACTTTGACGTCTCGCTGATGGGATGTGCATGTGTTTGCTTTCTCGCAGTAGGTATAGGTAGAAGCAGGTCATTTCTGCCTGTGGAAAAATACATCTTTACTGAGCATTATGATGCTCTTTATTTTTCAGAGGAAATTTTCAAGATTTTTGCCTTGGGAAACTAAATGCATATTTCATGCACACCACCAGATTTTGTTTTATCACCTAGGAAACAACAATTTCTTTTTTAGAATAAGGCTTTTTTTCCCATTTTTCTCCCTTGTCATTTGTGGCACCATGCTCCCTCGAGAGGACCATCTCCAAAGCCTGGTGCCTCTCACCCTGCAGTGGCAGAGACCTGGAAAGCTCATTTGAAGGTTTTTCTGCTATTGGCTGAGGGTTGGACCTTCATTTTTCCCTATAAGCTAGGCAGGAAGCTAAATTAGGACTGATTCACATAGGGATCAACAAAGATATAAATAAAAAAAGCCCAGAAGGTGCAGAGAACACAATGCGAGGAAGGGCTGTTCTCTGAGAGGGTATAATCAGTATCTGAGAACATAAGGCCTGTCTCTACTCCTACAAAATCAAAAGAATAGTGGCATTTGCAATTGTGCTGGCATTTCTCTGAATCTCTTCTGTACATGCTTCCCAATGTGACAGGTTACTTCTAAAAACACAGCATGTATTATTTACATAAATATGCCATAGATGCATGAGGCACCTGAAGCAAAGCAATTGCTTGGAAAGAGCCGAAAAGGACATGAATTCCTCAGCAGCGAGAATTTGCTTCTCGTGTGAGATAAGCTGCTGTTCGTCCCCTTTGGTGTGTCTCTTTAACTGTTCAGCTGAACTTACTGTTCAGTGTGAATGCTACAAACGGTGGGTAGACACAAGGAAAAGTCTGAAACACTCTGGGAAAACTGCTGTAATGTTATATTGCCTTGCAGAATCAGAACATGCTTTAAGGGCAGAGACATTTCTTCTCAGAGAGAGCGGTCAGGCATTGGGACGGGTTGCCCAGGGAAGTGGTGGAGTCACCGTTCAAGGAAAGGTTGGACGTGGTGCTTGGGGACATGGTTTAGTGGGTGACATTGGGGGGGGGGCTGGACCAGGTGGTCTTGGAGGTGTTTTCCAACCTTAATGTTTCTGTGATTCTGTGTTACACTGATGAGAGGCTAGAGCCTGAGCTGCAAAACGTCATGTGGAACAGGGTCTTATCAGGCTGCAATTTGCACGGTCCTGCAGTTTTGCCACCAAACCTAACCCATAAAAGTGGCCTAAAAGAAAGCTGGAGAGGGACTCTATCAGGGAGTGTAGCCAGGGAACAAGGAATAATGGCTCTGAACAAATGGAGGGGAGATTGAGATCAGATCTGATGTGAGGAAGAAATTCTTCACTCAGAGCGCAAAGCGCACATGGGAATTAGGGCTGAAGATGCACCTTGCTTCTGTTCTTTTCTGTAAAGAAAAGAATGAAATTGCCTAAAAAACAGTGCTAAAAATAAAGCCAGGGCACAGGATGGGAGGTGCAGAACGGTCCCTGTGGTCAAGGGACAGCCTTTCTCTCTGGCAAGCCAAGTGGCCCGGGGGAGCCAGCCCCAGGAAAGGGGTCCTCAGCCCCCCAACCCTCCTCCTTCTTCCACGTGAGGGCATCTTCCAGGCCAGTCCCAACACAGCCGCCTTTGGGCACGCACGGGCCACTCCATCACAGAGCCTTGCTGAGGTCACAGTGGCCACCCCTGCCCCACCTTTGCTGCGAGCCCTATAAAACAGGCCCCCCTGCAGCTGGCCACCACTCGCTCAGCAGCTAGGTCCTCCGATAGCCAGCGTACACGGCAGGAAGGAGACTAGGAGCGGCAAGGCGAGAAGCGGCCCTCCTTGGTGCGCGAGGACAGCTATGCCGTCCGAAGAATCACCAAGAAAGAGGGCAGCTAACATGGAGAAGTGTCATGGGCGGAGGTATAGCGCCAGCAGCACGAGAGACACCAGTGCTCGAGAGACCTCTGGCGCACAGCCCATAGGCACATTTAAGCAGTACCACTGGTACTGCAACGACGCGGGGAACAGGCCGCCCCCTCATCCACCCAGCGACAGGGGGCCTGGGCATTACCAGTGGCGCAATGGTGGAGCGGTGCCGAGGCAGGAGCACCAGGCAGAGAGCTGCGCGGAGCAGAGGCGTGCCCACAGTCGGCAACGCAGTGTGGGACCCAGGCACGGCCGTAAAACAGACGGCAGCATCGAACCCGTGCGTGAAAATCAAGCCGAGAGTGGCATGGGTCCTAGGGGTGGAACTGGTCGACCCCCTGGTTCGGCACCCTGGCCGGAAAACATTCCGAATGGAAGGCATCGCGTTTGGGCTGTCCCAGGCAAGGACTGGCTTATCCTTCTTCCAAGCACCGTGGAGCCCATGGAGCTGAATCCACGAGAAGATGTGGAGGAAGAAATGGAAGTGGATCCACCTGCGCCAGAACAGACCTGGGACTCCCGCGGTATGTCTCTGCTCTCTGCCATCCGAGAGCACCGAGAGCGTCGCAGGAGTGCTCGGCCGGCTCCCTACCTGTCGTCGCTCAGGCTCCATGCCAAGCATTAGCTTGGAGCCGCCAAACACCACGGACATCGCGCAGGCTTACCTGCAGGATGTCCCGGCAATAAAGAAATCTGTTGCCAATTCTTAGGGCTTGTGGGAGTGGTTCTTTCCCAGAAGTTTAGTGGGTGACATTGGTGGTAGGGGGTGGCTGGATCAGATGATCTTGGAGGTGTCTTCCATTGCAAACATTGAATTTTCATGATTCTATGATTCTAGGGAAGCCTTGGCTTCCCAAGCCATGGAGAGTAGTGTCCAATGAGCTGCACATCCCAAGCACGGCTGGAGGAGGCTGCATTGCTCTGCTCAAAGAACCACGCAAGCAGCACCACACGTTCCTAACCTTCTTTCTTCATGCCATTCCATGTTTCATTGTATTTTTTTTTTCTCCCATCTGTTGCTTCCTAACATAATTCCAGTTATTCAGCATCTCTGCTTGTGAGATTTTCCAGGCTCTTACCTATTTTCTTTACCTTCTCTGAACCATTATATTCTCCTTTGCCTTCTCCACCCCAGTGTGTCACCGTTATCCCAAGTAAGAGCCTGGCAACCAGGACATTATTCCCCATGCTTGTCTTTACTGCATGCGAACTCCTTCCTTGTTTTCAGCTGCCTCACATGTTTGTGCCAAGATCTATCCAAAACTGTCTAAAATCAGTTACTTTTTTCTTCAGTTACTTTTTCTGAGTTGGTGTGGTTAATTTAAAGCTGTCATGTAGCTCTCTGATTTGCATTTTTTGCTTTTATCTGCTCTGAACTTTGCCACTCTGCTGCCTGTTGGTGGAGCATATTTAAGGTCTTCAGTTGTCTCCTGATTTCACCTAGGAAAATCGTATTTATGTTCATGTGCCTCGTCACGTCTCACCCTTGTTTACACTTCTCACTTGATTAATAAATATCTCTGTGACTGCGATACACCGATAACTCTGGTTTTGCCTTGGTGAAAAGTATTTTCTACTTTCTGCCCTACTTTCTCACTTGCTTCTGCAAAGACTTTACTTGGTGACTGTTTAGTACCTAGCCTCTTGGGAGTGGGCCTGTGAAAGTCTAGATTGCATCAAGTATTCTCCTTTTGTGTAGTATTTGCTTGACAAATTAATTGTAATGTTAGAGAAACACGTGTTTCCTCTCTGAAAACCCTGCTTGCTAGAGCCTAACATCACCAGCAGCCTAGAATAATATTTGTGATGAGCTGCAGGAGGATGGGAGGGATTTAAATGATCTGTGTATAGACAGGAGATGTGACTCAAGCCATGATCCCAGGGTATAAAACACTGCTCTGGAGAGAATATAATTTTCTTTCCTGTGGGAATGTGATCTTCCTACTTCTTTTTCTGTAAAAAAATCACATCAACTGCATGAGATATGTAACAGTAGTTGACTAGTGTCAGTCTTCCTGTATTTTCCCCAGATCAGATGTTGTTGTGAAGGTACAACATTTAGTATCTTGTAGCCTTTGAATGAGTGCATTCTTAATAAACAGTTGCACGTCTTTACAATAATTTTCCAGAGGTGCTTATGGCTTATGTGGCATTTGACAGCATTTTTGGTGATTTAATTGATCAGGGATGCTGTTGCTGGAGACCTGATTGATAGCCTACAATATACATGAATTCAGAACATCAGAATGTCTAGAATTAAGAGAAATGATATAATTACATTTCTTGGTGCTCGGCTGTGTCTATTACTTTGCATCATTAGCTGATGCTTAAATAATCTTTTTTTTTTCTTTTTACTCTTATGTAGAAACAGGATGTGTGAACTGGAACAAAATACTGGGACATGGGGCTGTGTACTTGACTGTTTTCAACTGCACTTGGTTCTTCCAGAACGGCTGCGAGCTCATGCATTTCTGTCTTCCCATAGTTATTTTTTTACTTTATCAGAAATGTTGAATATAATTGGTATATAAAAAAAAAAAAGTTTTAGGGTTGATCCACATGAACTGAAATATAAGAATACTATAAGATAGAGCTTCTTTTCCCTGTGCACTGTCAGTGGAGCTGCTAGTGTTGGCTTTTATTGCCCCTTTCTTCTGAGTGTCTGGTTATGCAAGCAGTATCCCAGGTGGATAGTATTTTGAGTACAAACTGAAGTGAGCCATCTTCTTGACTATGCCTAAGATTATTGCATGAGGGTTGGGACACATATGTATAAATAATCTCTGCTGCTGTTGACTGACGATGAGATTACAGGTGGTAATACTGCAGTTTGCCTCAGCGGGCAATTGATGGTTCTTCACTGAATTATAGCCGTATCTATAATTGGTCTTAAATTTACAGCTGTGGAGCCCAGTGGCGATATTAAGATATTAATGCTTCCCAATGGCAACACTAAGATGCATTTGCTGAACTACTTGAAACTGTCAGAATACTTCAGATAGTGTGAAATCTATGTTCTTGGTAGCCTACAGGCTGATGAGATCGTAGAACGATCGAGGTGGGAAGGGACCTCTGGAGTCTGCGGTCCGACCTCCTGCTCAGAGCAGGTCTAGCTTCAAGTAGATGAGGTTGCTTAGGCTCTTCGTCAGCTGAGCTTTGTAAATCCCCAAGGAAGAAGATGGCACAGCCTCTGTGAGCCCTGCACCAGAGCTGCCACCCTTCCAGTGAGATTTTTTCCCATATGTCCCACAGGACTTTCTGCTGCTGCACCTTCTGCCTGTTGCCTCTTGTCCTTTTGCCATACTTCTCTGAGAAGTCTAGTTCCTACCTTTGTCAGAGAGTACAGCCATGTAAAGATGAAAATAAGTTTGTCTCTTTCTGGAGGCCAGCACTGAAGTTGTTTGAAGTAGTCTGATTTTCCTTGTTTATCTTGTAGGAGTGAATCAGGAGACCAGAGTCCAGTTCAAAACAACATTAGAACAGTATAAGCATTTAACAACAGCAGCATCTTCCTCAGTGGTCAGCTAACCTTAGAGGTACACGTGCCTCTGCATGCTTTCCTGTCTGCATTAGAAGTTTGCTGCTTGCTGTAGCTTTGCTCTCTGTATTCCCAGAACAGCAGCAGAGAGCATAGCTGGGCAGCAAGCCCAATTTAAAGAAGTTCTTTTGAGGGTCTTGAACTCACCGGCGATACCTAGACATCACTGCCGTGAATGCCATGTCCTTAACAGAATGCAAGGTCAGGTTAAAATACCAGATGAGTGATGTCCACCTCAATAGAAAAATCTGCTACTGACAGCCAGGGTCTGGCACAGCCGAGCTGATCTTGTGGCTCGCCCTGCGTTCTGCCTGTTCATCATCACCCAGAGCATCACTGCGCCTTTCCCTTGCTCTGGTGCTTGTGTGGCCCTTCCCTCACTAAGTTCACAAAAAGGGCAGATTTTTGTCAGGTTACTGAGTTGGTAGGGCTGATGGGCACCAGAGCTAGCTTGGGGTTTGGGGTTAGATCCCCTGGAAAGGGGAATGGATTTCTTGCTTAGCAAGGGAGAGGCTTGTGTTCAATACCCTTTGCAGCCTGCAGGCATTGCAGCTTGGGTCTTGTGCTTGCCAAGAACTACCTTTGCCTTTCTTCCACCAGGTGGTTGCACCAGGTCCCTGCATGCAGACCTGGCTCTTCCAGGCTCCTCCTTCTCTATTCAGTCTTCAGTTCCTTTTGCAGAGTGGCACAACTTCAGCAGAACTGGAGGAGCGTGCCCTTACTGGGCTAACACATGTTAGGGAAGGATGCTCGTCCAGGTTTTCCACTTCTTGGGCTAGTTGCTTGGCTACGCTGAGAGCACAAATGTTTTAAAAGAGGGAAATGGGACGTGCTCAGATTTAGGATGGGCCAAGGCATCTGCTTTCAAATACGTCAGGTCTGGACTGGCACACACCCTGGTGACACCCTTTTAGCTCTGTAGGGGACATGTTTCGGCATTGTTCTTTTGAGGGGACAAAGGCACATACATAATGTAGGAACAAAAGCTGTCTGCCTGGCTTTGGGGTCTGCTCAGTGGACAGGGACATAGGTTAAAAATTGCTAGTGGAAAGCATCTGTCCTTGGTTTAGGCCATGGTTGTCCCAGCCCTGCTGGATGACTCTAGGAATGTTGCTTCTCTGAGAATGCCCGTTTCTCTATTTATAAAATATGATTATGGGGTCGACCTTCCTTTTTCACTCCTTCAAGTAAACCTGTTGAAGATCTATGTGAGTTTTGCATGTCTACTGCTGCAGACTTTTTATTCTGCATCGTTTTGCATTGATCACTGTGACTGAAAATTGCTGCTTTACAGGTCAATCGCTTTAGTAAGGTGGAGGACCGAGCAATCTTCATTACTGATCGACACCTTTATAAGATGGACCCTATGAAGCAGTACAAAGTGATGAAGACCATCCCCCTCTATAATGTAAGTACAAGGCCTGGAGAAGCTCATCTCAGGCTGTCTTAGTCATGGGCTGTTTAGCTCCGTTTTCTGATCTACAGAATGGAAGAAGACCTTGGTTTACATTTTTTATGTATTTAATAGCTTTAAAACACTTAAGTACAATTATCTACAGCACTGATGGCTCATGTTAGCTTTTAATTTTGGTGCATAAAATAAAAGCTAAAAACCAAACTGCTTATTGCACTTTCTTCTGTTTGTTCTTCTATTTTGTTATTTATTTGCTGTGTGCTGCAAGATCTTGGCCACATAAGAGGGCTAGCATTTCACAGTGGCTTAAGACACAATTTCTCTGTCTCTTGGGGTTTGTTTGATCCTTCGTGTTGTTTGATTTTATATATATATATATATTTATTCATGTTTAATGTAAATTTTATCAAAGCTAAGTTCAGAATTGTAGTGAGGTATCTGTCCTTCAGGGTAGCAGAGTTTAGCTGCCAGTCACAAAGAAGCAGATTATCACTGATAGGAAGGGGGATGGGAGAAAAGCTCATTTTTAGCTCTTCAGCATCCTGGAGTGTGGATTCAACTGCTTGTTTGTTTTCCTCAGCCTGAGGTAACACCACTGTGATTATCTTAAACCTACAGAACCTGGCTGGGTTGCTTGCAAATGTTGTGAGCAAATTTGTTAGGACGTTTGCATTTGAAGAAATAATAAATCCGCAGGCCCCACATTGCTGAAAGACTAAAGAAGGGATTACGGTAACAGTAAAACCTAATCTGCAAATGTGGATGGAATGATTAGCTCAGATTGCATCCTTAATGTTGGTTTTATTGGACCTCTTCTAACGTCCTTGGTGGTTACCCACCAAAGCTGCACACTGATTGCCCACTGCAGTATGTGGAGTAACTGCTCGCCTGCCTTACTTATTTTCCCTAACAAGAGAATCTGTTTTAGCAAAGCAGTGTGACCGTGACAGTGTCTCTTGTTTTGAAAAGATATTACTGCCATGTATTTAGCAGCTGCAGGTCATTTTCCTAAGTTGATGTTCTGTTCTACTGACGTTATCTCTTAATTGTGCAAAATGAAATTGTCAGCAGACAACGCTAAATGACTAACTCTTGCTTGTGCAAACAGACTTGTTAAAATCTACAGCAGACTGCTCTTTCAAGGTGGGTGGATTTTTTTTTCAAAGAATCAAGGTGAGCTCAGGTAGACAAGGTAGAATTTTGTCTGTCGCAGTTTCTCACTGTTAGTTTTCTAAGCTGTTACCTTATACAAAATAGTTAGGCTAGTGCAATTCACTTGCTACATGAGTAATTATAGGTAAAGCTGTATTTATCTCAGCTATAGAAAAATCCCTGCTTTCCCTGTATGTCTGTAATGCAGATGAGTTTAAAGGTGGAGCTGTACGTTCAAGTAACAGAGTAAGACCAGGTCACTCTGGGAAGATCTTTTCTGTTGCTACTGGTAGCCTGAACATTTTCCTCTGAGATCCTTAATGCATTAAAAAAAAATAAAGAAGGATGCAGTACAGTGCGTTTGGAAACATCAGCTTCCTGTTCCTAACTCCAAAGAAGCTGGAACACAAATGCACTGCAAAAGGAGCCAGACACTTAACAAACCATTGTCCTGGGTCTGGCTGGGATGGAGTTCATTGTCTTCCTAGCAATGTGGATGAAATTTGTAGGTTGCTTGTAGAAAGTCTGTTACTTAGAAATGTTAGTAATTACTGTTTTTTCACAAGACATGTATGTCTGAAATGGAGGATCCATTCACACAGGGTGAGTGGCAACTTGGCTGTAGCATGGGCTGCCTGTGCATCTCCTGGAGCAGCAAAGCACTTAAATGTTCTGTGCGTATAGGTCTCTTGTGACAATATTTGAATTTCTATAGATAGGAATCAGCTTTATTTGTAGATCTGCAATTATTCCCTTTTCCAGCCTACCCCTAGGCTTTTTGACTGCAGTTGCCTTTACCTGAACAATCCACCAAGAGCTCCTGGGTTACTTCCTATGGGAGGAATGGGTCCAAAAAACCCCTCAGTGACTCACACAGGTGCCAGTCTTATTCCAGCCTGGAAGTTTGTCTGATGAAAACAATCTTTGGTGAATGCTGTAGTCATGTATTTCTGCTCTGTTGGCCAGAGGTCCTCCTTTCACCTGCTTCCGCTCCACCGTGGTCCTTGGGAACACAATAAAATCTGTGGGCACAGGGATAAGGGTGGCATCGTGGTGACAGGGCACGTCCACTGATCCTACTGATTTGCTGCCGACTCCTCTCTGAGCAGCAGGAAGAAGAGAGTTTGGAAATGTATTTGGTTTCTATATAGTATGTGAAACACATGTTTTTTTCACTAGGATTTTTCAAGCTGAACTCCTGCTAATGATCAGTGCTGTAATCCAATAGCTTTTCCCTTTTCTGGTTGTGTTTTGTGTTGTGTTACGGAGTGATTTGCATACGTGTTGCCTGCTGCCTCGCGTGCGCTCCCTTGTTTTTCTGCACGCCCGATCTCTGCCTGCGTGGGAGCCCCATGGCAGTTCTCAGGGAGGTGCTGTAAGTGGCCGTCCGTGATGCAGATATTTGTTCCCTTTCGTAGAAAGAACAATTGTTTGAACTGATATGAATACTTCTGAGAAGCGAAAGGGTAATAAATACGCTGGTCTTGGTGTTTATCGGATTATCAGGTATGTCCCACCAGAAAGGTGCACGCTCGCTGGGGAAGATGGATTGCCCTTCTAACATGTAAGGGTGAACCCAGCTGAAATTCATCTGCCTGTTAGCTGTGCAGCTTGCCATCAGCATTTCTGAAGCACCCTATCAACACGGCAACATCCTTAGGGATGGTGTTTCCATGGAAATCTCATCGGAGACAGTCAGCTGATGTCTGTTCCTACCATAAACTTGTTTTCGGCTGAAGGAATCGCGCTATAGTTTCCCATCTCCTTTAGCTATGTTTACTTGTAAATGGTTTAAGCATAGCCCTTAATGTATGCCTGCTTGGATTTCAGGTTCTGCATTCTTATTTCATACCCTGTGTAAGGAATCTGTAATTTCGTGCAAGTGATTACAAAGCAATAACTTTCCTTTCAAGCCTGACTGTTTCACTGGATTGAGCTGCTACTTTGGGGGATTTTTTGTGTGCAACTGTTCCGGCAGTTGCTTCAGAAGTACCACTGTACAATTATCTTTTTATTCTTACCTGGAGAAAAAAAGAAACAGATAACGTCAATAAGGAATTAGAAGATGACTGAGCAGCAGAAAGGATCTTACCACTGCCTTTCCCAGTACAGTGGAGAATATAATAAAGGAAATTCTGTGGCTGCTGAGAATTTTTTTCTGATCTGCAAGCAGGGCTAATGTTAGTGCTTGTAAATACTGAGATAAGCACCTTCTCTAAAATTATTTCTTTTGTATTATTTTTATTTGTTCAGATAGTCTTGTGAGGAGGGGCAAAATAGGAACATTTTGAAGGGCTCGTGGACTTCTAACACAGTTCTTTTGAATAATTAATGTTTAAATAGGCTTTTCAAATTCAGAGATTTCAACTTGTTCATCTTTCATACTTGATACACATTTAAAACCTTGATGGCAGTAGTCCCAGTGGTGATATTGTGCTCCCAGGATGTTATCTAAGCATGCAAATTAATTTTAAGGGACACAGTAAACCCAGGCAACTGTTAATGTGTGTGCATGAAGAGTAGCTTGTTTTGAAAGTATTTCATAACCTTAAAATACTGTGAATGGCAGAGAATAAACTCCACCTGTGTTGGGTATGTGCAACTGGTAGCAGGAGGTCTCTGCTCAGTGCCTAGAATACCAGCAATAACTGTCGTCTGTTGTGCTGCAATAATAAGCCAGCAAAATGTGAGCGACTCTCAACTTGTGTAGTGTTTCATCCAGAAAATAGGGCACACACCACACTTCTGCATGCTGGCTGTGGCGTGCTTTTCAGGGACGACGCTGCTGTATGGTATGTGGTAGACATCCGGAGCTGTAACAGGTTTCTTGGAAATAATACACGGTGCCTACTAAACCAAGCATATGGATTTAGGCTGTTTCTGAGAGATTCATGCTTCTGAAAGTACTGCATAGGCTCCAACTCGATCTGTGCTAATATGCTTTCCAACACAGGCCGTGGGGATACATAGAAGGCTCTTTTTTTTTTTTTTTCTTAAAAAAGAGGATGATGAGATTTTGATTTCAGTAAAACAGTGTAGCAGTGCCTCTTGCTTTTAGGAGAATGTGGCTTCCCTCTGCCTGTCCCTGGATGACTCAAAAGAGTTGGGTAGTCCTTTGGTGGACAAGGAATGTCTGTTCTAGTATCTGTTTGTATTAATCATTCTTTTTCCTCTCTCCCTCTAGCACCAGTTCGTAAATGTACTTGCCTCTTGATTTTTCTTTTTGCCTCCTTCTATTTTGTCTCCCTAGCATAGATGCATTTTTTTTTAATTTAAATATTCACCTGAATAGCCTGTGTACCTAGACTGCCACTCAGAAATTTTTCCTGCTTTTGCTTTGGGAGATGTCAAGGACAAAGCCTTTAATGTACCAAGTAGCAGTTACTTAGCAGACCAAAAAGAAAAAATCTCTTTTTATTTTGTCAGAACAGCAAGACATTAATCCATGACTAAATACTGGAATCAACACGGCTTTGTGGGGTTTGCAACTTATATTCTTCATCAGAATGTTTGGGCTTTCAGTAGATTTTGTTCCTGTGTTGTCTGCATATCATTACATTCCCGGAGCTGTGTCTGTGGATTTGAGCAGAGGAGATGGTTGTTGGCCAGACTGATGGTTATTGTTGGCTTCCCTTGAAAAGAAAAGAAAACAAGCTTGTGGATCTGCCCCTGAGTGATGTGGTGTCATCCGGGGTGAGATCTGGGGGAGCCTCGTCCCTCATGGTGCACTCTGGTGAGCGGCACATGGCGCTGGAAGTGCAGACAGGCACTGCAGGACCGCGCCGCTGCTAGCAGGAGCAGCTCCAGAGGACACAGCCTAGGCGGCAGAATTTCCCTGCATTTTAGCTGGGACCATCGGCTACCTCCCGGCCCCTCAAAAAAAACACCACCAAACCTATTGTTTCACTTGTACTTCGGCTTGTGGGAGCAGTATGGTGAGCTTGCACGTTGCCATTCTCCAGGCACTGCTCTCGCTGGTAGAGGTAGAACTTGAGAGGCAACATGGCATACTGGGGTGGAAAGAGCTGGTCTGGCCCTTAGCAAAAAATATATCAAAGTGTATGACGTTGCTCTTGCTTCCTCTTCACAGTTGATAGGATTGAGCGTCTCCAATGGAAAGGACCAGCTCGTGGTCTTCCACACGAAGGACAACAAGGATCTCATTGTCTGTCTCTTCAGTAAAGAGCCATCTAATGACAACAGGATTGGAGAGCTGGTGGGAGTCCTGACGAGCCACTTCAAGAGGTCAGTGTTGTTTGGATTGTGCTGAAAACTCAGTCTAGCATGCCAAATCAGAAACTTGCTGTGAAGTCATTTTGATGTCAGTCTTGTGTTTTATCTGTGTTACTTCGCTGTATGACTAGGATACCGGAGCAGCATTTTTCCCTGTATTTTTAGGACATACGTTTTAGCTACGACACTTTGCTTGCCCCTTCTTCCTTCCCTATCTGTGCTTATTAGAACATAGATGTTTGGGGACACACATCACTGAAGATGCATTCTGAGTGTGTCACAATGTCTCATAAACACATTTTAAGGTCAAGCTCTTCATATGTAAAATTAGGATACAGCTATTCCTTTCTCAAATTGTTTTCCCTGCCACTAGTGTCAGTAGATCATTTAGTGCTTGAGCTGTAAAGTGTTGTCTCTGAATCCCTGCAAATTGTCTCACTTGCAAATCACTGTGTAAAATCTGTTTTAGTGGTAGACTAAACACTTAAGTGGTTATCTTGCATTGAGCTTCTTGGAAGTACAGCTGAACTAGCAATAATCACCTTTAGAGTATACAGCAGGTTTGGGATTGCACAGAAAAGCTGCACAGCAGTCATTGCATTGCAGACAATCACATAAAATTATCTCTGTAGAGAAATGGTCTGACAATTGGACAAACCTTCAGAGTTCTTCTCTTGCTCCTCCAGAACAGATTCTCATGAGAATCAATACTGATCAGCATCACATGCAGCATTTGGGTTTTGCCATTCATAATATCGTGCTTCATTTATGATAGACAAAAAGGAGTCTTTATAGGTAAATACTCATTTGGAGCTGCAGGTGGCAGGACAGTGAGTGAATTTGTTATATTAGGTGCCTGGGTAATTTTTTACATGAACTCGAGAAGAGCATGCTGATTTAGCCACTTGTGTCAGTACTGCTGGAGATAGGTGCCAAGTTCATCCGAAATTAATTCTAAGCATTGGCATAACTTGCTTTGAGAAATTCAGCGCTGAAAAGCAACAGAAAGCATTCTCTTTTTTTTTTTGTGTTTACCTCAATATAGTTTAATTTTCAAATGTAGCTACTCATGGAGGCTCAGGAGGTTATGGGAATATGTCTTGTAAAGCAGCACGCTTCCTTTCAGGAGTCCTGCGAAGTAGCTGGATTTCTTTCATGTCTGATGTGTTTTGAACGCAGGTGAAATCTCCAGCTGATGCTCTTCAGTGCCTTAACAAGTCTGTAATGTTGGGAAGAGCTGTGAAACTGTTGATTGCACCCCAGATCCTATATTCTCAGTGTTCAGACTTCCCTGTTTTGCTGTTCCTTTTCCCTAGCCATTACAACAAAGCCCCCCAGCCTTTTGTCATGCTGAGACCATTGTGGGGACTGGTCTAAAATACTGAGCCTTTCATATAGGGGTATAAACTATTGATTTTCAATTTCTTATACAGATTTAACAATGACATTTTTATTTTTAAAAAGAATTGGTTTTAGTTTTTATCCATCTAATTAGTTAACTGCCATTTTATTACAGACAGTACTCTTATATGCTGTTTAGTCTTTACTTACTACAGTATCAGAAATGAACTCTCGGCACAGCTGGTTAAATGGAAGTGTCTGAAAGTCACTTTTTCTCAGATGTCTGGTCGAGGTTACAGGTTTAAGGATAATGTACAGGAACAGCTCATTTGCCAAATATCCAAATGTCATGGTTTTCCTCATCAAAGCAATATCTGTAAATCAAAATAAAAGAGGAAAATTCTTGTTTTCAGCCAGTTTCAATTTTCTAAGTGTAAAAAAATCCTGTCTGTGAATGGGATTAGCTGACCCATTGCTCGAGAGGCACTTTGGGAATTCCTCATTAAACAGGATTAGCCGAGAGTCGCTGTCTGCCTCATGGCAAGTGTCAGGTTTCCCTGTCCTGCCTGTCAGGAGGTGCTTGCTGTGACAAAGTGGATGCAGCAGTAGAACCCTGTGAAAGTCGGGTGGCTGCGTGACCCTGGATGTGACCTCAGAGTGGTGCTACACCTGTGGTGTGCAGGGCGGCTTCCTTGGGTGGCAGCGGGGTCTCACATAAGGTCCTCTGCAAACGTACAAAGTAGTTTCCAGCCGTCCTGGTCCCAGTCCTGACATCTCCATTAGGAGGTTTTAGCAAGGGTGAGGTTGCACAGGTACCCGTGGTTCCATGTAATACATAACAATGTTTTAAATACTTGTGTGATAAAATCGTTACAACTCTGACAATGTGTACTAACGTACAGGCAGGACTAGGAGGAGACCGGTGGTGACACCTGTGCTAAGGATGTCTAGACCTTCTCATTCAGATGCTTTGTTTGATTCCTAGTGGTAGTTTTCACACTTTCAGGTTGTGGTCACAAATGAATAAGCTTTTTAGTGTAAAACTAACATGAAGCTTCTATGAGCTATACAATTTTAGAGCAGCAACTCTGCTGGTTAAGGTGTTAGGGAACTGAATGTAGTCGAGCTAATGGGTGTTTGAGTCATGTTTGTAATTTGGCAGCTGTTATTTTTTTTAAACAGAGCAATTATTTAGCTAACTCAATTCCCAACAGAAATAATGGCAGAGCTGGCTGAAATGTTAATGCTATGGCCACAGTGTACCATCAAGTGCTGGAGCTTGTGTTCAGGAAAAAGGGACCTGAGAAGCTTTTCCAGGAGTGAGAGTGGATGTAAAAGGGTGAGGGCTATCAGCCAGGAAAGGACTTATCTTCTCCATCTTTTACATCGAAGTTGCTTCAGGGTCTTTAAGCCTTTAGAAGACTTCTCCAGCGGGTCAAGTCCAGTGTGCTGAGGACTCTTTCTGGATGTACTTCGGAGCTGTACTTTGCCAGAGAAGACCTGTTTCTAGCCTGTTTTCACAGCACTAATTCCTTCTCATCCTCTGGTGGGTCTCACACTGCCTCTGTCAGCTCCTGTCTGGTTCCTCCTGAAGTGTGGAAGCGTCACCAGCTGAACACCCGTGATGGCAAAGGCAGCTCAGATGTCATCACCAAAGGTGACCGAGACCCATCCTTTGTTTCCAGGCATTGTGCTCCGTTCTGCAGTACACTCAAAGAATTTTTTGTTTATGTCTGGTTTAAACACACATGGTATTTTCTGTTCAACATGCATATTGATCTAAGCTGCATGGGTATCAGTGGCCAGCTCTCTCCAGTGTTTCTGTTCCCCTAATCCCTGCATTGTCTGGAGCCACAGCCACTGGTTTTCTTCCAGGATTGCTGAAGGGAAGGAGGAGTTAAAAGAACAGTAAAAAGCAATTCCTGCAGAACTCCAGCAGAAAATCACTTGCCTAAGGATAATTTTTTATTTTCCATTTCGCTTTGAGACCTGTCAGCCAATTTTAATCATCAGTGCTCACTGGATTAATTTTCTTTAGTTCTGGGTTCTTAAACAGGTATGCCTTAGAGCCAATTGCCTTGGCACTGTTACACTATTGACCATACAGTAATTCATAAAAACGGATGTCAGGCTAAAGGCGGCGGGCTGTAGGTTTCATTAGAGTCAGTTATCCTGTTCTTCTTGTACACAGGGCTCTTTTTGGCCTGGCACGAAGGTGTCTTTAGGAAGATTATGTTTCTCAGCTTTCCCTTTCACATGCATTCAGTATAGTAATTTTGCTCCATCTGTGCATTTCGTGATGTTATATGAGATGGTAGCAGTTTGTTTGATTGTGGAAGCAGAGAGGCTTGGTTATTTGACTTAGTGGCACGTGTATATTGTATGTATGTAATGCAGGAGTATGTGTGAGTGTGTGTATACATACATATATATATATATATTTTAAATACGGACAAAATCTGTCTCATCAGCCTTTCAAAATAAACTGAAATACCAACATGTTAGGTGTAAGGTGCGTGGTTTCCCCAGGCTTCCTTATTAAGCAAGACCTGCATAGGGCAGCGCATCCTTGCAAAAAGCCTCTTTCTTTGCCTGCCCTCAGCAGCATGGTGGCATGTAGGGGACGTATCTGGGATTACAGCTTTATTATGCTAAACACTGTAAACAAACAGATCCTGGTGCAAGAGTTTGCTGCCTAGGCAGACCAGGGAGGTGGAAGGGGGAGAAGCAGCATCGCATTGCACTGGGGAGCAGAGGGCTGCAGTGGTTGTGCTTTTTGCAAGGTTCCACGCACACCTCCAACGCAGCCACTCTGGTTAATATATATCCACTCTGTGTAGACTGGCTGTGCTTTAAAATATTTCCCAGAGTGGTTCTTGAGACTATATTAGGTAATGGCCTTGCTTGATGTGTTAGAAAGCAGCTAATAGTTGTGATCTGGCTGTACCTGGAAGTTCTTGAAACAGCTGCATTGAAATGGAGTAGTTGTGAAGAGAGAAAATGAGAAGAAAAGTGCACTTCTGACTGCTTTTCTAGTGTTCAAAGCTCCAGCCATAAATATTTGTTAACACTGGAATTGCTTCAAACTTTGGATGAGTGCAGGATGCCCCTAATCCCCCTGAACTACGTAAATTGAGTGTCAGAATAAAGCCTGTCCAGAATTGCAGGCAATTTGGGGGGATTAAATATATTTGGAACAGGAGAACTCACAAATGTGTTTTTTTTCTGAATTTTGTTCTTTTTAACAAATCAAGTTGTGGCAAACAAAGCCTTCTGCAAACACATTTAAGTGGAAGATTTTTAAATTTGCTGTTATCTTAATAGCAGTGTTTAAGGTTAAGCTCTGAGAGTGCTGCCTCCTGGGTGATTTTTGTTAATAGCATGAGCGTTTGCTAGGTAGATGGAAAGAAGCAGTCTGTAAATGCACATTTTCAATCCATTGTGCAGGAGTAAGGATGAGCATTTTATACATTTTTGATGCTGTCCGTTAAAAAAAAATCAACATGATTTTATTTTGCTTATTTAGGAAAATCAGTCCTCAGCCCAGTTATGAGCACAATCTGGAACACAAATCATTAAGCAGGAGAGCCCAGTCTGTTTAAAATCAATTCAATATTTTTTATTTCCTCCACTATGAAGAAACAGACCTTCCAGCTCAGGCCTAGGTGTCACGCAAGAGGTTTAAAACACTTTGATTTATCATAAAGATGCTCTTTCATAAGGAAACTCCGTTGACTTTAATCAGCTTAACATTTTCCCTTTGTTTAAAAACTGTTTGCCTTTCTCTTGTAGAAACCTTATTAACTGCTGAGACTTAGATTTACATGTGAGTTAAGACAGAAGCATTTTTTTCTATAATTGGTGACCACCTCAAAGAGACAATGCCGATGAAAACTCTTGTTTCTTTGGGACCGAAGGGAAGGAAGAGGAGTCCGAACTGGTGTTTGAAAATCCATGGGTGATAGCGTGCTCTTAACCAGCCATCCTTACTCCAAGGAAATAACCGTCCCTCATCAGGCAGAAAACCTCCGCACAAAGGAAGGGTGTTACAACTGCTGGTATCAAATTAATCTGTCACTTAAGCTTTGTGAATGCTATGAAAATTATCTCTTGCTGACAATGGGTGTCAGCAGCGCCGGCAGCCGGGCTCGTGATGAGCGCTCTTTAACTGGAAGTTTCCATCTATACTGGGGGGTTCTCGTAGGCTAGGCAAGATCAAAAGGAGTTGAGCGCTGCTTCAGAAAACCGGGCTGGAAACAAACTGCTTCTAAATTGCTATTTAATGCGATTTGTCCTTTGTCACCACTGCCAACTAACCCATGTTTAGTTCTGATTCAGCCGTGCCAGTGGCTGACACCATTGTTATCATCGGCTGAATCCTGACAAAGGGCTAGACTTTATTCATATCAGATTCTTCTGTAACATTTTTTTTTCAGTGCTTGAGTGGAGCATAAATAGCTTTGTTTTTATACAGGATTTCTATTCATAACTTCTAGTAAAACGCTGCTGTTGTCTGGGAGGAGCCCTAGCCTGCAGTTAGCTGTCAGCTTCTAAGCGCCAGGTACTCAACCCTGCAGCAGGGTGGTGGCAAAAGGAAAAACAATTTCCTTATTCAATAAAATACATAAAATGAAAAAAAAAATAATAAAAGCTTAATTTCTCTAACCTTGTCTTTGTGGCTTAGAAATTTTTTCTAGGATTTAGCTAAGGTTTGCCTTTGGCTAATTTACAATCTTTATAATCACCTCTGGTAATTCCTGTGCAGGTTTGTTAACCACACAATTGTAACTGGGATTAAGAAATGACAGTTTTTCTTTGGAAAATACATTGTGTAGATGAAAGATTTGTTGCTTTTGGTGACTTCAGGGCATGAATAGGAGGAGTTCTAGCACCATGATGAACTCTTAATGTTCTCTTTTTAAATTTTGTATTATTTGGGAAAGTTTTCTTCAGCTATTGATGCTACCGAGCTTATCTAGAGAACTGCCGTGCTAGAAGGGAACTCATTAAGGCAGTCAGAAGAGGATTGTTTCCTTTCTTAAAACTCATCTTCCTGATGCTGTTGCTGGAGCAGAGCTCATTCACTGTCTCTGACGTGGGTCCTGAACCCCCTGACCAGGGAAGCTTTCCCTATCTCACATCCTGGTGGAAAAAGTAGCCTTTTGTTATACTTCTCAATACGTTCCTGGCACAGTGCAAATAACTTTGTCTCCTGCAGTCCTGGATTTATGTTGAGAATAAAGTGAGCTCTGGAGAGGGGATTGGGCTCTCAAGAGGCTGAGTTTAATCTTTGCTGCAAAATTTCGAGTCCTTTATTTGCGTACTTGACCTCTAAATCTAAAAGTCAATTCTTTTGTCTGATAACGTAATAGTAGCAATTTATTATATTTTATGATATTCCGTTGAGTGTGAAGAGTTTTACTGGTCAGCTTTTCTTTCCCAAGTCCTACTCCCATTGTCAACACAAATTCTCTCTGAAATTCACTGGAAAGAGAACACCGCTGTGGCTGAAACACATTCAAGCTGCACACAGATGTCGGTAGAAGGTAACTGATACTGTCCGTTTTGTAAAGAGCACCTAGATGCTAAAGCTCCAGGCAGGAGTTCGGGGTCCTCCTGGGATGGATGGAGATCTTGGTAGACAGAAGTTATTGGAGCTTGATGTTCTTTGAAGCAGATGGAATTTCAGTGTTTGGGTGCTTGGTGTTTTCTGAAGTAGTTTTGTGTAGAGGTTATTGAGGAAGTGTTCTTCAGGGCACATAAAATAAATAATCATTGATTACTTCAAAAATTTAGAACCATTTTTTTGCTGTAACCATAATTCCAATAAAAACAGTTCCTCAGTGACCTACAGTTCCTCTCCAGCCCCAGTTTGATGTGTCGTTAACTAATGATGTTTTGTCTTATTAGCCTTTTCAAAGTGTTATTTGAGGTGCCCAGTTCATTCCTCATCCCCAGCTGGTGGATGCACTGGGTTAAAACAGATGAATCCTTTTTCTTCTTGGACTGTCTATGGCAGTAGGGTGAAACTGGAAGGATTATTTGTGTTCTGGGGAAAAAAAAAAAAAAAAAACACATTTAGATTATCAGAAGATGTTACATGTTTTGCATGTCCTAGAATAGAAAAATTCAAACCCATCCTCCTCCTCCTCTTCCTGCTGTCTAGGTGTTATAGAAGCCCTCATGCTTCTAAATGTGAATATTTTAATATTTCAGAGCAGTTAACATTTTCTCTGCCCTTTTATGGGGCTCTGTCCAGTTCCCTACTGTCCTTGAGAAATTGATGATCAGAATATAGAAATGATTAAAGAAATCACAGCTGAGCAGTAATCGTGGTGCAGCGATGTGGAGTTTCTGCATTCTCCAGCTAGCGCACCAGCCTTCCCAACTGAACTTCATTTTTGATGCCGCGTGCTGTGGATTTTCCTCAGAGAAGGTATCATTATGTGAACAGGTGAATGGGAATGTTTCATCTTATCAAAAAAAAAGTTCCTTATGGGTTTTCTGCTGTGTCCAGTGTATCAATTTGTACACTTTCTGACCATATTATTATTTTCAGTCTTAAACTACAGCACTTGGCGTTCATCCAAGACTCTGAAAGTTTGAAGCAAACCATTACCTTGCCCGGCGTTAACAAACAGACATAAGCAGAAAGCATCTTCTAAAAAGCCATTGGTGGTGCACACCGTGCAAAAATCCCAGGTCACATCTCAAAGCTGAGCGCGGCGCTAGAGCGTTGCACGGGAGCAGCCTGACGTGGAAGAGTTGCGCTGCCAGCTGTATGTATGTAGCTGCACAAGTAAAGGTTGTAAATACTGATGATCTTGCTGTTGGTTTAATTCTCAACCAAAGCATTGGCTACCTGCTGTTCCAAGAGCCTTTCCTCTCCAGTAAACAGATGGCCCCACATTGGCTGTCCCTACCAGGGCTTAGTTTCACCAGCAAGTCCGTATTATCAAGCTGTCAAAGGACCCATCTGCCCCGAGCAGCTGTCCTGGCATCCGCCGGCCTGCGTGCTGGGAACCTCCCCGCTCCACAAATCTCAGGCATATAAAACTTTTATATTTTTGTTTTATTTGGGGAGGGGTTGTAATTCATGCCATCTGCCTCATGCTTAAGCAAAGGGACACTACGTTTGAAAACAAGCTACTAGAGAAGTAATCTTCTACACTCCCCTTGTAGTTTGTAGTCTGCTGTAACTAGACCGAGCGTGTTTTACTTATCTGTTTTCAAAAAATGCAGATTTGGACTCAAAATGAATACAGATGTATTTTTGGTCTAAACACAGAACTCACTCACATCCCTGTGCCTGCTCTTCCACTCGCTGTGACATCTCGGCCAAATGTTTAACCTGTTTCCTCCCCGTTAGGTGGGATGCTGTTGCTGACCGGCCACGTTGCGGTTGCCAGCATCCAGGAGCTGCTAGTTACAAGCCTTTGGAGACTAAAAATGTCTCATAGGTGATGCTTAAATATTAGCATAAGTTGATGTGTTCGCCGTCTGTTTACAGTGAGTCACTTACGGGGTAGTTTTCCTCTGTGTAGTCTCAATACTTCTGATTAAAGGTGCTGAGTTCATCAGCTCTGTGGAGCAGCAAATCTAGACCCAAGCTTCTGGACAGCTTTGCCTTTTAACTGCACGCCTTCAACTTCTGAGAGATCTGCTAAATATCAAAAAAGATGTTTTTGTGAGGGTAAGGACAAAAAATTGTTTTCAAGGGTTTCATATTTTTAAAGGAGTGGAAAAATATTAAAATAGACTTCCTAGTTTAATGTTTGAAACAAAGGGGTAATATGTGCATTTTCTCTTGAAGTCTTTAGATATTTGATAAACTTCATCAGAATAATTTCTGTTCTTTTTCACATTCTTGTATAAAATAAAGTATTGTAACAGTACATATTAATGAAATTTTCCTTCCAGTTTCCCATTTTACAGCATCTTTGGCGGAGCCAAAAATTTCTCCTTTAAGCTTGCTTTCTTTCTATTTATCTATCACCCAGAGCACTTCATCTTGTGAACTCAGTATTTGAATTATTCTCAAAAAGGTGCCCTGTTTCTGAGACTGCTTTCAAAAGTAATTAGTGACTTTTGTGCATAACTACATATTTATGGGTAGAAGGTTGGTTTTGTTTTGTTCTCTAGAAAGTGTGAAGCATCTGTCCGATAAAATCTGGATGTGGTAAAGAAACCCAGCTTGGTACTTGATATTTTTGAAAATGTCTAAGGAACTTAATTTTTAAATGGAGACTAAAATTTGATAAAATACTGGGTCCCAACAATTTCTCCTAAAGATAAGGTCAAATAAATTAGTAATTTAATGTGGCTGTACTAACCTGACTTTGCCAACAACAAACTAACCCCCAAAGAATAACCTTTTGATTCTTGACAAACTTTTACAGCTTTTATTTTTTCCTTTTACAGTGAATTCAGGACTTAACATCTGAACTGAAGTTTTACAGCTCATGTTAAAAAGCAGGCTGGAAAAAGACAGTACAGTCTGTGGGATCAAATTCGCAGTATAAAATTGAAGTATATCTACTTAATATATTGCGCTCGGTGTATTGCTCTCCTTATAAATTTTCCCTTTGCAGCTTGTAATTCCGCTGCTGTGTTTCTTAGTCTAATATCTGAGAGAAATATGTGCTCGCGTGTTTTGTCCATGGCTCTAGTCTAGTGTGCCAAATTCCTAAAAATAATGCTGTGTTGGTTTTTATGTAATATCAAAAAGATTTGCATAACTGTAGTTATGATAAATTCTGCGGTTAGTTTTAATGTCTTGGCTTCATTTCAGTCCTTCAGATCCCTAAATCAGTTTTGATTTGCCATTGCTTAAACACTGCTTTTTTCCTCCGCTTTTCAAAAGAGAGGTGTCAAGAATGATCCCAGGTAAATTTCCTTATAAGAATGAAACTGTTTGATCCTGTCTGTCGCTCAGTCGTTACATGTAATAATTTACTGTCCAAATAGTATGTTTTGATGCTAAATTAAGTAGGAAGGCTAAAGAAATACAGGAAAGGAGAGAGCTGGTGTGGAATCCCCATTCTGCATTTTGTACCCAGTGCCAGAACCTCCAGTGCCTGTAGCCATGCTGATGGGTGATCTCTCATGCGGGGAAGGACCGATGGATGGTGTCTCTTGCTCCGAGGGCTCTTGCATCCCAGCAGGTGCCTGTACTCTGGGGAAGATGGCCTTGGGTGACCAGATCGTGCCCTAGAGGGCTTGTCCCTTGGCGATGTTATACATCCTTTGGTGTCCCTTTGGTGTGTTATACAGCAGTGCTGAGGACAGGCCCTGAGAAAAAAACATCTGGCTTTCTCTCTTAGAAGGCATAATTTCTTCCTTTCCAAGGTGCTATCTCTGGCACCCCACAGGGAGCAGAACAAAGTGTAGGGCTGCGCAAAGGGTTTCTCCTTCAGCAGCGCGTGTTACTGTGGCTTTCCATTGCTCTTCATCAACTTCCAGTGGAATCACACATGTGCTGCATATCAGTGTGCTTGTTTGGGTTGGGCGGCACCTTCGAAGCATGCAAAGTCCTCAGGAGCTCATGTGCAGGACCTGCAGGGCATGAATCCCCAGGAGCCCCTCTGTGGGGGATGCTGCACATCCCAGGAGAGCTGAAGTTGGGATAAATCTCTGTCTGGTGGCTCTGAACCCATCGCTTAGCTGGAGCTCAGGCATTTCTGTCCCCAGATGTGGTTGCTGGATTGTGCCTTTGTGTATCACGGGCTCCAGAGGACAACACTGAAATGAGCTGTATTGTCCCCGATTTCTGCACCATGCTGCAGGGGGGGCAGTCGTAGCACTTAGGGATGCTTGAAACAAAATCCACGTTATAAAATGTCACCTTAAAGAATCTAGCCTTAAAATGTGCTGCTGGCACCAGACTAATGGGGCACATCATAGTTAGAGCTCTGAAGCCTGGAAATGATCAAAGTGATACACTGTTTTGCCTTAAAACCTGTTGGTTTTTTTTTTTGAGGCAGAACATCAAGTACTCTGAGAGATGTATGTGGGGAGAGACTGCAGATGATCACAGCACAACAGCTGCTTTTCTTTGGAAGAACTAAATGAGTTCAAACCCAAATGGTGGTGTTTGAACTGCTGCAAGGAATGTCTGCAGTAACCATTCCGTTATTTAAAGCTTCGGTCAGGGGCTCCAGTGCTTACCCTGCTGCCCTGCTAGAGCCAAATCGCGCCGTAGCTGCCTGCTGACGAGGCTCCGCAGTGTCCTTCGGGTGCTTCGGCTCAACCTGCCTTTTCCTGGGAGCTAAATGGGAGCGGCTGCGATTATACATGCCTTTGGCATCTCCGCAGCCTTCAGTGGACAGCTATTACGGAGAGAAAAACAATGAGCCGTTTTCTTCAAATGACACTCAGTGGTTTGATAAATAGTTGGCAAAATGCACTTGATATGATGGGCTCGTTACCCGTGTGCCCGCGTACTGCTAGGCAGGAGGAGAGGTTTTGCTTCCAAAGACCTGCCCTCTCTGCAGTCTGCAGCTTTAGCTGGGGATGAAGGGGGTGCGTACGCTCTCCTGTTACAGCTGGTTTTCGTCAGGGACTTCATTTGGCTGCTTCAGTGCCGAAAGGTAAATGAGACAAAAACAAATCGGGGAAAGCCCAAACAGCACCTACTGCTTCCACCTTCTGATCGCGTCAGATGTTGCACTCTGCCTCTAAGGTGGACAGGTTTCTGTTTTCATTGGCTTTTTTTTTTTTTTTCCACTGATGAGTAAAGATGAGGTGGAAGTTGCTACAAGTATGCAATGGGCATGGTGAACAGCCAGCTACTCAGCCAGGACCAGGAAACTCCTGAAATGCCAAAACTTTCTAAGCCACTATATTGGAGAGTCATTTTCTGCAATGTCCATCTCTGCTCACATCCCTGAGGACCTCGAGAAAGCTAGCACCGTCTGCTCTCACACTACTAAACAATTAAGCTTTAGAAACAACGTGCTAGTTTGTTTTGTTAAGGCAGAGCTGAGTGGGATGTAAACTGCAATTTGAAATAGCATTACATGTCTCCTGCGCATCTGAAAATGAAACCAAACTAGTCTCTTCTTCCTGTTCATGCAGCCACAATCCAGTTTTTTTTGAATATTTGGGAACGTCTTGCACTGGTGTAAGCTGTTAGTCGTATTTTTCCTTTTCTCTGCCCTCTCCAAGCTCCCTCTCCTGCTGAATGGCACCAGTGCCACTCAGCCCCTGCAGACTGGCAGTGCTCAGTGCCAGAGGGGAAAGCGCTGCACAAACACGGGACCTGAGCAGCTTGCAGGGCTGTTCCTGCTCTGAAACCAGCGGGGTCCTGTGCCACACACAGCAGGGGAAAAACATCTTGGAGCCAGCGCGCTGCACCTGGATTCCAGCGCGAGAGCAGCACAGAGCGCTCTGCCATGAAGGCTTTCAGGAAATGGCAGATGATGGCTTGTCATCCTTCTTCTGGGGTTTGAGCATCCGCTGCAGTTTGGGCCTCTATCCACACGGTGAAGCTATTCTTCTGGGCTTGGCACATCCCTCCATTTGCGGCTGGCCTTGGCTTCCCAGCGCAGCAGCAGAGAGGCATGGTAGGAGGCAGCTGCTCTCCCGGGCATCCTGCCTCTCCTTGTCCTATCCCTCCTCTGTCCCACCCTTACGCAAGCACACAGTGATCCCCAGAGCTCGTGGAACAAAGGGACCGTTTGGTTTTCTTTTCTTCCCAAACCTTCCTCATTGTTTTGTTTTGTTTTGTTTTTCTCCAAACACACTATTCAGCAAGGCAGGGGGGGTGTTTTGAGGTTGATTTCCCTAGCTCAAGAAATCCAAGGGTGGGAAAGGGAATTAGAAAGAGAAGAAGATAATGCTGCAATTACATTAAAATCCCCTTGGCATAGAATCCCAAGCTACATTTTCCCATATTCCTCATCAGCAGACCTCTACATACCCATTTCCACAAGGCAGAGCAAGCAGCTGCTGTGCCTGGCGAGTCCTAGCGATGCTCTGCATACAGCTCTGCTAGCAAGCTCATGTCACAAGCTTTGCCCATGGCAGAGGTAAAAAGTTGGTTTCAGAAAGGTAACAGGCACACATTTTCTTCTAAACGTGATGCCCATCTTGCTCCTCTGAGAACTGTTTACTCCCAGCACTAGCGTTTCTCTCAAATAAGGACTCCAGTGGCTGACAGCAAACAAAACCAACAAAAAAAGATCCATCTTGATCATATTTACTGCTGACCTACTTAAAATCCTCTTTCCTCATCTCTTTTAGTGTGTGCACTAAAATGCTGGCTGGCTTGCAATCTCCAAGGAATTGCTAGCAGAATGATAATGAATGCGAAATATGGGCCCTCATTTGTTTAGCAGTAGTTTATGAAAAGAAATGTTTTTGTTGCATCATTTAGATTTTTTTTTTTTACTTGTGATGTATTGTTCCCATCTTTGGTCTCCCTGCTCAGAAGCCTTTGTGTTCTGATTGCAGGCAGTGTTGTTGTTTGAAGAGATGCCATTAAATCACAGGATGCCTTAATCTTTTCATTTTTGAGGAAAATTAGGCTTCTAGCTTCTATCCTGGAGAGTCTAAGCAGTGCTGTTAAAGGCCTGTGTTGAGCATCATTTTTTCTGGTGAAAATGATCCAACAGAGGTGATTGTTCACTAAATGCTTTATATTCACTCCGGTGTATTTCATGGGGCTATTGTATTCAGGTTTGCAGTCCAGGGTAGAAAGTTGAAATGACACCAGCATGGTGCATACTGCACCTCTCAAGTTTTCTTTTTCCTAGTTGTTCCTCTGTACACATTCTTTTAGAGGAAGGCTTGCATGCTTCTGGGTATTTGCTCACCCGCACATCAGGCCAGTGTTGCTAGAAGGAACACAGTTACCTTAGCTTGTGCTCATGTCTATGTGGATACTGTGATTAAACTGTCTTTTTTGGATGCTCGCAATTGAATGCATACATGCTATGGATAAATTGATCCTACCATTACAAAGGATATCAACAGGATGATACGGACATCTATTGAAACACGTGTACAAGGAATCATACCTAAAGCACTCCTTTCTAGTGAGTTCAGTTTTTATAACTGGCATGTCATGTTTTCATGCCAGTCTAAATTCCCTTATCTCTAATCAAAAGGGAATTTCTAAGCAGATGCATAAAAACACAACATGAAGTTACCACTGGGTGGCTTCTGCATTTGTTGGCACCTGGCACCTTTGCATTATTGGAGCTAAGCCGCGTTGTCTTTAGGCACACACAATAAAATAAGAATTATTTGGACTGCAAGAAGTTTGTTTTCTCCAACTTCTTGAGTCCAGAAGTTTGAGAGTCTTTTCCATTAGGGTTTATTTTCATGTGTTTTCATGTCTGGCATGTATGAGATGCTAAGGGAGCATTTACCATCTTCTCCCAGACAGTTCTGGGTCACTGCTGCGTGCTGCATTCATACGGCTAGGACGTTGCTTCTGTGCTGTCCCTACAGGAGGTGACAGTAATAATGGAGATGGGGGGAGAGGAGGTAATTAGCTCCACTATACTGGTAAAACCACTCAGTATCTATGGAAATTAATTCAGTTTCTGGCTCCAGGGCACTAGCTTAAAATTAGACTGTAAGTAATGTTTTGTTCTCTTTTAAGTAGCGAGGAGGAGCTGGTAGGGACAGCATAAACACGAAAACAGTTTCATGCTGTTGGAGATGCAGACTGCTGATTCAGGAGGAGGAACCTCATCCCTCAGTGCAACTTCTTAGTCAGCCCCTGCCTGTGGCTGTTGTGCACTGTCCTTTGGGTGGAATAACTTCTGCGTGATTAGTGCTCTTTATAAAGTGAGCTGAAAGCTTTTGGAGTGGGTGCCATTGCCTCTTTAGGGAAATTGGGGTGCATGTGCCTGTTTTCAGGCACGGCGTGATGATCCTTGTCACTCTTGTATGTGGCGCTCGTAAACTGGCAGGAACTAAATAGGGATTGAGTGGAATAGCCGCCGGAAAAGTTCTTGCCACGAGACGTGGCTCACTGGGAGAAGGAAAATCAAGACTGCAGAGAGAGGGATAGTGTTTGCCTGGGTCTGTGTCCACAGGAGTTAATCTGGGCAGATTAAACAGAGTATTTAAAAGCATACAGTACGAGCAGCAGACAAAACATGCAGAGGGAAACAGCTTCAATGTTGTTGATAGGAAAATCTTTGTTGCAATCAGTGAGCTTTTAATGTATACCGCCTTCATATAGGACAACTGACCTTACGGCTGTACAGACTCTGATGGCTGATTTCACCTTAAAATGCACATAGAGCATGTTCCTCATTAAGACGCATTGATCAGCAGAAGTGTCTTATCTCCTTATCTTCTTTAATTTCACTTAATCTTCCAGAGCCTGTGGTATAAATTAATATCCCTAGTCCACAGGGTGCCTTGCATAAAGCATTTTTACATATAAATGGCACAATATATCATGTAACAGAGATGTGATTCATAGGCTATTACGTGTTAAATCTTAGGTGGAAACCTTGGCTAACTAATTTATACAAGGTAATTAGATTCTGAATTAAATGCACAAAGGATTGTTTTTCCCCTTCTTGCTTTTCCTTGTGTGAACTCAGATGACGAGCTGATACTGGCAAAGAGGAAAGTGTTCTTCCTTCTCTGGCACCCCATCTGGATAGCTGCGGGGCGCTCTCTTGGGGCAGGCCAGGGATGATTTGTAGAGATGGCTTCATCCTTGCCCTGTGCCCTGCTGGGTGTCATCTCCCTTCCAGAAATCCTTGGTTTGCAGTTGGGCCTCAGGGGGACCGTTCCTTCTAACAGAAATACGTCGTATTCACGTTTGCGTAGATCACTTTGACAGCGTGCGATGTTTCATTGGCATCTTTGTGATGGAAAAGCACAGAGCAGCCAGAAGCACTCAAGCCTCCCGTCATACTCCTCGGCCCCCAGCAGCCCCCAACCCCCGTCCCACAGACCACGATCACCACGGTCTCGTGAAGGTGCTGGCCAGAGGATGGTCACACCAGCCAAGGTTGATCCTACGGGACCTCAGTTGATGCCCCCGGAGCTGCGCTCGGTCACCGTGGATTTGGGCCGGGTTAGGGGGCTTGTGGCTGGCTTCGGCTTTCACTTCTGTGCTGTCTGTGTGCTGGAAGCTGAGCCCAGGCTGAAGGTATTTCCAAACCAGGGAGCCCAGACCAGAGGCCGCCTGCCACAGGCCTGGTTCCCCCACGGCCCCGCGAAGGCCGAGCGAGCTCCTCCCCGTGCTCGGGAAGAAGGTCGGCCTTCTTCAGCGTGACCCCGTGTTAGGTGGGACAGCAAGGCTTCACGCTGGGATCTTTAGCATTCCGCATCAGTAATCCGGATACTTAACCCAGGGTAATATCTTGTTCTAACTGCAATTTTAAAAACTCCAGACCAGTCTCCAGAGCCAGCCAGCCCGGCTATTTTTAGCTTGGTTTCCCAGGGAAACATGGTTTTATGTGGCTGCTGCATCCTCAGATTTGACAGTGAGGAAGAGAGGTAGCAAAGATCATTCTCTGTAAGTTTCATGACGATCACTCATTTTGATTAAAGAGACAAACTCTGATCTCCTGCCTTTTGCTGCGCAGAGATGTTTCGGCTGCCCTCCATCCTGGTGGGAGCTGCTGCCTTGCTGCTTGCTCAGCCCAACAGGAAAAAGAAGTTTCACGGTGTGGTGAGGGGAAGCATGGAAATGCAAATCTGGGTGCGAGAGGCAGGGACAGGGTTTATTTAGGAGTATTTATTTAGGAGAGCAGGCTGTAGTGCATTCCTGCACTCATACTTCACGGTCTCGATGAAAGCGCAAAAGATGCTTTCAGGGTGCCCTAGAGCCGTGTACAGGACATTACAGCATCTGAATGGATTTTTTTTTTTTTTTAACGTAGGAAAGGGCAACAGAAGTATCTTTAGTGCCTGAACCCAGTGGCCCTGGACTTGCTAACTTGCTGGCCACATGCGGGTTAGGCACTCTGGCACTGGGGGGCTTGGTGTTAGCATCCAAATCCACACAGTCACACTTCATCCCAGGAACTTTTGAAGAGGGAAACACTGGTGAGTAAAACACTTAATCATCATAGATATGTCACATCAACAGCCAGCAGGTGTTCCATTGTGCTTTGCTGAGAGTGTCAGTTTGGGGGTGATACAAGAAAGGATCTTACATTTTCCAGAATTAGCCAACATAAGGTGGAGATCACCGCAGCACGTGTTTTCGTGCCTTGACTCAAGCATTAAATGGGGCTTTGAAGTAGATTGAACTAGTAGACGGGAGTGGAATTCATTTGCCCAAGCACAGGTGTTCAGTGCTGTCTTTAAATGCCTGGCGGTGTGTCAGGAACCTGCACGGAGTTGGTGGTCGGACACAGGACCTTAGACTTCTGCTTTTCTGCAGTGGCACCTTGGGGCAAGGGATGTACCCCAAGGTCTCTGAAGTAGCAGTAGGTGTCTGTGCTAGGAAATTAACTCCACCATTCATCTTGAAATCTGAGCAGGAAATGTCTCCACTGGTTTTAACTGATACTACTTTGGGGGAAATGGGGTAAGGACGCGATTACCCAAAGCATTCATCAGCTACATTTGCTTAAGTTGTATGCTTGCAGTTTGGAGGCATATGTGTTTGCCCAGCTGCTGGTCGGGGTTGAGTTTGGCTCAGACTGGAATTAATTTGCTTTACAATCAGGATTTACATGAAGACTTTTGAATGTTAAGAGTCTTCTTGTGCCTTGCCTGCAGTTCCACTGGTACTGTATCTTGCAAATCAGCTAGGAGAAACCATGAATGGTAAGACAAAGGAGGAGGGTGTATGTGGCTGAGCTCAGACCACGGCAGAAAAATCAGCTTGGAGGGAGTTCGCTGAGCAGAAAGCTTTGGCGAGTCCAGTCCTGATACCTTAGTGGGCCTGAAGTGCGCAGCCTCACCGCACGCTGCACTAGCATATGCTATTGCAAACAGTGGATGCTGGGGATGTGTCACGTCATGCCTGATAGGGAATAACGTGTCAGGATCTCCCACCGGTGTGAAGACAGCTCCTGCAGCTGTGGGTTGAGTGGCTGAGTAATTGCACTGCAAATGATGGAGTGATCAGTGCTGATGACTCCTCTCTGTACTGGGGGCTTCAGCTTTGCTTTTCACATGTGTATGAAACTGAGAAGAGGTGCTTGCGTGGAAGCTGCCACCCCAGCAGTCTGCTGCTGGTCGCAACCCAGCAGGAAAATCCACTCCACGGGCTGCCAGCAGCACCCAGCCACTGGGACCTGTGGGGGAACTGGGGCAGGGAGAGGTGGGGATTGAAGGGCACTGTGAAGCCCCCATGTGTGCAGGAGCAGGATGTGCTGAAGTGCCAGCTTAGGGACATGCAGAGGCGTGTGTTTTTATAAAATGTGAAGTATCCAGTGTGATTAATTACTTTGAGGTTACACCCAAAATTCTATTACCACCTCTTTCAGCTGTGACTGCCAGGCCTGAGCCGTTTTTTCTCCATGAGCACGTTACAAACACCAGGTCTGCTTCTCTTAGCGACCTCGCTGGTCTTTGCTCAGCGTGCAGTACTTTAGCACAACAATGTGAACCAGAGGGAGGATGGGGGATGGAGCCACTTGTAAAGCGGCTAGAGATGTGTGGCCTTGAAGATGTTTCGATGCCGGGTGTTCCTGTATGCCTCCAGCATTTCCTCTTCAGGGCCAGGTAGCTGTAAATGCAGGTGCTTGAGCTGCTGGTGGTCAGTGGGTGCACCTGAAAGCCAGGGAGCTTTGCTGCCGGGCTTGCATTTGGACCATTGATCCTGTCCCTGGGATTAGAGGTGTGCTTTGATCCTATTTGTATTGAGAAAGATAGCAAAATTAGTGACTGGTACCGAACCCACAGGGAGTTGGTGCTGATCGCTCAGTGTTCGTAAACTCCCTGGGACTCCGGATTCCTTCTGGAGGGTTGGCTGCTCATGCAAACTGCATGTCAGTTATGATCACGCATCTTGTAGTATAGCTAATAGCAGTGTGTTCACTTTGTTGTATGCTTGTATTGCTAAATACAGTGTCTGAGACGGCAGGATGGCCAGCACTGACCTGTTTTTTAGGACGGTTTCTATTTTGGAAGACTTGGAGATAAAAGCTGTCTGTCTCTCAACCTAGCTTCTAAGGGATGCTCTGTTTGCAGGAGATTGTTCCCTGATAAGCTTTGGGTTTGGTTAAAGAATTCAGCCAAATTTAGCTTGATGTAAATTTTATTGCAGATTGGAAAGAAATTCTTAAGAAATACTGGTCAGCAATGCTCTGTCCAGTGCAGTGTTAGAGTGCAACCAGCATTTTTCTTCCTGTGTGTGCAAATCAGCTTCAAGCCTTTGTCCAAGGAGGAATGTAAAAGTATTTGTGGAAGTCGCATAGCTTACTAAGGTAGTTGGCACCAGGGTCTGAACGCTTGCACTTGCCTAGCCTGGGCGCAAGAGCTCCTGCCGCAAAACCCAAGATCATTGACTGCTCTTGCACAATTTCTGCACTTTGATCTGTCCATGTTTTACCTTGTTGTTTTTGCAGGGGAGGGGAGGTTACCGAGCTGCTCTGGGACAGCCCCCAGATGGGGATATGCTGAACCCCAGCAGCCAGCCGAGTGAGCCAGGAGGTAGACTGGGGTGCTCAGTCATGCTGGGAGCACTGGTGGATGCTTGGTCTTGGATTAACTTCTAACCTTTGAGCTTATTAACCCAGAACCAAACCAGCTTCAGTCCTGGGGCAGAGGTCGTTTGTGAACAGTAAGGAGAGAAGGATTTATAGGACATAAGCCTGAAAAAGGCACATTACAAGTTAACGTTGCATTAGTGTTTTCCCTCTGGAAGCTGTGCTTTTTAACAGAAGCACCCATCGCTCTCAGTGGCCTCTCTAGCAGCAGTGGAGCAGATAAAACGAGGTTGCCCAAGGACCAGATCCTCTTTGTCTGAAGTACCACCACTGCTGGCACATCAGCTGCTTCCTCCTCTTTGTCTGTCCTCCCACAGCATCGCCAGGGCAAGTGCCAGAGAGCTGCAGGCGCTCACTTGACTGCAGCCAGCAAAAGGGATGTGGAAAGGCTGAGTTTGGCTTGCCTTTCCATCAGCGAGGTATTTATTTTGGATATCTCTGGCAGTTAATTTTTCACTTAGCTTGTGTATTAGTCTTCTGTCTGTCAGCCTTGGGGCAGAGTGGGGACTGACAGATGGACAGGCGGCGTGATTGTGCCAGCGGAGGTAACCGGGCTGAGATGTGCGCTGCTTTTGAAAAAACAGAACTGTATTTCCTCTTTCACTCTCAAATATCAAACGTCAGGAGAGATGAGTTTGGAAAGGAAAAGGTTAAGTATACAACAGCTTTGTAATTTTTACCAAGAGGGGTTTTTTTAACTGTAAACTTTCAGGGGAAAGTCCTTTACTTTCCTCCACACTTAAAAAATGTCAGCTTCCTCCCAAGCAGAATCTCTGCCCCAAAGCGCCGCTTCCAGCCTCATCGTCTACCACCCTAATTGTAGCTGCCTGAGCGAGCCCTGCGAGCCCTTCTTCCTTCGCTCTTACCTGGGTGACCTCACGGTGAATTGGGCTGGGTCAAACTGAATTCTGGGCGATGAGGCTTTGGGTTGCTGCCTGTTTTTGTGTCTCCTTCGTACATACCCTCACTCACAGCGTGCTTGTCTCCGTTTCACAGAGCACGTGGTCTGACCTGAGCTGGGGACCTGGGCACCCAGGCTAGGATTTTAGATGGCTGAGAGGAAGCAGGTATGAATGTCAGGGGAGAGGAAAGGCTAGAGTCTGTTCAGTGAAGGATTTGCATGCCGTGGTGAAGGGGGACAGCAACCAGCTCTGAGTGCTCTGGGTCCTTTATCTATAAGGACAACTGTCTTGAACATCTCATTTCACTCCCCCATGCCAAAAAAGCTGTGTCAGTACAGCTGTGTGTATACAAAAATAATTCTTTCAGTGCTGTGTCAGTCACTTCATGCATCTTCCCAGCTCAGGCTGACAGCTATTCCTGGGAAAGTTTGTATTTAGTCTGAGCCTTGCTGAACTGAATGCCTCTGCGGGGTTTGCACGGGGTTAGTTAAATAGCTTTAATTAAAATGGAGTTCCTTTGTGTCTAGACAGGTTGTGAATGCAGGTGGGTTTCATCGTGTCACCAGCCGGTGAAGGATCTTCAACCATAGCTCTACCTGGGATGACGCATCCGCCCCATCTCATTTGAGGCGTGCCGTGCTTTTTACCCAGACGCTGTTGAAAGAGGGCTAATGGGCTTTGTTTCGTTGTTTCATCTGAAGCTGTCATCCTCTTGTTTCCTTTCCAGCAGCCTCAGAACTGCTTTTTCAAGGTGCTTGCCCAGCTGGAATATCCCTAAATATGCATAAAGTCCCAAGTCACGTATTCACAGATTCCCATAAGCAGAGCACACCAGAATGTTTAAGCAGGGGCTATATAAATTATTAAACAAAGGTAACAAGCCAATGAAGTGGTGGTAGGTGATGAAATGAAGGTGAGGAAAGAAGCAAATTAGATCCCTGATGTGTAGCTGCCCTTTCTGCAGCTTCTGAGGCATCCTTGCTGCTAATGAATTTGATTGCTTTGGCTGTGTCAGCTGAAACACCTTCTGCATGCTGGTGTCAGCGGGTGTTGTTGCTGTTGATGGTAACAATGACTTGGAAGAGATTTGGTTGTTTTCAGACCGCAGGTATGAACGTGTGATTATGCATAGTAGTGTCTGCTGATTTTCCAAGCAATGAATTTCAAAAAGGGCAATAAGAGCTTTTACTGCAGAACGGTTGAAAGACGAAAGGCTTTTCCAGCCACATGCTCCCTAGGTGCCCCTTCGCCCCTGGCATCCCTGAGACCGCTCATCTTATCAAGTGAGCTGCAATCAGCTTTCATCCTGTGACACTGGGGGAAGTAACAAGACAGATACTTGCCTGTCTTGAACGTAAAGATCACCATCTGATTCCATTTCTGTTGCTAAGATGCAGGACAGTTTTACCATCAGCTTGGTTCATCTATGTGCACTGTTACTCACCCCATTCACATCGGGCGTGCTTGAGGACAGCGCTATGGGAGGAATTTTATTCACAACCACAGCGTGCTGTGCCTGGCCGTGGCTCTCTGTGTTCAATCTGATATGTGGAGCAGTAAGGCCACTTAAGTTCTTAAAATATTTCTGAACGAGATGGTGCTGATCTTACCCTATATAGCTAATGAGATGGAATATCAGTAAATCCATTAATTAAATTCGCAAGCTCATTTCTAAGGAAAGAAGAGACAGGAGGGAAAGTGCCTGGGACACAGGGCTCGTGCATGGCTCCCCGTGTCGACAGCCTCGTCAGCAGACAGGTATCGGTCAACGTTCACGAATTTTTGCTTTGCTCACCTGAGTGTAGGCTGGGAAATTCTGACATCACGAGCTCGTCTCTCTCCAATTCGCCTGGGATTCTTATCCCTCTCAGCATCCCTGGAGGTTGGTTGCCAATGATGTGTTAACTGCATCTCCTACTTGAGTTCAAAGGAATTGGGTTAATGAGCGTAAAGCAGCAAGCAGAAAGTCAGCCATCAAATTATATTGGCGCTTGTTTGCTACCTACTGAATTTCCCACTTCATCTGTCTTTGATCCTTGTGATGCAGGCAATTAAATACAGCAGTGATAAACATAGAAAAAAATATGGCAACCTTACAAGCTAAATTTATTCCTTTTCTTTTGTGTTATGTGGTCTTCATATAAAGCAAGAAACTGTATGAATGAGAGTAGGGAGGGGAGACAAAATTAGTGGAAAACCTTTTATCTGAGGAAACAAAGTAGATATGGAGAGAAACCCTAATATCCTAAAATCCTCAGGTTCTTCAGCAAGCTTGGAAAAGAGTCAGCAGCACAGCCTGTCAGAGGAGCAGCAGCTCAGGAAAGCCTCTCAGAAGGACAGCTAAATCAAGGAATTGAATTTGGCAGCCTTGGGTTTCACGCGACCGAGTGAGATCCTGAACTGGGGCACAGGCAAGATGCTGCTTCTGTCCTGAAGAGCAAGATCAGGAAAGCAATATCAAAATAAATAAGGCTAGAAAAAGGAGCTGCTCTCAAGTACTGCCGTTTGTGTGCTATTGCATCGTGTGGCTGATGGCATTAGGCCTCTGGATCAGAAAAAGGATGCTCTCTCCATCTGTTGCTGGAACAGCAAGCAAGGTAGTACGGACTGACCCAAGAACCAAACACTTGCTTTCAAGATGTTTAAATATTCATTTTAAGAGCATCCTCTGCCTCTGGAAGAGAGGCACAAATATATTGGGGAGTTTCAGGACAGCAGCCAGCATTCTCCAGCATAACGGCCTGCAGCGTTTCTGCAGACGCTGGGAGCAATGCTTTGCTGCAAGGTTGGCCCCATGAGTGTTTAGCGAAGGAGTGCCAAAAAAAGCTGCGTGCAGAACAAGCCAGGGAGCCGGGGCTGTTTGTCAGCGTGAGACACGCTGCCCTTGCTGACAGGCTGCCTTTCAGCTCCCGTGTTTGCCTTGGAAAGGGCTTTCACCAGCATGTGAAAAGCAGCATGTTGAAGCTGCGCCGTGTCAGATTTTCAAATTCGCTTTTAAAGAGAAATATCTGACAAACTTGTGGTGTGTTGTTTTCATTTCAGGCTGCTGACAGTGTCCACATCCTGTGTTTGGTTTTGCTACATGTTGTCAGCTTAGCTCTAGAGAGCAGGAATTAGAGGTCAAGGTCTGACTGTAGCACAGAAAGTAAGAGTTATGATTGCGGGCATCTTAATTGTAACTCTTAATTTTTTTTAGCATCATTAAAAATACTCAGGGAGCTTGTGGAGCAGAGCACATTCTGTAACTGCATGTGTTGGGAAAATATATTTTTGCAAAGAAAGGCTGTTCTGTTCTGCCATGACTCAGGCATGGTGATTTAGAGCACAAATAGAAATGATACAGCACAGAGGATGTTTCCTTGGTAAGGAAGGTGACGGTGGGGGCGTGCTGCAGTTTCATATCCTTGCACATTAAAGTATAAAAAATTTTAGTTTATGCAAATGTTTCACTTCCTCCTCATATGGCATCGGTAACTTAACTGATCCCAACACCGGAGATGATACTATCACAAACTCTTAAGATCTAGTCAACAAGATGCTAGCATTTACTTGAACACTATTAATAATCTTAACTGACAAAGATCTTTATCTGCAAAGCCGCATAATATTAGTTACATCTTGTCTTTGTAACGGTGCAGCCTATTACAACCGGTTATCAGAACTTACATATGGGATTTGCTCTTAATATTTTGGATTGAATTATCTTTCGCAGCCTTGACTCAGCTCAGCGTGGAGGCAGCAGCTCGGCTGTGCCGGTGCTCGGGAAGGAGCTGGTGCAGCCCTGCGAGCAGCCTGCCTCTGCCTCTGCCTCCTGCTCAGCATGAGCATTGCAACAGCGCTCGTCCTTGCTGCCTGAGCCCTGTCTGCGGTGTCGCGTTGGTATGTCCAATGCATTCTACTGCAGTCATCAGCGCACTCGGTTTAATTTAGATGATTATGAATTAAGGTACCCTTAAGTGTAAACACAAATCCAAGCTGTGTTTTTTCTTTTTATCTCCGTGTCGTAGAACGATGCTGTAACCAGCCTCATTTAATCTGCAAACACGAGAGCTCAGATGATGCGGGTTAAACCTCAGAAGTGAATACAGTATTCCAAACAGCCGGCGGGGTCGGGCGGCTGCTGCACGCCTTTGGTGCCCTCTGAATCTCCCTTGTGCAGGAGGCAGCATCCTCCTGCATCGTCTGCACGGCCTCTGGGATGGGGAGAGGCCGAGGAGAGGCCATGCCTTGCGAGGTGTCCCCGCCGCACAGCCGGGGCCGGCTTGCGATCTGGCCTTTCTAGGAAACAGCTGGACCAGAGCCAGCGGGGAGGGACGGGCAGGGGGGAAAGCAGTGGCGGGGAGTACAGATGTGCCCACGAGCCCCCCGGTTTGGGGGGAAAATGGCATTTCTTTGTGTGGCAGCACGGGCTGGCCCCGCTCGACTTGGGGTGACAGCGCGTATGGGGCCGGCGGTCCCCGGAGCGGGGGACGTTGCCATAGCTACAGCAGCATCTCTGTGGCCGGCACCGCGATGGGGACTTGAGGAGTTCGGTTCTGCGTCCTAAAAATAATCATAATCATAATAATATGGGAACGGCTGCACAGTGGCGGGGGGCTGACGAAGCCCCGGTTGGTGGTGGGAGGCAGCCGGGGGGTGGCTGCAGCCCCTCTCGCGGCGCAGAGACTGCCATCAGGCTTCCTACAGCTTGTTCGGGAGGAGGAGAAAAAGGAGGAGGAGGAGAAGGAGGAGGAGGAGGGCTGCGGAGGTGCCCGCCTGCCTTCTCGTGGGCTGGCAGGGAGGGCATCTTCTTTTATTTTTAGCACAGTGTGTTTCAGCACGGCGTGCTGAAGAGAAACCCTTAACATGAAAATTATTCAGTGCTCCAAAAACTCCCCCTCATCATATGCAGCTGCGGCAAGTTGATGGAGGCTCTTCAGACCATACAGAAATGGAGGAATAGCACCAAAAAGCCTATTTCTCAGAAATACCGTGAATTAATTTGGATGTTTCTTTCATAGAGAGTGATATAAAAACCAAAGTCATCTTGCTTCGCAGCCGGTATTGCCAAGCTTTAGCCTCGGCTGTACGACTGCTCAGCACCACGATACAGCATGCACAGAATGATTCTCCCTGCAGAGCCTTACCAGAGGGGTTAAGGTGTCATTTCCAATTACTGTAATAGTTCTCTCCCTTTCCCTCCTGTAACATTTTCTCTCCCCTACTGACCAGAGCTAAAGCAGAGGAGACAAATCTCTTCCTGCGTATATAAAGGTTAAATTTTTACAGCGCACCTCACAACTGAATGCTTTAACACATGGAGGCAATGCCACTGTCTTGTTAAAAATAAGCAAACTCCCCCACCTTAGTTGTGTGGCAGTCACCAAAAAATACGTCTACTGGAGCACTCAACTGCAATTTAAAAGTAAAATTAAAATTTTGTTTTGTTTGTCTGGTTTGACAAGATTTATTGAAATCTTTCATTATGCAGCAGGTTCAAGACAACCTCTCTCCAAAGTACACATACAATTTAGCAAATGAAAGCCTGAAACAGTTTATTATTAGAAGGTGGGTTGGATTTTTTAAGGCTTGTACAAGAACATATATCATCTTGTACATTTTAGATATTTTTGCTGAAGCTATTAAAGTCTTGGCAAACAAACCTATTATTAAAGCAGTGATTTAGGCTAAGACAGGATAAATACTTTGAAGTCTACTTAATTGAGTTATTTCACTTCAGAACTCAATCTCAGGCCTAAGACTAAAAAGAATTTCATTCAAAAAGTTTAGCTTCTGCACGTTTGAATGTGCCTGCTTGTTGAATGTCAGAGGGCTTTAATGATGTGTCACCGCGGGGTGGGCTTGTAGCAGCCCCCTGCAGCACCGTGGCACACAGCAGCACTGGGAGCAGCAGCCTGCAACGGGAGTATTCCTCCTTTTATTGCCTGTATTATAGGCTGTGCGGTGGAAGTGTTTTATTTCCTGTGTTGCCTCCGTTGCATCTCATTCTTTGTAATAATCTTGTGTGGAAAAACAGAGTGTTCACTGGCTTCCTTTGTATCGCATCACTGGAAGCTTGAGATGAGAAATAAATGTGAGCTCTGTTCGCATTTATGTTCAGTTAATGCATCAGCTAAGGGGAAGTTGCTGCTTTGGTGTAAACTGAACTATATTTTAATATAGTCCCTATCATGTTTTTATTGTCCTGTCATTTTTTTCCTACTGCTCGTGTTACCATGTCTGCCTGCATGATTTTCCATCCGACGACACATACACCTATGTTCTCCCAGCCTGGCAAAGGACCGTGTTTTTCCTAGATGCTTGTCTCTGTCCCTGCAATTAACGTAGCGTGTTTGATTTGACGGGCAAGTAAAACTACGTGCTGAGATGAAAGCAGGTGGCGTGTTTGTCAGAAGAGAAGTGATGCACTTCAGATGCATCATGACTCTGCTTTGAAACACTTGCAGTTGCAAGCCCGAGCCCGTCACGTGTCATGGTGGCAGGGCACAGTACAGGTAGCGCCGGTCGGACGGGGCTGCCTAAAGCAATAGCCACAGCAGCCTTTCTGGAAGGTCTTGGTTGGACGCTGCTTCCCCAGCGAAGTCTCCTGTGCTGCCTGAGCTTATGCTACATTCACTTTTTTCTTTTTCTTTTTCCACCCTCCTTTTTTTGGACAGTGGTCAAGTTCTCCTCTGCCCCCTCACTGTGTTCTCTCCGTATAATTGTTGTGCCAGGCATTGGATGGTTTTCAAAAAAAAAAAAAGAAAAGATTTTGGTAGGCATTTTGGTAGGACTGCACCTGTGCATTCCAGCTGGTTTAGAGAGCATCCTTCCTGGCGTGGAAGAGGTACGCAACATGGGATGAGCTGCAGGGGCTTACCCCGTGCCTGAAAAAAATGTGAGTCATCCCATTTTAGCACAAAGTGGCACCTCAGAGTAAACCCCCAAGATTTGATCAAGGTTGTTATTAGTGATGGCCAAAATCTGTTTGGTTGCCTGCCAAGGGCTGTTTTAAGTAGAGTAGAGATTAAGAATGCAAAGTAGATTATTTTACCTTGGGCATTTAGGCATTTGCTTAGCAATATCTTGCAAGAATATGTGCGAATGACTGGGTGCCCATTTGTCTATGTCAACTCAAGGCCAGCTGGTCAAAACAGAGGATCTGGAACTTCCCTAAGGCAGTGTGTTAATACCCTCCCCTTCCCCAAAATCCTACATGTAGGGCTTCAGGAAGTATGGTGCTCCGAGCTAATTTCAGTCAAACAGGTAGGAAAAGACTGATATTTATTTTATACTGTTGTTTTTTAATTTCTGCTGGAAAGAAAAACAAGCTGTGTTTCACGTTTCATGTAAAAGTACATGCAGGATACCCAAGTTGAATTTGATTTGGCAGTGTCAGCTTTGCCCATAGCTTGGATCAAGGTCTGATGTTTTCTTTTCCCTTTCCGTTGTGAAACATAAACCCATGTGGGCGATTGCTGATAGCCTCATGGTAATTCCCCAGGGAGCTGCAGCCGACGTGGCTGACACTGATAGAACAACCTTGGCTCCCGAAATTTGAGCCAGTTGTTTGAACTGAAGCATAACATGGCATTAGCTTCTCTGCATTTAATACGATAAACATTAATTGTCAGCATCAAAATTGGTGTAACCCAAGCAAAAATGTGGGATAACGTAGAATTCCCTTTTATAATCCTCTACTGTTAGGAAAGGCATATCTAGGAAGTGGTTCGTTCTCTCCTGAGTCTTTGTATGTTCCAATTTCTCAGATAACCAAGTGATATCTCTGGGATAATATGAATCAAAATAGAGCAAGGCTTCCAGGTAGAGCTGTGAGCTCGGCGTGCTGTTCCTGACAGCGCAGTCAGTGCAGCTTTTGTGGTTCAGAAACTTCCCAGAAAATCAGGAGTAAAGAGGAAAAGAAAACTGCTGCCATGAATAGCGTGGGGTTTGGGGACTTTCTGTTCCTTTTGCTGCTGCTTTTTCAAGGTATATGCTAATACTTCAATATTAGACTTTTGGTGTTTCTTCTGTGAGTTATTCCTTCGGTGTCCTGTCCCTGAAAAAAGGAATGCGTTGGGGCCACCTGCGAAACGTCCGTGTTGGAGAAATGCTTGCTGTAAGCTTGGCTGTGAAGCTGCATGTCAATAAATCCTCTCCAGACACCTTTCCTCCAGAGTTGCAGCTGCGGACTCCTGGGCTGCTTCAGGACTGAGCTTTCACAATACTGATTTTAAGCTGAATTCCTTTCCTTGGAAGTGTTGATTTTTTTTATTTTTATTTTTTAAATCAGATTTCTTCTCTACAGAAAAATGGAAGAAAACAGAAAGGCAGCTCCTGGGGTGTGTTGCTTGCCGTAGCCATTGGGTTGAAGCACGCTGCCCGTGTCTCGCAGCTAAGGTTGGCGTTACGTTCGGGGTACTGAGGTGATTCAGAGACTACAGACACCAAGGTCACAGTGGAAAACAAAATCCCCAAAAGCTTACCATCTTCCAAGCAGAAAACTTTCAGTTTTCTTGGTCTCGGTGAACTTCCTCAACTGAAGCTTTTACTCCTCAAAAGCTAAAGCACAGATAATGCCCTAAGAAACCCGTGTAAAGGTTCCTGACTCATTCAAAGGCTGATTTCTTTGGAAACTTTAAATCTGCTCAAATTTGGGCTTGTGGCCCCTAGAGAGAATCTCTCAGGGGCTCTCTAATCCTAAAGTGCTCTCCGGGGTTGCCAAAGGAGGTGAAGCAGAACTGCACCCCAGCTGCTTGAAACGACATGCTGTGCACCACCATGCAACCGAAGTGATGCAGCCAACAAAACCGGGAGAAGCTAAAGGCAGTATCCAGTCTGATAGCCTGAGAGAGAGAGTTCTGTGAAGGTGTGTGATTTGGGAAGTCCCTGGTAATCCTTTAGGGAGAAAATCAGTGGCAGGTCATTTAGGTCTGTGATCTCGACCTGCCAATCCACCTGTATTGCATTATGCTCCCAGAACTTTAGGATGCAAAGGAAAAAAAAAAAAAGTCTCCTGACAGTAATCAGGGAAATTGTTTATATTTATGACAAGCAGGATTTCTAAAGCCAAGAATTTACTCGCAGCAATGAGGCGTTACTTAGAGTGGTGGTACCCAGAGCTGCCGTCCGTAATTTAACATGGGAAATGAAGTACCAGAAATGTTTTCTCAAAAGGGCTACAAGAACGATTTAAAATGCAGAGGAAGAGGCAGCAGTTACCACTTGATAATGTCATTCTACTGGTTTAAAGAAGATAGGTTTCAAAGCTGGCTTGATTATCTCTGAATACTGACAAAACCATTTCTGTATATGTAATATTTGGTGTAATTTTGGGGGGCCGTGGTAGAAACTTTGACACTAAGTCTTGCAGAAAGAGCAGCAGCCTTGGTCATGCCTGAAATTAGACGTTTCTGTTTCATTTCTCAGTCCTTCAGTGTCAAAACCTTCTGATGTCACTATCTGCACCAGGTGCTGTGCTGCCCAAAGGTCAGATGGAAGATGAAGACCGCGCCAGACAGACCTGAAGCGGTGATAATCTCCCTGCTGAACCTTGGGGCTAAACCTCAGAAGGAGCTTTTACAGGTCGTTCAGATAAGATCTCCCTGTTGGTGTGCTGAGAGCCGGAGACAAAGGAAAGATCTTTGAAGCTTTCAGGAGATGGCCTGACTCCGGAGCAGCAGACCAAGGCAGGGAAGAGGCTGTAGGTAGGACCGGTCCCAGGAGACCAGCAATCTGCATATTTGTCGTGTTTGTGGCTCCGTTGCTCTCTCTCCTGATAAACCACTGAGATAACCTTGGCATCAGAGCTGTCACTTCAGCTGAAGAGCTGTCTCCTCGCTATGCAGTTAACTGCTGCAGTGCCTGCAGCTGCCATCGCCCAGGGCTCTTCCAAGGGGCTCAGCAGAAGCCTCTGCTCCCACCTGCTCCACCACCAGCTCTCTACAAAGAGTTTGGCATCAAGGTAAAAAAGCAGCAAAAAATTTCCCTTGCGTCAGGCCAAACAGGCACTGTGCAGTAGTGGGACCGTTGTTCAAGAGAACAGTCAGAAACATGGAACTTCCCCCGGAAATATTACATTTCCAACGCCCTTTGACAGAGATCAAGGTTTATTCATCTGAATTTGGACTGAGGGCCAGCTTGGGCCCTGTCAATTCACTGACAGTCCACAGACTTGGTGGGAAAGGAGATGGTGGGGAAAAAACGGGCCAGCCAAGGCAGAGTGAGCAAAGCAGTGCTTGTTTTAGTGACACCAGGGTGGCACTCGCGAACAATGAGTTTTTTATGCTGGCTGCTGCTGAACACAAAGAAGCCTGGCCCTGACAATGCCAACAAACTAGCTGGTGTGCATTTCCAGGGGACAGCAGATCTCATATGAAAGGAGAATTTGCCAGCATCCAGGCACCAAAAATGTCTACTTCTCCTTAAATCACAATATCCACATTTCCGAACATTTTTCTTATCAATCCACTGTTTAGCAGATTTTTGGCTTTCCAAAGGTGTGTGCGATACTGGCGCTGTCTCAAAAGCTGCTTGCCCCTTGGGGCTGTCGAGGGCGCACGGCGTACAGCCGGCATGCAGTGGCTGCGTGGCTCGGCTGCAGGCAGTGTTTGTGGCAGTGCTGGGAAGGACAGGTCGGGGGGTGGCCTTGGCATGCAAAAAAAGAGAAGTCTGGGACACATGGCTGGGATAAAACCCAGAAAAATCGTCCTTTGGTTTTCCTCTTGTGCGTGTGAGTGGTTTTGAGGATGCAAAGTGCGTGGCGCCTGCCCGCCCTCCCCAGCATCCCACCACCAAAGCCCTCATGGCTTTTGGCTGCCCTCGGCTCCTTTTGCAGGGTAGCCAACAACTGCATTCTCTCTTCTTGTAAGAGATGATCTTTATGTGAGCATCCTGTCACTGAACTTGAAAACAGGTTACCCTGAGCAGTGCCAAACCTTGCATAGACACCTACTTTGCTTCGTGCCTTATTTCATTTTAACTTGGTAAGGAAGGTACCTGAACTAAATCAAGCTGCTGTTAAACCACATAGTCCATATTATCCCTTTTCAGAATAGATTTTGGTTTTGAGGATAGCTTTATGCGTAGGTTAAACAGCTGCTGCAGCTGTTGAAGGCGGCGGCGCTGAGCGGGGAGCATGAGTGGGGAGCCCCAGCTGGGGCAGTAGCACCGCAGCTGGCTGTCACTTTTGTCACCCGAGGAAGGTTAATTTGGCTTTGGGCATCGCCCCTTCCGCAGCCCCCATCTCTTTGCACACCTCTGATCAGCGAGCAGAGCTGAACCGAGCTGCCACGCGAGCTGGCAGCCTCCTGGCTCAGCGCACAAAGCGGAGCCACCGGCATGCCAACAGCCCTCGCAGCTCCCGGTGTGCAGAGGCACGGACGAGACCCCCAGCGACTCAGGAGGAAAGAAGTGGGGCAGGTAGATTTGCTGCTGCCCAGGAAAGCTACAGGATGCATCCCTGGGAGCGCCGAGGAGGCTGCAGGATCTCCCCTGGTATCACAGCTGTGGTTTTGTGGCGAGCGCCCACAGACGGGCGAAGCTGTCGCAGATCCCAGTGCAAAGCATCAACGTTAATTCTGCAGTAAAAATACACACCTGGGATTGCCTCGCAAAGTGGATGGGTGGAAATTGTACAAAGGGAAAAGCTGACATGGCTCTGTGTCCTCCTTCAGCAGCCAGAGGAGACATTAACCATCCATCACCATTGCTGCAGCAACTTCTTACTTGACACTTTGTTAACAAGAAGCCCATTTATTACTTGAAAATGCTTATTCACAGAATCTGTTTACATTTAAGATTATATAAGGAGGAACTCGCTGTATTGCCTCCACATTATCAAGACCCAATGACTCATTAAATTTAACCAGAGCAAGTGCTGAACCAGTTGTGCTTTGTTAAAGCTATCTTAATTTCTGATGTGCTGTTTCCCTGCTGTGGCTTGTGCCCTCAGTTTTCAAATCTAGGCATCCAAGTGTTCATTGCTCGTGTCTAATGGCACAAGGGGATGGGCTGGAACACTCTGTTTTGGGGTCTTAAAAGCCGCTTTTGACCTAAAAAATGGAAACTTGTTGAACAGTGTTTGTCTGGACTCAATTTACCAAAGCACCTGGCAAAGCAATGAGTTCAGCAAAGGCAGCACTGCTCTTGGGACCTAACACAGACTGGCTTCTGTGTGATAGCATTTCTGACTTCATGATTTCCTTTCCATCTCTCATCAGTGCGTTCTGCGGTTTGGCCCAGGTGACCAGCATTAACCTTGAAAGTATATGCTGGCTATTTTAAGTGCTGTTTTCTGTTTTACCAGTTTAAAGATTGAAAGGTTAAAAGCATTACAGAAGGTGGGATTTCAGCTGTCTGCATTTACTAGAGTCTGAATTTAGTTGGTAAATATAACTTGAAAACTGCCAACACTTGTTAATTGTTTTTGTTAATACTTTGTGAGCTGCCAGTGATTTTACTAAATCAAGTTGTTGATTTAGTAATCAAACTAATCACAGTGCTTCAAAATTCTTTTAATTTGAAGTCACTTTAGATGCTGTGTAGTTAAGGAATCGTGCTGCAAGCTTATTGTCAAAGGAGCTTTTTGCATCCTTATAATTTTAAAAACCAGCATTTTGATTTTGTTTTAGTAAAACGGTAGAAAAATGGCAGTAAATCTCTGTGGCAAATTGGATGTGTTTTTCTGGATTTTGAGAACAATTGAAATGTAAAATATTGAATAAGCATAGGTTTAATTTAGGTTTTAATGATCATTTTTGTATAAGTAGTCTTTAAATCCCTCCTACAAAGCAGCCAACACTAGAGAGGTAAAATTCCACCCCTAGGAGTTGAGGAGGAGGCAGCTTTAAATAGCACAGCACCCTCTTCTCCCTTTTGTCTGCGTCCTTGCGCAACCAGGCAGCAGACAGCTCATCCTCTTTGTTTTTCATCTCCTTTGGATCATGCAGATGAAAAGAGGAGATAAAGGCATGAAGGAAAGGAAGGAGTCTCCATTTGAGTGATCAGCCCCCGGGCTAGAGTTTCACAGGCGGGGAGAAGCCAGCAATCCGTCCTTCTCCAGGCTTTCTGAAGCTGAAGGCTCTGTCCCCAGGGCTGGAACTAGTTGGGTGTCCCTTTTTGCCAAGCTGGGTGTCCCTTTTGCCAAGTTGGGTGTCCCTTTTCACCAGGTTGGGTGTCCCTCTTTGCCAAGCACACGGTGACCTTGCCTCTGCGCGCTCTGTTCCGGAGACGCACACCCTGGCACATACCTGTCTCTGGAGAGCATCGCGGTTGCTGCCTCCTCGCAGCAGTGAATCCATCAACTGTTCCCATTTTCCAGGCTGCCGCTTTTTATTTGCTCACCAGTGCCAGGTCTGGAGACGCAGGAGGTGCTCTCCCTGTAGCTGGCTGCGCCTCTATCCCATGCGGGGTGGGATATTGCTTTTAAAGATTTTCTGCCCGATCCTGACTCTTACGTTTGTGGAGCTTGTAAGCTGTTGACGTGGCTTTTCAGAAGCCTCGAGGAAAATCTTTAATTCATCTGTAGTAGGCTAAACATCTTGTCCATGAGAGTTGTGAAGTGGCAGCTGTTACAGAACAGCTTCTTTCCACAAGGTGTCCTCTTCCTCGGTGCTTTCAGCCAGGGCTGACCATAGCAGTTCGTGGGCAGTTGGCCCTGAGCATCCTCCCCAAACTGTCAGCTGTAGCAGGATTTGCTTGCTGCCTAGTCCTGAGGTTGGATCTAATTTTCCAGTTGGCCCTGCTCTGAATGGGGGGCACAGTGCAGGTGACCTGCAGCGAGCCCCTCCATCCTAAACTATTTGTTGAGTCCGTTTGTCCGGGGCCAGTGCTGGAAGAACAGACAGCGACGGGCTGAGCTCGGTCCCTGGGAGCAGAGCTGGCTGCTGTACCCCTGCTTTCTGGGTCAGCCGGAGGCTGGGGGCGCGGCGGGAGCAATGTGCACATCCAGCCATGGCCACATCGATAACAGCGTTTCTGGGCAGCTGAACGGTATTGATGGGCGGCAGAAACCACTCGGTCCTCTTGAGCTGGAAAAATAACCTGTAGCCAGTGAATGAAAAATGCATGAAAAGGGCTGGCGAGATGTCTCTGGCTTGCTGGCAGCTCTGAGAGAACAGGGCAGCACAGAGACCATGCAGGACTGTGCTGTTAAGGGTTTCAGGTTTGTCACAAGTCCAGGATCACCAGAGGGTTTTTCCTTCCTGCTCTGACCTTTGCATAGAGAAACTAAACTGGAAGTTTTTGGAAAATCCCCTTTGGAGTTATTGTTACGTTTGTGGCCACGCTGCAGCCCATCACTTGCCCTTTGGCTTTTCCTTCTCAAACTAAAGCTGGAAAGAAGTGACCTGTTCGTAATACAGTCAGAAGTGGTAGCAGGTGTTACTATCACATTTCTGTAGGGCTTTCCCCATAGGAAAAACATACCCAAGTAGCATAATTCTTCAAAGATGAGAGGCAGCTGACTTTGGAGCATGTGGCGATGCGAGTCTATAGTGAGCTGGGTTTGGGTTGCGGTTTCCTCTGCAAAAGAGGATGCAGAGCAGCTGCTTGCTGGTGGAGGGGCGATGCTGGCAGACCTGCAGTTTGTCCTGCTGTTCCCAGTTGAACGTCTGTGGGACTCCGGTTGTCCTGCCAGACTCGACCGGGAGCACGTGGTCAGCATGGCAGGGTGGGGGTTTTGAGGAGAAAGCATAAAGCTGGCTCCCGGTGTAACAGGAAGAGCACGCTGACGCTTTCAGCAGTGAAAATAGTGACTGGGAGGCCAGCACAAACTAATTGCATCCTCACCGTACTTCTGAGATGCTGTTAAAGGGCAGTGGGAGCTACAGTGGACCTCAAGGTCCGTATAAGCAGAGCACTGTGTGACAGCTTCAGGCACTCTGCTGCAACTTAGGTGTAGTGCTTTGTGCTGCTCCACACTAACACCCTGCCAGCTCCAAAGTTTTCTGTTCTAAAAGGTATCTGGCTTCTCTTTTTGCGGTGTATGTTAAGGGTTTTGTGTTCGTTTGTGGCTCTGAACAAGTTATGTTTCCTTGTCCTGCCTTCTGTTGGTGTGTATTTTTGCAGAAGCAGGAAGAAGCTGCGTGCCTGGCTGTCAAATGTTTCTTTGGGGAATATAAAGGGTGGAAGGTGACCAGCCCGGAGTGCAAAAGCACCACAAACGATCCATGTGGCAACTCAGCAGGACCAGAGGAGAGGGAAGGTAGTGAAATGTAATAGGTATTCCTAGAAATAAGGCTTCCCTCAAATACCTTTTGGTCCTCACTCAGATGCACTCAGCTGGATTTCAGGAGCCTCAGAGCCTACCTTCTGGCCAGAGCTCTGGGGTACCGAGGTAACTCGCCTTTCCTTCTCGCCGTTTCTGTGAGTGCTTTCTATCTGTGTCGTGCAGGCTGCCGCTAGCATCATGCCATCTCTGGAGGTTACAGAAGGGGGCTTGTGCAGCCCAATTTCATCCAGAATGCCTTTGAAATGTAATACACCTCTTAAATGTGCTTCGATATGCGGTTGTTAGCAGCTGTTCCTACTAGCCTTGGACTGCTGGGCCCCTGTACAGTGGACATTTGTAGGTCACTGGTCGTGCTGTTGCCAGATAACTTTCCGTGTTAGGCTGTTAATCATCTTCTGGTACCACTTGCTCCTTTATCTCAAGTGGAAGTTATCTCTGTAGCAGATCTAGAGTGTTTAGGGTTCAGTTATACAGTTTGTCTGTGTAAGGGAAAATGTGGTAATTAGGCAGTGGTTATCCACGGAACAGAGCAAAATCGGCACGGTAAGCTTTTCCCTCACACGTCTACAAATGCTTAATCGTAATAATTCTCAGCAGTTGGATGTGTGGCTGGTTGGCATGAAAATACTGAAGCGCTTGTTACTGTTGGATGGGTTTGGTGTCACAGGGCATTGTGCTCACCAGGCGGGTTTTCATAGCCCCTGCTTGTGTTCACCAGAAGTACTTCCACAAAAGCAAGGGCCCTGGATTGTGTCGTATTTGTAGGACTCCTCTGTGAGGGCAGCTTGAGCCTCTGCATGCAGCAGTGACCGCCTTGACGAAGTCAAAATCAGAACTTGGTTTCAATTTCAATAACATACCAAAAAATCCAGCTTTGAAAGCTGGTGGGCTGTCGGGGGCTGACTGCAGCCTCGCTTGCTGGGAACCCAGTCGTCCCCAGGCAGCACCTTCGGGTCCTGAGACTTGGGTCCTGCCCCTGTCCCAGCCGTGTGGTCCCACGGGCTGCCTCTCGCCTCCCCTGCTTGCCACAGCACCTCTCAGTTCGGGGGGTGCGGGTCCCCAGAGCTCAGAGGAGATCAGGGAGGATTTGAAAAACCACAGCAAAGGTTTTGCTTTTAAGGACAGAACTCCAGACTAATAAGCCTGCGTTGAGCTGACCTTTTGCTGGCAGCAGCTCAGTTCCTTGTGGGAGGGAAAGAAGCAAAAAGCTAAAGAGTAAGAAGCAGCTCCAATTAGTGACCTAGGTGTTTACACCAGCTCAGGAGCATTTAATTACCTGTCAGCAGCTTGCTTTCTCCTGGTCACAAGCGTTTACACATGCAGCCAGTCATTCCAGCTGTTTCTCTTGTACTGCAGGAATTCAGAGGTAATTATGTGCAGCAATTTAAAGGTAGCTAGCTTTTCCCTCAATATGTGTCATGTGAAGATGCGTACACCTGAAAGAGAGTCAAGTGCATGGCACCTTTGGGAAACACGGGTCTGAAAGGAGCCTTTATCTCCTTCCAGCATCAGGACCTGCTACTTGGCACAGGGAGCTTGACCTCACTGCGTATAAGCAGGGCTATCACAAAAGCACAGAAGTGGATTTATAAGCTGACAGGTCATTTTCAGGCAGGTTTTTGCAGACTGGCTCACTAAGTAGCTCGTGCTACGCGTCATGCAACGCCACGCTGAACTTGGCAGCAGCAGGTTTGCTGTGACCTCTGTTTCTGAGTGATCCGAATAAGCCTGTCGGCTCTCAACGTCTGTGGCAGGATTTTAGCCCCAGAGAAACGTGCATGACTTAAGGAGGGCCTTCGCTGAGCTCAAGGTCAGGCGGACTCTTCTGATCGCCCAACCTACTCGCGGTCTCTGGAAGCGCACCCAGTGATACAGAAATGGTTTGATGCAGAGCCCTCAGCTAAGCATGAAGGCAGGCGATGTGCTGAATGCCGTACAGGAGCCGTTTGGGCCAGGACAGACAAGGTTGGGAAGAGCGTTGGCGCTTTTCCCTGAGGGATCCCACCCGTGCTCACTCCCATTGATCCTCTGGCTTTTCATGTTGGGATTTTGGTTTCCACGCTTTGTGGTCCGGTGCCCACATCCTAGTTTAAGAAGAGATCTGAACCGTCGTGTCATTCTGACTTATCTCCGTATTTGTAGCTCCTAAGCTGAATTAAAGGATGCCTGGATGTAGTCAGCTGTTCTCCTGTTAGCGTGTTTGGTGCTTAGGGCTGCTGAAGCTGGAAAGGAGAAGCTCTGGGACTGCAAAGGGGAAGAAGACTGCTTTGCTCAGCTGCAGGCAGGAAGAGAGACTCACGAGACCAAGAACAGATCTATTTCGCAAAAAGATGATTTTTGTCTTATTTGCTCTAAACTCTTATCAGCTACCTCTGTAGCTTGCAAACAAAAGTTTGTTGCAAAAACCAAGATCCTCAGATGCGGGTTTTAAATTGCATTGGAGAATATTCCTTGTTCGTGGTGTTAGTGCAAAGTACTTAAAAGGTTAAGACGAGTGCAAGAGGGTCCTCGTGCAGGTTTAATATTAAGATGAGAGGTTAATTTGCCATTTTGGTAATTCTGCCATTGAGGTCTACAGCCAGCTCGCACACAGGCATACCTTCGAGACTGGGGGGATGGTTCTTTTCCCAGAGATTATTTCACAGTGGTGGCATCTTATCTTGTCACTGCAATGGCTCTTGAGAAAACATATAGGAAGCCTCTTGAAATGATGTGATAGCCTTGGAACAAAGAGTTAATCTATTACTAGTGGAAGCATTTGCTTTGCAATTCATTTTTCCCCATTTGCAGCTCAATTTTTCAATTTATCACAGAGAGCAATGTGAGAGATTTAACTCTGGTAAGCCCAGAGGAGGATGGAAGCTGATTAGAAACTGGGGTGGAGGAAGATATTTTGCTCAGCTGGAATGACTGCAGCAAAGTAAATTAATACTGAATGCTTGAGCTGTAGATACTTGATTTGTTAATGGCTTTAGCTTTGCAGTCATTTGGTTGATGTAGCAAATTTTTCAGTGCCATGTGTAAATCTGCCGATTTCTCCTAGCATGGGCTCTGAAATACTAAGGCATGAAATATGGATAATTCCGCCTGCTAAATGATGGATGTGATCACGGTGAGTGTAGCACCGTTTGGTACCTCCAAAATAGCATTCAGTATTGTCATGGGAATTTCAGTTATTCTTCACGCTTGCCATAGGCCCAAGAAGTGATTAGTATCCCCCGTTAGACTGCAGAGCCAAGGAAATGTGATGGCGTCTTATTCGTAGAACGACTCCCTTTTGCCAAACCTGCCTGTACTCAGATTTCTGTCGGAGCCCAAGGCCGCACAGACCCCGTAGGCCGCCAGGTCTGGTTTCCTGCACCATGGTGGTGCATCGCAGGGCCTGCCCGGGGAGAGGGCTGCCTGCGGGGCGGTGGTGTAACAGCACTGCCAGGAACTGCAGCCCCTGGCATCGGCTCCGATCTGCAAGAAGCAGCAGGTCGGGGGTGGGAAGGAAAGAGGCACATCTACAGAAATAGCATTTAAGTGAAAACCGTACCCTACGCTGCATGGAAAGATAGGAAGAAGGATCAATTCTTTTGCAGCTGAGAATGCGAGCTGTGCCAGACAGTAATTAAAAGCATTTTACTGTGCCTAGTAACGTGTCTCGGCTCTAAAGCTCGCATCCCGAGCCTGCTCTGGAACAGACCCGTTTTTATTCCAGCGAGACGGGGTGCACCGGAGGCTTCGCTGGCTGGTCGCGAGCGCTCCTGCAGCCCCTCTCTGCCCTCCACAGCGCTCCTCTCCTTCGGGCTGAAGCATCCCTTGCACCTTCCCTGGGCCTCGCCCTCCCATCAGCTGTGCGATGTGCTCCCAGGATCAGCTAATGGGGCAGTAATATTGCTGTAAAATTGATACAGACCGTGATTCCAAAACAGAGCTCGCCCTACTGAGCAGGAAGCTGGATTTTTAGACAGCAGGATTTTGCTGTGTTTCCGGGTTGGGTAACCGATGACAGACGTTTGAGTGTATATGTCTGTGTTGTGCACGCATAGGTGTTGTCCTCCTGAGGAGTCACGTAACACCCTGAAATGAAAAACAGGTGGTGTTGCAATGAAAATGTGAATGCTGAATATAGTGGGAATCACCCCTTCCTGAGACGGTCTGGCAGTGTGTGTTCCCTACCGAACTTTTCATGTCTGTAAGCAAAAGTCTTTTTGCTTATGCACCTGTTTTTAAGGCTTCCTTTAAAACAAGGAAGAGCATTTTCCCATGACTCAACAGTTATTGCAGCTATTTCTGTAACTCCAAACTTCTCGTTGAATAAGTTAGGGAAAGGAAAAGCAGAAATAGGTCAGTTATTTCAATAAGACGTAGTTGTCTCTCTTCACAGCAAGCTACCTTTTTGTCATGCCTATGTGAATTGTGCTAATGTATCAGTGAATAAAGAAAAAAGAACAAAGTGGAGCAGAAGTGCCAGCTTTTTTATTCTGGGATTGCAGTCTCCGAGCCTTTTACTCAGCAGAAGTGATACCAAGGCTTCTCTGGAACATCTTGGCAAACGTTCCTGAAATAATAGAAGTGTATTGGCTGCCCACCTCTCTGAATACAAGGTCCACTTAAAAACCCTGCCCGTCATTTTGCTATCACAAAAATCAATTTCCCTGTACACCTTAAGTCCTGGTTTTAAGAAGCGTTCTTGATGCTTTGCAGGACATTGCCAATCCATAATACTAAGGAAACGTGGTGAAAGCTTGCTGCTCTTAGGAGTCATCTGGCTTGAAATGTAGAGAAGTAGGCTGCCTTTAATCATTAGTCATAGGGTTACATTTTTCAGCTCGCTGCTTTTTCCTGGGGAGTGCCTGTGGCTGATACCAATCTCCTGGCAGGTCGGCTGTCACATTGGTTTAGGCTAATCTGACCGCGGCTGGTCCTTGGAGAGGACACCAGGAGGCCAAAATTATATTCCTCTTTTTAAATACCTCCATGCTAGTGTGCACTACTGGAAGGGCTTTGTTTTGTGACTTTTAAGTTTCATGATCGAAGGAAAATCTTTCTTACAAAATCAACCTCATCATTTGCTCTCCCCAGACTTCACATCTTAAAACCTGATTCACCCCGATGCTTTCCTCTGTAACAGCAACGACTTTATCACGCCTGAATTGTGATCGGGCACAGAATATTTCAGTGGGATGCTGCAGTGTGGGTGCAGAGGTGATCTCAGTGCCGTGGCTGGCTTTCCCACATAGACAATTTTGTGCTGCTCGGTTTTAAAGGTGCAGGAGTTGGCAGAAGCAGCCTCCGCCATGCCGCGGGAGGTGAAGCCGGGGCTGTTCCCAGCCCGGCACTGTCCGTGCGAGGCCAGGCCGTCTTCTTTCTTCCTTCCTGGTGTTGATGAAATCCTCCACTTCCTCCTCAACTTGCCCACCTCACGATTGCCTGTTACTCTCTTTTCTGTAACCCGAATTCTCCTCTGGGTCGTGGCTGGCCGTCCCCATCTTTTAGCCTTTCCATGCTGAGAAACGGGCTGAGTTTTCTCAAGAACTTAAAAAGTAGCATTAGTGGGGAAGTTCGGTGCAGGCAAGATGCGCCAGCCCCCGACGTCCTAAGGACGGCTGTAAACCTGATCAAACATCACCCCTAAAATACTGTCAGCCCCCGGGACCCTGCTGTTAGCATGTGGGGAGGTGGGAACCAAAAAGACGAATGCACCGACGTGCTCCATCACCTGCGTTCTTGTTCCTGGGACCCCATGCTTGTAGCATCTTCTTTTGTTTCAGTAGCACCACCCTTGGTACGATCTGCTTCTGAGTTTCACTCTGACCTTCTGAGCTTGCCTTGTATTTAAAATCCCTTTTTGAGCAGTGCCTACTTGCATTATCTCCTCAGGCTCCTCATAAAGGTCCTGGGTGTGCTGTTGCCCCCAGGAAATAGCAGGGAAGTTGCAATTGCTGCAAAAACTAAAACCCGAATGCGATGGAGCAATCAGGAGGTCCGTGCCCTGAGTCACTCTGACTCGTTGCTTACCTTTCCCCTTCCTGTCTGTCATCTGCTGGCTAATGATTCTTCCCTGCCTTGTTTGGCAGGGTCTGGTACTGGTTTTAAGCCACCTTTGTTTCGGGAGCCACCTGGCACGGTTGGGTGTTTGCAGAAAATACCCCACTGCCTGCAGTGCCCTCGCTGCCGCGCCGGTCCCAATCGAACAGCTCCCAAGGGGGACAGTGCTAAAAAAAATAATAATAAATCACTATGTTTAAATGCTTCTTGTTTTGGCTGTACAGAGAGGCATTTTTAACAGCAGGGAGACCTCAGCCAGACTCCTCCACAAGAGGCTAAAAGCCTGTCATTAAGCGAGGAAGGATTCGGCTGGACGTGGCGCTGTGGATCCGGGGAGGGGAGGGGAGGGGAGGCTTCCTTGCCCGCCCGACATCGGGCATGGTGACCTGAGCGCACCCCACCCCTGCGCACTCGCCTTCGATAAAAATTCACGTTGAGCTTTTGGAAAGGACCTGAGGGCTGAGTAGCCGTGATGCTGCCTGCCCGAACCACTGGGGAAAATGTTCTCGTGCAGTGCTGGTTGGCTGTAAAACTGTGACCTTTCATCAGATGCTACGTGATAAAATCTTGCTTCGCACAGGCAGGGTGAACAGGAATGCTGCTTCTCCTTGGGAGAAAAGCTGCAATAGAGCACAGCACAATAACATCTCTTTTTTGTGGCGTTCTTGTATCCCCTGAAGCTTTAGCTAATTTCTCTTTTTTTCTATTAAGCGATATAAGCAAGGGCAAAAAATTGAGGTTTTCAGATCAGATCTGGAAATAGAGAGACAGGATTGAGCACAGCTGTCCCAGGTCAGAGGAGCTGAGGAGGAGAAGCAGCCCTTGTTGATGGAGCAAGGTTATGCCCACGGCCAAGGTATGGGCTTCAGCGTCAGAAATCTCCTTCGGGGTTAGCCTTGGTTCAGCTTTGCTGCCGGGCAGAGTGGTCCCAGGACGCCACCAGCATCTCAGCGTGCTGTCCCCTCATCCTGCGCGAGGCGGGTCCTGGTGACACCCAAGCATCCTCTGCACCAGCTTCTGCCACGGCAGCTGCGGGCGAGCAGGACTATCCCCAGGGAACTTCAAAACAGCCTCATGAAAGGGCGGCGTAGGAAGGGGAATTCATGCAGAATTAGCTTCTGCAGGGGTTATATAGGGTGCACGGAGCAGCAGTCGCAGGAGGCAGTAAATGAAACCAGCTCTCGGTGCTCTGCTCCAGCCCCTGGTTGGCTGGCAGGAGCGAAGCATCCGATGGGATGATTAATATCCAGGTTGCTATAGCGACCGGGAGCCGTGGTGCTAAAAGCAGCCATTCTCCATCACCCCCTCTGTGCCGGCACACGCGCCGGCCGAAGGGCGCTGCGGGAGCTCTGCCCGCACAAGGCCGTGGGTGCTCCCCGGGACGGCGGGGCCCTCCCACCTCCCACCCAACTCCCAGCTTCGAGGAGCCCGATGTGCTCGGGACACAACGGGGCCGTTGCATTTGGCCACGCGGTGGCTCGGGCTGCAGGGCAGGAGCGGTGCCAGGGCTTCGGGGGCGGCTGTGCTGGGGCATCGCACCGTGACAGCCGCGGGCTCAGCGCGGTGCGGTGACGCAGCCCTGCTCCCTGGCCCCATTCAGGGCTCCGCTCCCCGCCAGCGGCTCCAGTGTCATCACAGGGGTGAAGTCGGAGCCGGTACCGGCAAACTGCGCGGGTGGCTTCGCCCAAGCAAAGCGCCCACCGATACCTTAGTGGCTGCCCAGCAGCCTCACCTGCGCGGGTCGGTCCCAAAGAATAAGGAAACCCAGAAGGAGGAGAGAACTTCCGAAGCCTCCTCACTTGTTTTTTTCACAATAATTGTGTGTGATCTCTTTGAGGCCGAGCGGCAGCTTCCACCATTTTGTGGCTGCAGACTTCTACCTGCCGATTTCAGAAGCGTCTGTTTGAATTACAGCCCTGCCCGTGCCGGTGGGGGAAGCAGAGCTGCTCCTCCGTCGGCCTGGCTGTGCGTTGTGCCTGTGCTGACAGGGCGACAGCAGCACTTCGCTGCAGCGTGGCTTTCCAACATAATGCACCCAGCTTGCCTTCAACTGTTTGACCGCTGTTTGACACAAGGAAATCGTTGTCCCCTTGTAAATTTGAGTGGTAAGCAGCTGAAGAATCCTACATTTATCATCTTCATCATCAAATCCTTCACCTCAAATTCTTTCAGGAGGTGCCCGATGCATTCCAGCTGACTGAAACATGCTAGATTGCCTTTGAAGCTTTTTTCTCTTTTTTCCAAATTTCTCTGTAGCCACATAGGTTCCTTAACCTTCAAAAATTCAGGCTGCAGAATGTTATCGGCATCTGCTAAAGCAGCCAAGAGCCTCCTCTTGGGAGGGACGTGGCAAACGGGTGCCTCTGTGATGAGCCGAGGAGCCCCGCAGCTGGCTGGGCGGTGGTGAGGACCAGCGGTGGGAAGAGAACGGAGCAAAGCGCCTCTGCTGCTTCTCAGCCTTTGCAGAGATCGAGGCCCGTGATGTCAAAAACGGGAAGCCGGTCTGTGTTCATCTTCCTAAGTGGTCGTCTTTTATTTATGTGCCAGTGCATTTGTAATGCAGGATTCTTGGCGTAACCTCGTGAACGAGTTGATGTGCTTTTACCCTGTCTATAGCCAAGGACTTTGAATCATATTTTTGGCACAGTGCTTTTTCATAAAATATGTAACGCTCAAGCGTCTTGTGGCCAGGTTTGATGCTACTAAAGTAGAAAGCTGGATGAGAGCTGACTCTCAAAAGCTTTGCCAGGCCTCAGAATAGCTGAGAAAATGTGGCTAAAAGGAGACTTCAGAAGAAGCTGCAGTTGGTACGTTTGTGCTGCACCAAGGGAAAGCTGCTGGGTTTAAGAACCGGGCTGGTTTGAGTAGATGAACTGAAGTGGTAAAAGACATCCTCGTGTTGTAGCCCGACTGTAACGCAGGTAACCATCAGCCTTGGAAACTCAGCTCCGTGTGCATCCAAAGGCAAGCTGAACATAACCGGAACTGCAGAGCACGCGGAGCCGTCTGTGCCTGCCGCGTGTGGGCAGGGAGGAGCGAGGCTGCGAGGACGTAACGCGCTCCTAAAGGTTGTTTCCTACCTAAGTAGAACATCCATTCCGTAATTATGCACCAGAGCTGGTTTCCACTCCTTACCAAGGCAGGTACAGATGCATTAGCCCCAAAAGACACTCCTGTTACTGCTGCAAACTCAAGGGTATGTGGAGAGATGGAGACGACTCGGGCACCTTCCTCCTGCGAGAGGGATGCTGCAGACCCCAGATGTATCAGCAGCTCTCCCCTCTCTTTTTACTTTCCTTCACCTTATCTTGCAACACAGCAGCTTATTGCCAGTCTTTAGCGTGCAGGAGAATTCATGTAAAATTTATAATTTTTAGCTTCAGAGAGAGCACAAAATACACTGAATTCTGGGGTGAATGTAAGTCCTGCAGTGCTGAACTGCACACAGGGGCCGAGGGAGAAGGAGTAGGGCTCTGTGGATTTTGGAGCAGGCATGTCCTTGTAACCCCGAGTGATCAAGGCAGCAGTGCAACATGCTAGGGTGTCTCCTGTTAGGGTGCTAGGTCAGCAACCCCTGTCTTTGTGCATGGCCCCTGGCAGCTGGGCACTTTGGTGGCAATCCCGTGGTGGCTGGGAGCCACCTTTTCCATTACCCACTGGAAATGGGTATTTTCCACACCCACACAGGGCTCTGAAATCATTCACTTTGCCTGCTTGAGAAAATAAAATATTTAACACACTGCATGAGCTGCTTGCTTTTTTTTTTTTTTTGAACGCTGCTTTGTTGATGAGATTTCCCAGGAAATACCCTACTTAGTAAATGCATTTTTCAACCAGAAAACCATTGGCCAGCTTTAGCGAATGCTTTGTAAGGGATAAATTACATCGGGCTTTGAATGCTGAAGACACAAGAAGAGAAAAAAGACAGAGCCTTCTCCTTTTGAAGTGCACATGTGAATTTTTCAGCTTCGATAGGAGCAGAATTCGGGAAGCACCAGAAGGAGCAGGTGCCAAGGTCAGGGCATGGTTTGCAGGAGAGCTCACGTTCCTGACGTACATCTCCCCCATCACCACGCTCACATGGGACGCAGCAGTCATGCTGCTGGTTGAATGAAGCCAGAGTCTGCCACGAATCGATCCCTTCCTTGAATTTCACCTGATACAGGGTAGTTAAGTTCACATTGCTCCATCAAATTTTCCAGGGATGAAGAAAAGGAGGTGGTTGGACCCACCGTGCCTTCCACTTGCAGCCAAAGTGCTGTCTCAAAAACACTTTTCGGGGCTTTCCCAATGTAAAATGTACACGTTGGGTGCCATCCTCCTGGGTAGTAAGGCTGGCTGTTGGGCTGGGACATCACGCTCATGGACCATAATTGTGCAGCCCTGCATGGAGAGCAGCCCCCGATCACCGTGGGGACTCTTCTTTGCCCAGGAGCAGGAGAATCAGCTGGCTTTGCTGGAAGAGACCGAAATATTTTACAGCTTGATGCTTTCCGGAAAGCTTTCTCTGGCTAGTTGGAATGGATGCATGAATGCCCGAGTTACTACATAAATAAAGAACGAACTGCAGCTCGCCTGTGCTGCTCTGGGACCGCCTGACCTTGGGTTCAAGTAGGAATAAATGCATTTTAAGAATGAGAGAGTGAATCATTTAATGGACTAGGTTTGTTCCTCAGGCACTACCGACAGCCAGACGGGAAGCAATATACCTGGATCTGCCACAGACGCGTCTTGAAAAAAGCACATCCGTGTTATGGCAGCTGCTGTCTTCTTAGGAGAGCAGTTTTTATGGTTTAGACATGAATAAAAGGAACGAGACAGTGCACTGGTTGGGTGCCAGCAGACCAGAGTATTTATAGCAGTCTTTGCTTCTGCCTTGCTATGTGGCATTGGACATATGTAACGCTCTCCCTTGAGAATATTCATTTTTTTTAGATATTAACAAATCTTGTTTCTTATTAAAATGGCAAGAATAGAGTTGCTGACGCAATTCAAGTCTGATGTTGTAATATGTGGTACTGTACGGTTCCCAAAACTTCAGGCAAGTGGCTCTGTGGTTTACATTGGTAAATAGATGTCAGCATGAGCTGCAGAGGAAAATGACACATGGGCAAGTCTGAGCCAGAGAAGATTTAAAGCCACTGTTCAAGGGTAGTGACAGCGCTGTCAGTGGCACCGTAGGGACTGCAGTTTCTAGCCTGGTCATTCTCTCATGGATTAAAAATTGCCTTTGAAAAGGCACGTCTTCCAGCTTCCGATGTGATTTGCCTGGACACAGACCACGTGGTACAGAAGTGCATTAGAAATAAGCCACAAACATTTGTTAGTTTTGAAGGCTGAAAAAAAAAACAGGGTATCGAGTATCATCTGACTGCAGATAATTTTGAAAAATTACTGAGAAATGGCCAGCTAGAGCCACATTTAACTCAGCTGACCTTTGGTGGCATTAACATGCCTGCAGGACTTGTTCTGACCTTTGGCTATGGAAATCTGCCTTTTGATCCTGACTTGAGATCTCCTTTATTTGTGTCTGTCCTCTCTGTATTCTCTCTCCTCCATCGCTTTGACCTGTGTCAGTGTCAAATCCCAGCCAAGGCCACCTTGCTCAGAAAAGCCCAACCACGCAAACAGTGCTGGGTCCCTAAAAGCAAGAACCCACGTGAGAAAACAGCGCCCTGGCTGTCTCATGCTTGGCTCTGACTGCGTGAGACCTCGAACTGTTTCACAAGGCAGGTTGTGAAAACCCTTTGTGGTTCAGGCAGTTGTCACGGCCCTGCCGTGCACGTGCAAGGAACGCAGGGCGAGCAGCAAACGGGTGGCACGCTGCCCGCCGTGCTCACGTGTCCCCCGCTCCTCCGGCTGCTCTTGAGCTCCGAGCAGGGAGGAGTGATACGCACCCAAAAATGGGTCCCAGCTCATCCCCGTACCCTGGGCTTCTCCCCTTGGGGCACCAAGCCGGTGGGATGAAGAGTGGAGCCTGCTGACTTGGTCTGGGGGCGCTCCAAAAACCGCAAGCCCCTTTGGCAGCATGGAGAAGAGATTTCCTTTATTCTCACTGCCAGCACTCATACAGCCCAGCATGCAGTGTAAGGAGGCAAAGAGGACATTAAATTATTTTCTCGGGTACACAAGTCAGTAAATCACAGCTTTTAACCTCCCATAGCTACGTGAGCCAGTGTATTTTAATGAGAGCTGGATGGGAAAAGGTGTTTCTGCCTCGGATGGCAGGTCCCAGCGGTGGGAATTCGAGCAGAGCACAGAAGGATGAAGCGTGCCAAGGAGTCACAGGGCCGATGCTGTCAGCATCATCCAAGTCTTACTTAGGGAAATTTATGCTCCGAGTGTGTAAATCTCTTCTGGAAGTGGGACCCGGGGCTTTGAAGCCGTGCACACTTCACATTGACGACCCCCCCGAGAGGGAGCAAGCGGACGCAGCGTGCCAGAGCACGCCGCAGGCTCTGCGTGGGACGTGTCTGCCCCTGCAGTGAGGCGTCCCCAGGGCTGTTTGCACGTGGTGCCCGCCGTGCTGGTCCTGTGCACGGGGCGACTCAGCCAACACAGGGGGAGATACAAAACACGCGTCTGGTCTCGGTGCCGGTTCCACGTCTGTACGTGCCGAGACCAGTTGTTCCTATTTTTGTACCGTTGAAGCCATTGTGGTGTTACAGCTTCTCCGACCACCCACTCCCTCGAGCCCAAATACCCAGTATCATTGTCCTGCAAGCTGCAGCAAGCCACAAGTGCTCAGAGGAGATACACCCCGTCCCTCCCTGCCAGATACGCAGCCTGCACAGGCAGCACGCTATAAGCCCTCCTGCAGAAGACACTTATCTTTTCCACAAATGACACCTGTTGTAACTCAGATATGTAAATGTTGTGTCCAATCTCGTTTTAGATCCTGCTCATCTCTTCTCCCCTCTGTGCCACGCAGTAGCAGTGAGTGGCACAGCTGCTGTGACCCACAGCAGCAACACATTGCCTGGGAATGTATTTGAACCCACCTCGAAATTATCAAACATACTGTTTGGCTTTCTGGCTTTTGTTGGAAGTAGGGACTTTAGTAGAAACAGAGACTTGAGAGCTGCCTGGTTTTTTTTAGCCCTCTCTAGTTTTTAATCACCGCTTCTTACATATCTTCTTCATGCAGAATATAGCTGCTGCTTTTTTTGGTTACTTTTTTATAGCCTCCCTTCATCTGTGAGCCTTTGTATTTCTTCATCTCTGACCCCCTCAAACGCCGCACCCGGTAGCCAGATGAGCCTGCAGCGCTGACTTACATCAGGTGTTACAGCTGCTCAGTATTTGCCATCCTGCTCCTAATGCTCCCCAACAGCTTGTTTGCAGCCACGTGTTGTCTTGAAGCCTTAGCCCAGTAGTCACAGTGATGACTCTTTCCAGAGGAGACGCCTTGCTCTAAGTTCCAGAAAGATTTGCCCATTTAAAAAATCCCCTCCGGAATACATCACATTCGGTTTATTGCTGCCGAGCCCTCATTTCACACTGCACAGCATGCTTCATTCGCCTCATTTAAATGCCTGCCACGAAAATCGGATGCTCCCTTTACTCTGTTTTCCATCTTCTGCCCAAATTTTGATTCCTAAAAAGAATTTCTTCCACACTCCACGATTGCCCCAGCTGCCTCCGTGCCCCCCGCAGGCCGTATCGCCTGCCCCTTCTGCCGCTTCCCCCGGGCCCCCGCGCTGACGGCCCGGCACCGCTCGCGTTCACGGCTAAGTGAAGGGCATCGCATGGCCTACTGCTTCGCTCCGTTTCCGTGCCTATTACAGTTCTTGCAAAATGTTCCAAGTCATCTGTGTTTGCTCTTAAGCATCCTGTGTGTTTAACATTTATTTAACAATACATTTATTTAACTTCCTGCCCGCTGTCTTCGCAGAAACTCCCTCTGATCTTTCTCCACTCTTTTTCTCCATTCGTTTTGCTCCCCACCACTTACTGGAGACAAGATGCTTTTGTATTATCAACAATGTTGACAGATGTCTGTGGCCATTTATGCGCTACTTGGCTTGTGTTTTCCCTGAGGTCCTAGATTAAATGCTCAGTCAAAACTCTCATATTTCATGGGCCAGTAGTCTGCTTCCACTCTGAGTCATCCCTTCTCTGCTGGTTTCCCTTTTGCCGGCGTTTGCCCAGGTGTCTCACCGGCTCCCACTGGACGCCTGACGCCACGCTGGCTGCAGGATGTGGCTGCTCGCGTACGCGGCTCTCCGTGCGACGCCGGTGGTGCTTAACCCGCGCGCCTGCTCTCACGCAGCAACTGCCCCAACCGTTCATCGACGGCGTCTCTAACAAGTGCAGGGCGATGGACTGGAGCACAGATAAGAGGCAGTAATCTGATAAAGGCAGTTTGCGTGCGAGGATGGTTCGGCGCAGGGGAAGGGAGAGAAGTCGTGCGTCCTGCGGGGCTCGCTGAGCCGTAAATCCCCGTAGCAGAGCGAGGCCCCTGTGTGCAACCAGCTGAGAGCAGCATGTCGCGGGAGAGGCCACTTCCACCCAGCAGTACCATTGTACGAAGACCTGTGTGGTCGCAAACCACCGAGGCCTTCACGTGGTGCTAAAGCTGTTATGACCACGCGGTTCCTTGCTGGGCCAGATCCTGACTCCCACAAGCGCTCTCCGTTTGTACTTTGCACCCTCTCAGGCAGTTTCTTGCCTGGGTGCTGGGGGGCTCACATTTCTTCCCCAGCAGGCTCTCAGCCAGCACTTGCATCTCGCTGCCTCTTCTAATGGAATAGTTGTTAAAAATAAGTAATTTTATTTCCCAGAAGCTGCCTAGCAGCAGCATCCATCATTTTGTCCTAATTGACTTTACTTCCGTCAGCTTTCGGGTTACGTCCAGGCTTGGTGAGCAGCCAAACCTGCCATAAACCAGCTCAGATGGGGCTGCGCTCAGAGGCAGGGCTGTGCTCGGGATCTACGACTCTATTAGCCCTGACGTTGTGTGCCTGGTCTCCTAAATGTGTGCCTGTGCAAGAGAGATGCCAGGAGCATCTTGGAAGCCCATTAAGGACTTATTAAGATAGAGGCCAACGCCTGGAACAGCCTCTGTTGTGCAGGCGGAGGGGGCTGGAGGCAGCCCTGGGGGGCTCTGCAGGGCCGATGTGCTGCGGGCAGAACCAGCACCTCCACGGGCAGCGGCGGGGGTGGAAGCAGAAGGATGAGGTCAGGGGGCTTCTCCTGAACTGAGAACACAGCATCCCAACAGTGGCTGCGTGTTGGTTGTGGGGGCTGGCTTTGAAGCTGTTCTTGGTAAGAAACCGCGCCTGACCCCAAGGCAGGAGCTTTGAATCAGGTAGATCTGTGTGCACAGGCTGCGGGAAGGGACCGGCCGCAGGGCTAAAGCTCATACACGCGTCCTGTGCTCCTCCACAGGCTGGAGAGGGTGTGGGGTTAAAAGACAACTCTTGAGAGTCAGAGGATTTGGGTTTAGCTCTTCACTCTGGCGCTGCGTTCCATCACCGTGGGCTTGTCACTTAACTCCCTGCATGGTGACCGTGTCTTCAGCGGGGGGCTGGCGATAAACACCCCGTTCAGTTCTGCCCACCAACCTGGAGATGGCAAAATATTCCGTCTTCATTGCAAACCCCAGGAGTTCCTTTAAATTGTCAGAAGGCCGTAAGATGACTCGCATGTAATTTGTAAATTCGGAAATGTTCCTCAAATACGAGCAACCGTGGAAATGCTTACGGAATTACAGCAGGGATGGTGAGACAAAGACCAGTTTTGTGTTTCCAAGCTTGAAATTTAATAGTACAAGCATTCTTCCACCTTAATTTCACCGTAACAACCCCTTTTTCTGACTGTGATTCGTCTTACTGAGGTGGAGAGGTGGAAGAGCGAAGGACAACAGTGGGACAGGATTATGCAGTGAGAACTCGGTCCTTTCACCAGACTGTGCGGAGGTGAGACTTGTCTCTGCCTTTGCTGCCATCACTTTCTTGCTCAGTTTGACCTGCAGAGCACCGATGGCTCCCCACAGGGTGTTTTCACCATGCGTTGCCCTCGAAATGCTTCGTTGGACTTTCAGGATTGTAACTGGACCACCTCCTTCTCAGACTCTTCCTATCCCTTCGTGACCCAAATTCTGCAGGAACTTGGGAAGCATCTTCCCAGTTGTGCTACCTACTAAAATCAAGTTGTGCCACTGAGCTTTGGGAGGTCTTTTACCCCAGTTTACTGGCTGATGCTGACAGCTGTTCTTTCCCTTTTGGCCACTTATGAGCCATCTCACTCCAGGACAGCCAGCATCTGCCATCTCCCCTTTTTGCCACTGCACCAAGAGGTGCGATGCGAATGTGACTGATGGACTGGGAACCAGGCTGACATTGCTTCCAACCTCATCCTTGTTGGGATTGACCAAGCACAGGAGCAGCATCCAAGGGACGCAAGGTCCCAGTACATTGAGCTGCTTGTGGAGCTGGTGGCAGGGTTCAGCACCGCATCACTGTTGGGGAAGACCAAGGACAGGGTTTGTGATCCTTCGCTGGACTTGCAAAGGGTTCTTTGGGTGCCATTCAAGGGCTGTTCTGCTCCCCGACAAAATGTTTTGAGGATGAAACCTGTTCTCACATGAAGGGCTGGCTTATTGCTGTGCAGAAGGGTCAACAGAGTTGGAACTATTCATGGCTGCAGAACCTCCATCTTCTTACCTGCGGTTTGGTGAGGGCTGCAGGAGAGGAGAGAGGAGTCCTCAGCACTTAGCCCTGCTACAGACGCTTCATGCTAACCCTGCCTGCCGAGCACACGATGGCAGGAATCTCCAAGAGGCCCTCCTGTGTGTATGGCTCGTTCTGCTAAGACATGGTAAAAATAGCAAACTAAGTAGGGATTTTAGCCTCAACTCGCTGCGGCAAGAGTAAATAAGTATTAAATACCTGGGACAACGTGAGGGCTTTGTGTGCTGCTGCCCTGCCAGCACCTCTCCAAACAAAACAACCGCTCAGTTTTTTTGTGAGTGGTGAACTGCATAAAAGTGCTGCTTTTTGGGTGTGATGCGTCTTGACCAGTCTGCGTTAGCAGTGTGGAAACGAAGCCTGTGCAGTACAAAGGGCTTACGCTGCATCACTGAAAATACTGTAGCAGCTAAAGCAAGGCAAGCCCTCGTGTCTGCGAGCTAAGCGCAGCCGATACGCAGAACAGAAACCCAGCGCATCCTCCGTACTGTATGCAGAGCAGGGCAAGAGGCGGTGGAGTCGATGCTGCTGAGTCTTCAAAGCCCTAAATACTGTGCTAGGAGCTGCTGGAAGTTCGGCAGGATCTGAAGCACGGGTGAAGTTGCAGGAGGCTCTCCTGGAGACCAAATTCCTGGGTTTCTCCTGCTTCCTGAGGCCAGCAGGGGCTCATAGGGACAGGTCCATCGTGGGTGTTTCTCTGCTGCTTCACTCTCCTGCTCCGTGGCACCTGCTCCCTTCTGGTGCAGAGGGGATGGCGGCAGAAGGTGAATTGCCTGGAGGCAGTGAGGGAGCTCTCGCGGTGGCCTTGATGGCCCTGGCAGCTCCATGGGCATTGCAGGGTCTGCCTGGTCGTGAGCATCCCTTGGCACGGCTGGCTCCATGGCCCAGCACGTGCAGACGGATCTCAGATGTGCATTCGGAGCCCTGTTTCCTTCCCCAGAGGCCAGCGAGGGTTCTGGTGCAGGAACAAGCTCTCCCTGCACCCGGGAGCATCTTCCCTGTCCTGTGTGAGCTGAAACTTCTCAGTGGGATGAGGTGACCCCAGCGCAGCTGCATATGAGCACTGGGAGTTCAGCTCCAAGCCAGCCATGGCTGGTTGGAGGGTTTGGATTTACCACCGAACCCTTCCTCTCTGTGCCAGTTTCCTGTCTGGGGAACCAGGGTTGTTTTCTTTCTTTTCTTTTTTTTTTTTCCTGTGGGATAATTTATTTTATTCATTTTTAGTACCAAAGCTGGGTTAAAGGGTTAAAACAACTGGGAATGGTTTGCAGTGACACAGTCCTGTCCCTGCCTCTGAGCAGGGCGCTCTGACCCCAGGGGCTGCCGGGTCAGTCTGTCTGTCTGTCCGTCGGTCTGTCGAGGAATTCCCTCAGCACGTTAGAAAAAGAAATAACCACCTGTGCTCCCTTTAGCTACATTAAGCTGTATTTTTAATCTGCAAGCTCAGAACGAGGGATGTCCTTGCCGTTTTTCTAATTTTAGAGACGGGAGTGATTTTGCACAAGGTCGTTCAGCGAGTGGGTGGCAGAGCTGGCAGCAGACCCCAGGCCTTCTGCAGCCCGGCCTTTGCTTCGGCCATGAAGCAGAATCCCCCCGGCGGCGCTGGGCCCGCTGCTGGAAGCCCCTCGTGGGGGACCCTCTGCCGAGGGGCAGGCAGGGTCTCGGCCGAGGCCCAGAGGCCGGGGGTTTCCTTGGCTTTACGCTTCCTGCTCTGCTTGCCGCAGGACGCGTCCTGACCCGAAAACACGGCCCGGCCCTCCCTGACGCTTCCTCTCCCTTTGCCTTGCAGCGAGAAGCGCGCGCTGCAAGTCAGCGTCACCAACCCGGTGCAGTGCAGCCTGCACGGGCGGAAATGCACCGTCTCTGTGGAAACGAAGATTAACCAATCCCAGCCGGATTTCACCAAGCATCGTTCCGGTTTCGTCCTCTGCGTGCCAGGGAATTAGCATCCACTCCGCCAGCGCCAGCGCAGTGAGCCGGGGGAGAGAGCGGAGGAAAGACAGACCGGGGCTTTGGTCTCCCTCCCTGCGCCTTGGACCTTTCAAGGGGAATAATTTAGAGCTGCTCAGCTGTGACACAGTCATGCGCCCAAAAAGATCTCTACAGCTAGAGGTTTAGCAAACCCACATTCAGGAAAGGGTTTTACTACCACATGCAACGAAGGCTTAAAACAGTCGATGTGGCCTGTAACCACCTTACAAAACAGGCCAGAATATCAGGAAAGTGCATCTGAATTATTCCAAAAAAGCATTTATAGGTACTTAGCCCCTTCCTCCCTTTCCCACGTTGATTCTTCAGCCCTCTCCCCTGTTCCCTTCTGTGTTTGTCTGTCATTTTGCAATATTGTGCAGCCTCCACCGGAGGAACCAAAGAAACCGGCTCAGGAAGGGAGTCTGGCGATCGGGCACCACATCCTGATGGAGACGGAGCCCCCTTTGGAGAGGAGGGCCGGCGTCCCTGCCGCGGAGCCGCCCCGCGCTCTCCCAGCCCCGCTGGCACGCACGGGGTCGGGCTGGTCGGGGACACGCAGCTCGTGGCTCGCAGCTTCCCTGCTGGCGTTCAGGAGCACAAAGGCAAGTTGGTGGGAGCCGGGTAGCCCAGCGCAACGGGAGAGTGGGATTCACAGTGCAGAGGTGTTGGGTTTTTTAATCTATCTGCATTGTTTTTGCCTTAATTACCCTCTCCAGTGACCAAAGTGGGTTCCCATTTGGACCCAGCGGCCTTGCAGAGTTTTTATATGATCCCATGGCTTTTCAGTATCCCCAGTGATGAGCTTTGGGGAGGGCTGTTAGGAAGCACTGTCCGGGTCTCTGCGGGGGCCTAGGGACCCATGGACCCAGCCCAGCGCTGCCCCGCTTTGCACTATGGAGACACTGCCTCTGGCAGGGCAGGAGCACAGACCCGGCTGCAAGGCTGGACCCTTCCTACAGGTTTCCCAGTTGGGTGTCAGTGGCCCCATTGCCATCACCTTGGCTTTTCGGCCAGCATCACCTTTAGCTGATGCACAGAGCTTGGCTAACCTCGCTCCTGGTGTTGTGTGTTTACCTAGGGCCTTGGTTTCACCAGCTCTCCTCTGTGCCAGGTACACCACCAAGCTTTTTATTTAAGGCCAGCGAGCTGTAGCTCAGGCTGCGGAGGTGGTATTTGAGTGGAGGCGGCTGTGGGGCTGTTGGGATCCCGTAGACCAGGTCCTGGCGCTGCTGGTCAGGTCAGGATTTGCAGCCCGTGGGACGCGACCATGGCCAGGGGCACGTGTGGTGACACCCCATAGGTGCAACTGAGCTCTGGGATTTTAGGAATCAGAAGCACCTAACAAACCCTAAATAAAATGCTTAAAAAGCCATGCCGTGGCCTTGGGGAGCAGGGGCAGCCTTTTTCCCCAACCACTGCCAGAGACCTGAGGTTGATGGGACCAGAGCCCAGAAGCCCAGAGCCACATCCCAGCCACTGGTGCTTGCTCATGGGGAGCTGCTCGGGGACGCAGCGTCCCGCACATGAGGGCTGCCCCGTGGCCTCCAGAGGCCCCTCCAGGAGCCGGCAAGCACCAGGCACCCTTCAAAGGCTGCCCCACAGCTCTGCGGCTGTTGGGAGGCTGGCGGCGACGTGCCAGCTCCCGACCCTGCCCCATGCCCCTGCCCTGTGCCCCCTGCTCTGTGCCCCATGCCCCCTGCCGAGTGCGACCACCCAGGGCCCCCCACGGCCCCTTGGCCACCTAATCCCAGTTTGTGCCCCACGGCAGCAGCAGCGCCACAGCTGAAGCCATCCCACACCTGGGCGGGAGGAGAGCGCGCTTGCCCTCATCCCGAGGAAGCGCCAGTAGGAAAGTCCTCGCCATTGCTGTGCCTTTCTATTTGCACTTCTCGCTTTTTGTATCTAATGGTCCCAAAGCCTCCCTAGTGACACTAATCCGTAGGCAAGGTAGTGGCAGGAGTTTTAATCAGCACTTTTATACACTATCCCTCCAACGAAATGGTTGTACTGAATCATGATGGACAGCAATAAATTGCGTGTGTAGGAAATTTCTGATGCTATGAGATGAGATGGCAATATTGTATGAGATGAAAAATGTCTTTATAAAATATATTATCTGTTCCTGCTCTGGTTTTATATATATATATATAAATATATAAAATATATATATTCCTGTTTTTTTTTCCATAAATTAACTATTTCTAAATTGAATTTTGATTTTTCAGCCTCGGGCGATAATGCAATGAACTTTTTTTTTTTAAAGTAGTTGATATTTTAATGTGTAAAAAAGCAGAAAAACCTACTATCATTGACCTGGGTTTTTGTTTACATAATTCACTGTCATAAATAAAAAGACCAATTAGTTGCATCCCACTCTTGTGGTGCCCGTTTCTGACCAGCGAGGCGTCGCGGGGAAGACGATGCTCCTGACGCACGGAAGGGCAGTGGAGTTTCCAGGCCCCTTTCGGCGCGCTCAGAACCCGCGGTTCACCTTCGCGGGGCAGCCGTGCTGCGATGGGGAACCTTCGGCACCTTCCAGCTCCCGGCTCAGTCCAGTTTTGCTGCCGGCGGCGCCGTTGTCTCCTCTCGCCGTCCTGCGCCTGTCCCCTCGCCCCCAGAACGCCTGCTCTGCTGGCAGCCGCGTCGGGACAGCCCCACTCCTCGCTCAGCCCGCACCGCGCACCGAAGCCACCGGCGGCGGGGTGACCCCGGTGCCATTAACGCGATTAAGGCGCGGGCGCAGCTGATGCATTAAACCCCTCCTTCGTCAAGGCAAATCCAATTTTCCAGCGCTGCGACGCGGGCACGGAAGGCGTCTGACCCGCACGGGTCGCTGCAGAAAAGACTCCGCCACGAAACGCTGCCGTGTAATGGATGGTCAGTGCATTTTATTTAATCAGCACAGTACAAAAATAAATAAAAATAAGGGGAGGGGATTAAATTACAGGCACACTGAGCCCCATGACACAGTCTGTCAGGTTATAAACCACACATACTTACAAACGCACTATACACATACATACAAAATGAGACAAATATAAATTAATAAGTAACAATACCCACCAATTTGGTCAACAAAGATCTACAGAAGAGATTGCACTAAAAAAACATACGTACACATGTATAATTAGCAGGTTCCAATGTACAGCGATGAAGAGTTTCAAGTGAAAAAGAAAAAGAAATGGCACGTCATTCCTCCCTCTCGCTTGCATGTTTAACGACCGATGGACCAGAACTAAACTAGAACTGTGCACACGAAGAAAAAAAAAAAAAAGAAAAAAACTTATCAGTCCCCAGGCCTGATAAGGGAATACCGGCTCAAGACTGCGGTATCGGGGTGGTGTCGGGTCTTTGTGCATGGGTGTAATTTTTACAGCCATCTCTTGTAAGGTTTTCTTTTGATTTTTTTGTGATTTTTTTCCCTTTTGTTTTTTTTTTTTTTTGAAGACACAAAATGCTTCTGTTTGCATGCGCAATACCACTGTAAAAGCAACAATGAAAGAATAAAGAAGGGTTTCTCCTTTTTTTCCCCCGTAGGTTAGTATTTTTGTTCTAAAAGTATTCATATAGCAGCATGTAGATTTCTTTCCTTGCTTGCACACTCAAGTAGATCCTTACACAATACTCATGATCAGTGCACGATGGGAACAATACATTTCACATTGATGTAATGATACAGTAGCAGTTATTTCCCTACCCCAGACCCACTCAGAAATCCGAGTCTTTTCAAAGAAAATAAATAACGGGGCGGGAGGGGCGGGGGCCAGCCCGGGGCCGGGCAGCTCGGCCCGGCCCGGCCCTTCACAGCTTCGTTCCGTTCCGATCCGTTCCTTTCGGGTCCGATCCGATCCGTTCCGATCCGATCCATTTCGATCCGTTCCGATCCCATCCGCGCCCGCAGCTCCCGCACCGGAGCCGGGCTCCCGCTGGCGGCCGCCCCCCCGCAGCCGGCGGGGCCCGCAGGGGTCGCTTTTTTTGCCCTTTTTCCTTTTTTTTTTTTTGTGTGTTTTTTTTTTAATCCCATTTCCCCCCCCTACCTGCTCTTTGTCTCGGCCGCGCTGTCGCCGGGGCCGGGCCAGACCGGAGCTGCCCCGCTCCCCCCGGGCGCCCCCCGCCCCCCCCGCCGCAAGCCTCAGGGCTGTTTTTTTTTTTCCTTTTTTTTTTCGTTCTTTTTGCCTTTTTCCCCCCCCTCCCCCGCCCGGTTTCGCTGCAGCCGAGCTGAGCCAGCCCCGGAGGACGGGAATATTGGGGAGGGGGGTGATGGAGAAGGGGAGGGGGGGGGCGAGGTCTCCGCTCCGCCGCCGCTTTGCTGGGCTGGGGAGGAGGTCGGGGTGGGGGGGGGCCCCCGGTCCCGGGTCGGGGGAGGGTCGGGGGGGGCAGCCCCGGGGGCGAGGCGGCGGCGGCGGCGGCGCTCACCGGTCGAGGCCGATGAGCAGGCGGCCCTTCTCCTCGGCGCCGCTCTCCTTCTTGAGGTCGGCGAAGACCTGCGTGAAGAAGTGCGGGTCGGCGTTGACCTGCAGCATCTTGGGGCTCATGAGGTCGATGATGGAGAGGCAGCGGTCCCAGAAGGCCTCCTTACAGCTCTCCACCAGGAAGGGCTTGAGCGGGTAGGAGATCTCGTTGCCCATGTAGGAGTAGGAGAGGTACAGGCAGGTGAGCAGCACTGCCTGCAGTTCGTGGTCGCTGGCCACCTCGGCCGAGATGACGTCCCGGCACAGCATGTAGAGGAAGACCACGTTGGCCGGCGTGATGAAGCCCTGGTCCTGCCAGCCCTGCAGCAGCAGCGAGCGGTCCACGGAGCGCAGCCAGAGCACGGGGTCGGTGGGCGAGAGGTGCTTCAGCCGGTAGCAGCGGCGGCACAGGAACTCGCCCAGGCAGCGCAGCAGCTCGCTGGTGGACGCCTGCACCACGACGCGGCGCGGGGTGGCGGCGGCGGCGGGCGCGGCCGCGGGGGCTTTCTGCGCCGAGGCGAGGGCGGCGGCGGCGGCGGCGGCGGCGGGGGGCGGCGGGGCGAAGGTGGCGAGGTTGGCGCAGGAGAGCGACTTCTTCAGGTTCTCGTTGTTCAGGTGGGTGACGTTGCTCTGGTAGCCGCCGTTGGGCTGCACCTTCTTGGAGCTCTTCTTCTTGGCCGAGACGGCGGCGATGCGCTTCCAGGGCAGCACGGAGATGAGCGAGTGCCGCTTCAGGCCCTTCTCCTTCGCGTTCTTGCTGTTCTGCACCGCCGTGTAGTGCCCCACCGTGGCCGCCCCCTCCTCGAACAGCGGGGCCTTCCGGTAGCTCGGCGACAGCGACAGCACCGTGCCCATGGCGCCGGCCGCCCGGCGGGGCCCGCCGCCCGCCCCGGCCCCGGCCCCGGCCCCGGCCCCGGCGCGGCCCCGCGCTCGCTGCCCGCTCCGCCGCCGCCGCCGCCGCTCAGCGCCGCGCCTCGCCCCGCCCCGCCGCCGCGCGCGCTCCCGCCGGCGCAGTGCGCGCCCCCGCCGCCCCGCCCCGCCCCGCGCCCGCGCCGCCACGTGCGCCCGCCGCGCCGGCGGGAAAAGGGGCGGGGAGGCCCCGCCCACCGCGCCCAGAGGCCACGCCTCCGGCCACGCCCCCTCGGCGCCGCCGCGCCACGTGCGGCCGGGGGGGGTGGGAACGGGAGGGGACCAGGGTGGGAGCCCCGGGGGGACCCCGGGATAAGGGGGGGGAGCCCCGGGGGGACGGGCACGGGGCAGCGGCAGCCCGGTGACGCCGCCGCCAGCACCGGGCGCGGCTCGGGCCCGGCCCCGCAGCGACGCCCGCAGGCGGTGCCGGGGCAGCGCAGCCTCTGTCACCGCGCTGCCGCCCGGTCCCGCCGGCGGGGCAGCCCCGGGAGGGACGGGGGCGGGGTTAGGGGCCCCCGAGCCCCGCGCCCGGGGTTGAGGGCACGAAAAAAAAAACCACGAGGTCGAGGCCCCGGCCCCGCTGCTGCTGGGTGCTGCCGAGCGAGCGGGGCCCGGACGCGCAGCACGGCCCGGAGCACCCCCGCTGCTCTCCTCCCCCCCCCGCCCCCAGCGCCGTGGGTTTTTCCCAGCACGTGGAGCTCGAGGGCCGCAGCTCGCAGCGCAAGGGTCACACCTGGGATCCCTGTGCAGCAGCTCAAAATGCCGGGCAGGGCTCGAAAAGCTGCGCCAGCAGCGAGCCCCCAGCCCGGAGAGCGCTGCACGGAGCCACCTGGCTGCAGCCAGGCCCCACGCACCCCACCTCTGCCCTGGCACGAGGAAATCCACAAGGAAAGGCCTGGCCCCACGCACCGGGAAAGCCACGCGTCCCCCGCTGCTGCTGCCGGCTCCTGGCGGCCTCGTGCCCTCTCGTCCCCACAACCAGCTGCACAGGCCTCCTGCAGCACGAGCAGAGAGGGGCTGTGCAGGGCCAGCCCCGGGGGTGCCACTCTTACCAGGACAGGCCCCTGGATGTTAAAAACGTAACCCGGACCCCTGCAGCACGAAACACACCTTCGTGTGAAAGCCTGGTTTTTAAGTTAAGCCTGTGAAGGCTAAGCTAAAAGGGTTTACCAAGGCCTAACCGTTGAGCTCATTTGGCCCCCATTTTAATAGGGTTGGACATGGAAGGCAGGTGTGCAGATGCCTAGCAACGCCCAGCTTCCCTCAGAGAGCTGGAATGACGAGCGTGCCATCGGGACAGCGGCCCCACAGCCACACACCCTGAGCCCCTTGCCATGCTCCTGTCTGCTCGCTAGCTGCTGGGTCAGGACCACGTTGGTCTTCCCTCACCCTTTAAGAGATGATGGCCAGAGCTGGACACCGCCCTTGCTGAGGGCACATGCAAGATCTCCACCTTTTCCTGCTCTTTCCTTCACCTCAGCACCTTGTTTGTGCACGTAATCGCCGCACACGCAGGCTCCACAAATGAATTTCCCCTCATTCACCTACAATCAGCAACCTAAATCAGCAAATCACATCCACAGCTAAGAACCCCCAGGGGAAAACGCCACTTCAGCGGCATTACAGTGAACTGGCCAGAGCAGCTTTTGGGAAATACCTTATGAGATATTTATAATTCAAAAAAAAAAACCTACCAAGGAATCCAGGAACGCATTCCCCCCATGCCTTAGGCAAGAACAGGAGTTAGGTCCTTTGCGTTTTCCTGCCCTGGAGCACCAGTCCTGCAGCACGAGGCACGTCGGCTGTGGGACCAGGGGGAGCATCCTGACACTGCACGGTCCAAGGCCACAGCTGGCATTGAGCCCCTGGGGGGGAAAGCAGCGTGCCAGCGCCCCGTCCCAAGCGTGGGAGCTGAAGAAGGGCTCCAAAACGTTTTACAGGGAGAAATTGAAGACACCCAGCTTCCTTCACCTGAGAGAGGCCGAGGCAGCCTGACCGCAGCCACCAGCAGGGAGCCGGGAGGGCCCTGGACAAAGCAGACAGAGCCTGTGCTGGAACCCAAGGAAAACAGAGCAGGCACCAGCACTGGGGCATCACGCACCTGACTGGAAAAGTGGCTCTGAACCCTCTGCCAGCCAGCTCACCCCGTGGTTTGCCGACTCTTCCCAGCACTTGAGGCCTTCACGTAAAAGCCAGGTTTCTTTCCTGGCCGATGCAGACCTGCATCCATTCCACCAGGCAGTGTCAGGGATGGAAGCACGAGCTTCACACGTGAAAACCAGGATTTTGTATCAGTTCGACTACGTCTTAAGATCTTCTCTAGCCTTAACATGAACCTACTGCACCGTTACACACAGTTTGACTCTCTCCAATAACACAGCATCAGAGCATTTTCAAGGTGCAAGAGGTCAGATGTAATTGATTTTTCACCTCAATAGTAATAAAAAAATCACGTCATTTGGTAAAACTCAAACTTGCAAGAACAGGTAACATTCCATAAAACTTTAGTGATGCTGCTTAAAACACAGGCCCCTGTCCCACTCTGTCTCAGAAATCACTGAAGATGCTTTTATAAGCTCTGGACAGATGCACAGCTTGCGTTGCAAGCCACCCTTCCCTAAGCGAAAAGAGCAATTGCACCAGACATGCACTTCATCTGCCTCAACAGCTGAAGACAGGAGACAGATTTTGAAAAAAAAATTATTTTATTGGAACTCATCTGAACATCAGATATACCTGGTGTTGGTTAGCAAGAACCGTTTGTACATTTGATATTGATGGTGCCAAAAACCCAAACAGTGACTGACTGGATGAGATGGAAAGTTTAAAAAAAATGGTGGAGAGATTAAAATGTGAACAGAAAGCAGAAAAATCAGCCAGTCTAAGATTCAGTGTGAAGGCAAAATATTTCCTGATAAAACAGAATCCTTTTACAAAATATAAATTTAGTAAGAAAACGTGGAAAGGGAAAGAGAAAGGGAGACAGAGGGGAAAGGAAAAATAAAGATTAGCAGGACAGAGATGCAGAAGCTTACACTGCCCAAATGGCATTAAAACCTAGCTAGTAATCTCACCATAAAATGAAACATGCTGGAATACACTGTGCTCCACCCCCCACATATATTACTTGGGAACAGTAACGAGGAAGCTCCCCAGCAAGAGCTGCGCTAGGTCATTCCACAAGGGCCAAGCTGTCTCACATCGGATGCTGAAAAGAAACGCTCCACAGCAGAGGTAAACATCGCCAGCCCGATCAGCGCCCGGGCAGCGGCTCGCCAACCCGCCGGACACCGGCCTGGGCTCGGCTCCGCGGGGAGGCGCGTTCTCGGGGAACGCCTGCTCACCTGTTCTTCCTACCAATGCAGGTGGGGGGAAGAGTTAAAACATTTAAAATCTAGTCTATTTTAAAACAAGAGCATGCAATGCAGGCCTCCCGGGGAAAACCTGCGCTGTTCCCTTTATTAGAAACTGGCCTAATGGTCTCGACAGTGGCAGCAGCTTCTCAGTTTTTGGCTGCACGAGGTCAGTCTGGGCCAGCACAGCACAATGACAATTCTGAAGCAGGTTCCTCAGGTGCGAAAGCCTTCAGGAAAATCATTGTGGAGCTGCTTTTGAGGGGATCTGAGGCCTTACTTAAGATTTAAAAATAAACCAGCAGTCTGTACATTTCGGGTTTTTTGTTTCAGTACAAATGGAATAAACTTGGCTGCTTATACACCGTCAGTAAGTCTCGGGTTTCAGAGTAGAGGGAGAGATGAAACAAACTGTTTTGGGCACCTATCGGTAACAAAACTTTGTCCCTGGTTAACTCTCTGACATCCCTCAGGAAGTGGAAAGCACATGTTTAGGTAGTGTAAGCCTTTTTCCTTTTATTTAGAATACCCTCTTTGTTTAAACAATATTCCCCCCCCAGATACAAAGTTCGGCCAGTAAAGATTACATGGAAACTGGAACACGCATCGTATGGAATACAAGATGCACCGGATGAGGAAGTTTAAAAACTTTCCGAGCGAAAAGTAGAACAAAGAAAAAAGTCTCCTAACATTTTCCCAAAGGTTTCACTCTCCTGTCACACACACTCTCCAAATGACAGCTAGCAAATTCAACTCTGCAAAAGAAAACAGAGCCACGTCAATCGGGAGGAAAGAAAACAAGCCTCGAGGACACAAACGCACCTTGGCCTAGGAGAAGCGGCAGGTCCAGAGCAGCTGCGACCTCTGGCTCCTGCGCCCACTCACCTATGTTAGCTTCTTGGCTTTGTTGTAGAGCGAATCCACTACTTTACTCATATTCTGAATAGTCTCGAGGGCAGCTTCATAAGTTTTGTCTACTGGGGGTTCATCAAAGATGATCAGGACTCCTTCGCCTTGGTCAAGGATGCCTGCGGACACAAAGCTGCGGTTACCACTGTAACGCTCGATGGATCACGTTGTTTGTCAGATCTCATCTTCCAGACAACGGGCATTCAGGGATCTACCCAACAGACATCCAGTCAGCTGCACCAGGTCTGGAAGGGGCTGATGTGCTGTGTTAGATTAGCTGACCGATTTTGCCCAGACTGCATTAGTGGTAGCTTACCCAGAAAGAAACAGCCCGGAGAAGGGCCCAAAATCACACCGAGGAGATGCTCAGGACTGCACGCTCCCTGACTGCTACCTTCCTCCTCGAGGCCCTTGTGCCCTGCAGGATGCCTCAGCACGACACTGGTGCAAGGCAAAGAAGCCATTTTATAATTAAACTATTTCCAGGTGCCAGATGGGCACTGCAGCTGAGTTCTGCCGTTTTTGAGCTTCTCTCTAAGCAATGTGCCTCTTTTAGCCAGTTCCCATTCATCTTGCTCAGCCAGATCAAGAGGGCTTTCTAAATCAACACCAGGGACAATGTAAACAAGAACAGAGCTTCTTCCCTGAGGGTGAATTAGAAAAGCAGCTCCCTGTGGTCCCAGACAAACCCAAACCATCAGCGGGGAAAGGTGACCACATATGCCAGTAAGCTCCAAGGCAGAACAGCGCATATTTGCTACGCAGCCCACCAGTGGATCTCGTAACTGTCCCTGGATGCAGCTGCAGGAAGCAAGGACTAAAGTGTGGTTTCTGATTTGTGAGAAATTAACCCTCAAGATTAATCAAGGCAGAAGAAAGGAGCAATAGAATAACCTTAATGACAACAGAGTAACAGAGAATCCACCAGTATGTACTCTTCCCACAGTGCCTGTTAACCTGCATGCCTGCTGTCAGAAGCAGAGCAGAGCACTCCAAGTTCAAAGGCACGGTGATGAAGAGGAGACTACCCAAAGCTTTAATACGTGACCTGGCCATGGGTGTCAAGGCAGTCAGGACTGAAGGATGCAGAGACTCACCATGAAATTTCTTGTCCAAGATCATTTGTGACAGTTTCCTTTCTACATCAGCCTGAAATTGAAGCAAAAAAAAAATAATAAAAGTCTCCCAGAACTTTATAAAGAAATATGATTTTTACTAGTCCACACTCAACATCCCTAGGAGGATACAAGCACTGTTTGAAAGCAGCTATTTTACCACAGAACGTGATGTCAGGACAGATCTCTCCTTGCACGCTGCTTTGGTACTGCCATATGCTTTAGGTGGCATAGGAAATTAAGCAGTAGCTTTTAATGGTGAGAGCACCAAGTCGTCTTGCCCTTTTGTTCCACTAAAGACGGTGCATCTGTCTTCATACAGGCATTACCATTAGGGGCATTCTAGCTTGGTTCAGCAAATATTTAGTCAAGTATTGGCCAAGCTTCAGCTAAGCCATTCAGTACTGAGACAATCTCCTGCTCAGAGCGAGGCATGGCCCCACAGGAGGCGGCTCTTCCTCTTGCACTCTTTGGACAGGGGACACACAGCTGTAGTTAAGAACCAGCTGCAGTCCAGCTTTTACTCTCATTACTAGGCATGCGCTGAACACCAAGAGCTAGACTAGAAAAGACCTGCACGGGCGAAAAAGGAAGACAGCTGATGGAACAACCTGGAAGGCTGGAGCTCACGACAGTTAAGACCTCTGATCTTAAAAGTCATACTACAGGACAAAAGCACTTTGGGATGCAACTGGCTGGAGACTACAGTGGATTTTCCTAAGATTTAAGCTGGCTGGGATTGTCTTTAAAGCAGTTATTGCAATGGGCAGTGTGACATACGCATCCCTAATGAAATTTCAATCACTGATTAGCTGGATCCTACATCTTAAGGGTCTAAACACATTCCTCTGGGCATGCTCGTGAAGATTAAATGCAGTTCAACTGGGAAGACTGAGCTGATCATGAGATGAGCTGTTACTACTGCAGAGGAAGATCTGTCTCCAATAAAAAGTAAATGGTAACACACAGAATGAAACCCACGGGAACTGTCCACATTAAAGTTAAATCCCCAAGAGCGATATTTGCAGGTAACTGCTATGGAGCTGACCTGTTGGGTTTAATAGCCTATGTTTATTTCCTGGTGGCAAACGCCATTTGACCTCAATTCCTTTGCCCTCTTAAGACATGTCACTGATTTCTAGTAATGTTCTTACCTTTGAGAGCTTGATAAGGCTGGATATGTGTTCAATCTATAAGAGAGATTAATAGAGTTAAATAAATCTTTAGCTGTACCTTTGACACACAACACTGCGGTATGGGGCTTATCTACACAACAGTTCAAGGGTCTGTAAACGCTCTGGCCTACAATCTACAATGTTTTTCTCTGTTTTGCAGCTTCATGTCCTTCAGATTTCATATCTAATTGCACCTGAAGATTGACTAGCTATGAGCCAGACACCTAGAGCCACTTCACTGTGAAACGTGAAATAACTCATTTCTTCTCCAAGATCACTGCAGCTTTACGCACACTCTGAAAGAGCCCTTAATAGCCAAACACTGTTCCCTTCAATGGTAAAAGCATGTCCACATTTCACCGTATATAAATGAAATAGGTGGAAAGTACAACGATTCTGGAATATGGTTTCCAAAATTCCCCTCAACCCTTTCCTCATCATCTTTCAGCTGAACCTGATGAGTTCTTGAGCTGTGGATGTGCTGAGCAGCAATGAGTAAAAAGCATTCTGCATGGAAACAAGTCGTTCATCCAGTTAAACGCCAACAGAAGGGGACAGAAGTGCCAGCATTTTGGTGTGCTTGATGGAAACATTTACCTGTACTCGGGAGAAGGGTTCGATGACTCTGATCAGATTCTGTTCCAATAAGTTATCATAGAGTTTAGCCAAATGAGTGTTTATGATGGGGTCGTCCCTGAGCTCCACCTTATAGTCTGTCAGAGCCTGAAGAAGACACAGTGGAAACAGATCACTCAGGTAGTGACAGGCCTCCTGTCCTCCACATCCCCCGAGTATAAAATAGCCTCCCCTCCCTGCCCAGCACAGTATCAGTGGCTAATCTAATCCTGTAATTTAGCTGGAAGGCCAGGAGATCACCACAGCCTAACAGTCTTTCAAGCACCTTGCAGCAAGCATCTTTCATCTTTACACCACTGGAGCTTAGCAAGTCAGAAAAATCTCTGGTTGACACTCAGGAATCAGCATGATAGGATTATTCCCTGGCACAGGAATCCCCCCCTTTCTCTTTGTAATGTCCTTGCTGAATACCCAGGAAAACTTTTAGGAAGGTACACATCCCAGTGAACAGCACCAGAACTACAGGAAACTGGTTCTGAGTTGGCTCTTCAAAACCAGAAAAATCTAGTTTCAAGCAGACGACTACTCCCCATGCTGCAAAAAATAAACCAGTTGAGTATTACGGAGTATCATAGAATCATAGAATATCCCGAGTTGGAAGGGACCCATAAGGATCATCAAGTCCAACTCCTGGCACCGCACAGGTCTGCCCAAAAGTTTAGACCACGTGACTAAGTGCACAGTCTAATCTCTTCTTAAATTCAGACAGGCTTGGTGCAGTGACTACTTCACTGGGGAGCCTGTTCCAGTGTGCAACCACCCTCTCGGTGAAGAACCTCTCCCTGATGTCTAGCCTAAAATATTTGCCTAAAGTATTTGCCTTCTACAAACATTTGTTGTTACAGCTTCCTGCTGCGGGATGTGGCAGCTCCTACAACTTTCCACTCAGTTACTTCTGAATGCTTTGGCTAGCCATTTCCCATTTTCTTTCTCCTGACTCACCTTTTCAAAATCTGCCAGCGATCGGTTCTTACTGGCCTGTGCCACACATTTTAATGCTTCTGTCTGCAAAGAAAGAAAATGAGAGAAGGTTATTTTTCCAGACTCTCCTCTCAGTGCTATTAGGCCAACTGTGCAGTATACCGAGGACGTGCTTAAGAAGCAAAGAGGGAATGTTCCTTTTGCTACAAAGCCATGTCACTTTTACTTCCACGTAGGAAGAGTAAGAACAGCTGCTAAAAAGGAGAACTTGCAGAACAGCTGCAGGACACAGCATGAAATCAGCTTCATGGCAGCAAAGAACTCAAGTTTTGCAAGGTTTGAGAATACCAGCTGCAGGTCCTATCAGGTTGCAGGTTGAGAGCAACGTTGATACAATTGTTAAGGAAACTGCACACTTGCTTAACAAATGGGGCCATTTTCAGCCCTTACGCTGTTTCTCCCCTTCAGCACTGCCTCTGCTACCAACACCCTATCACCAACAGCATTGGAAAACCGTTTCTTGTCTACCCAGCACTTGCAGAAACAAAGCAAAAGACTCGGCCACAACCAAACTACCATACTGATATTAAATAGAATAGTAACCCCACTGGAACAATAGCTTCCAAGTGGTGAGAGACACAAGCGCACTAGAAACAGGTCAGCCCAGTGGCTGCGGTACATGAGGCCCACGCTTCTGTTATCATCTCTCCCAGTGAATTGCCCCCAAGGCTGTCTGTCCACTTTCCCTCTGCTCCCTAAGCTCAGCTTCCACAGCTGCTGCACAAACTTGTGGTCACTGTTGTCTCAGGAGGACGGTGCAGGGAACAGCTGAAATTTCCTCCATGGAGAGGAAGAGCCCTCGGCGCTCTGAAAAGAAGCCTCCAACTCAGCTGTCACCAGGGGGAAGAGGATGAAGCAGGGCCACAGCTGCCCTTTGTGATCCAGCAGGGATAACACAGGGATATCCCTACTTCCGACTCTTTTCTATGCACCTATGCTCACTGACCTCATCCTCCTCTACTAAATAGCTTCCCCAATCCTTTGTGAGGTAGGTGGGTATTAGCTCCTGTGTCAAAGCAAATAGCTGGCAGACCAAAGCCACTGAGGGCATCAGTACGTAAGCTTGGCTCAGACCCTGGCACGCCTGGCTCTTGGCCCTGTGCTTAACATAAGCATCCCTGGATTTAATACGGGGGTGGCATTCACAGGCTGGCAAGTTAACGTTAGAATAAACAGTTGATTTAACAACTCCCCAGCTGCCTGCCTTCCACCTTACAGTCATCTAGGTCTCAAGCTGCTCAGCCTCACTGCTATGAATGGATTTTTAGGACTTGCTACAACACAAGTAAAAACAATGAACAGCTCGTATTTAAATACATCAGATTCATGGCTGCAGCAGCTGATGAGGGTTCAGATGAGTACCGTACACCACCAGGCATTTAGAACTTCATGAAGAAAACAGGGAGGAGAAAAACAGAGAAAATGAAGTGAGAGGGTCAGATTTTCAGGTGGTGAAAAAATCACTGTGTTCCCTTTGAAGTCAATTGATTTATGGTAATTTAATCAGTTCTGGATCTTGTTCAGGATACTCAGAAGCGTAGGATATTTTGGTATGAAAAGATCTGACACAGTAACACAATATTCTCAGAGACAATAGGAAGATAGAAAGGATTAAGTTTCTCTACCTGTCTTCCCGCATACCGCAGAGCAAGCTTTCCACTCACTAATGCCTGCACATCTTCTGGGCTAGAGAGGGGAAGGAAGGGAAGAGAGTATCTGTTCAACAACATGGCCAGCTTAAGTTTCCATGTGCCTCAAAGTTTCCCAATTCATAACAAATTACTAAAGTTCAAATAATGTTATATCAGAACCAGTGAATAGTTTATAAACAAAGACAAACGGCCGAGTCTGTCTGATTTAGTTCTTTCATTACTGTAGTCTTATATACAAAAAGCCTTTCCCATTTAAATGTAGGAAGCATTCTTTGCAGAACCATTTGCCACGTACATGTTAAGCATAATTTTGCACAGCAACATGTATTTCAGGGCGGTGATGGCTTTTGGGTTGTCAATTGAATCATATCCCTCAAACGCCTCATAAAAATATGAATAGGCTGTTTTCCAGTCCTTCTCTTCTGCTGCGTGGATAATACCTGTTGAGAGGAACAAACAGGCAAGCATCAGAGTTAATTCTAAATGTAACTGGACGAAGACAGAATGATTTGCTTGCCCAGTGCTTCATCTGGCACTTCAGTAAAAGGAAGCCTTCTCTTCTGTGCTGCCATTTACCTCATTTCTGTAGGAACATCCATGTCCTCTCTTGAGGACAGTGAGTAGCAAACTCATAAAGAACCACCACCAAAGTTGTGGATGTAGCTAAATATGGTCAACACCCCCTTATTGTTTCCCTTTGGAACTTTCATTTGCCCCCATTGTTTATCTGATTTTCTAGACATTGTTGACAGACAAAGGAGTTTTAGTTACAACAGACAAGTCTGGGGCACTTCAGGTAAGTGCCTGCAAATGTGACCAGGAACAATGTTACACTTACATTAACAAGGTGTGATGCTGTACTGCCTAATGAGTTTATGGACCCTCCACCACTGGAAGCTTTCAAGAACAGGACGAATAAACATATGTCAGGAACAATGTAATTATAGCTAATCCTGCCTTGAGGCAGCTGGGCAGACTACTGAGTATCTTGAGGTCCCATTCTATGATTCACTCAGGAGAGAGCAAGTATCAGTCAACTGATGCACCGTGACAAGTCCCAGACTCTCCCCTTCTCCTGAAGGGCTTTACCTGACTGCATGTCTAACGCTGCTTGCAGTTTAGGTGGACAGTAGATTGCGTTGGCTGTAGTCCGTGCAGAGGTTAAAGCTGCTCTTGCTTTTGGCAGATTGCTCAGGGCATGGTAAGTCTTGCTTTCTAACAGCTGCACTTCTACCAGCAATGCCTTGTCGTCCATCTTTTTCAATTCCCGAAGAAGCTGGGAGCCTAGCAGTGGGGAAGAACAAGAACCTTTGTAAGCTGCTTCACATCTGCTACCAGTGACTACACAAACCAGCTCCCTCCAGATGACACCCTTCTTCCCCCATAGGCAGTACTGGCGTTGAGGAAGGGAGGTTAGGCTTACACAACCTGTTCTTCCAAGAAGAAACAAAGGAAAGGAAATAATAGCAGTTGAGCATCAATCCAGTGTTGGAGAAGAATGAACCAGTTCTGTGCTAGAGGTAGAAGAGGGCAGTGAGAATAGCTGGGCATGTGGACAGGGTGCCTCTGCCACCTCATCACCAGCAGCAGACACTCAACAGAAAGTCAAGGACGTGTTGTGCAGTTCAAATTGTCACTCTGTTACACCTTCCCCAGATGACAGTACGATTTACCACTCACATTCAGAGCTCCAATCAAACCAGAAGTACTGCCCGTTCCTGCATCATTCCCCTAGGGTGAGAGCTGGGGACTTTCAAGCAAATCCTAAGAATACGGGATGAGGAAGGAATGTTTTAAGCACAAGACAGCTACAGATCAAATTAAGGAGGTAGGAGTGGGTAGCCTAAGAAACACCTAGATAAACTGTCACATTAAAGCCTTGTGAGGACAGCAAGAGCTAACCTTAGAGGAAATTTTCCCCCTTTCTTCTCCCCCTACAAGCCAAACAGCCAACTTAGGGCAAGCAGAGACAAGAATTTTATCCTCATTTGCTGCACTTAGAAGCTGAAAAACATTGCTTAAACATACAGCGAGGTGGAAAAGAACAGTGTCTCTCTAGAAACACGATGTAGGGGCTCTTTATTGCGTCTACTCCGCTCCGCTGCAGACATAATCATGTCTTCTTGGCCAGCCACAAAGAAATGCTAGCCCAAAACACTGCTATCTTGGTGGAGTGTTCAGAGAGGATGCCCTATACATAAAGGCCTTCTCAACTCCCTAAGCTGTACCACCATCACTCAAGTGATTAAGTTAATTAAGCATAGCTTTGGCGTGTGAACTCTGATGAGCTTAAACCTGAGGTCATTACACATCCACATGCAAACTAATTCTAACTTGATATTGAATTCCATGTATCAGAGCACTTAAGATAGCTTTATATTCTGATCGGATACAAGCCACCCGGGTGACTCTGGACATGACACATGCTCTTGCTGCCACGCTGTTTAAGAACTTATGGGTCCCTGATGAAACATCACAGCTGCCCAGGTGAGCACTTCTGTTCATGTCAGTGCAGTCATCTCTCATCCCTGCTCATACCCGCACACTGAGCTGGTAGAGCGCTCTGTACAAATACCCTTTAGCCAGCTTAAACCTCTTCTCACATCACTGCAGTCATTTGCAAAATGAGCATTTGTAAAGCACCAAAGGGAGTTGGGCTGTGTAAGATGACCTGCTTTACTCTGCTTTGCAGCAGAGCAGGAGAGTTCACATGGTTAATTACCATATCTCAGGTGGTGTAGAAGCAAATTCTTAAAGCCTTTACACTGCTTCACAAGAACTTGTCTAATTGCATCCTCAGAGGTTTGCCATTTCCTGGCATTACTACTATTTTTATTGAGGCAGCTTTTGAGTGAGCCAAAGAAAGCTGCTTTCTGACCACAGCACTATACTACGTATGTTACAGCAGGAGACAAACCTGATGGCTTCAACTGGATACGATTCCCCTTTGCTTCCAGAATTATTTGAAATGAACACATGATGTCAATGAAGAGGTGTCTTGAAGCTTTTACTGCCACACTATAGTGAAAAATGGCAGACCTGGTACAGCACTGAGGAAATTAACGTCTGAGTCCTACAAAACTTATCAAAGAACATGACGTAATTGGTCCTTTCCCTTGACAGCCTCTAGACTAATTTCAAAGCAGAGAACTACCACTGCCACCTAGTGGGAAACTCACCTAGCTGCAGTGCTTCTTGGTACCTCTTGGTATCGAAGTACAGAGAGACCAGCCTCGCCTGGAGAACAGAAAAGGAACTGCTGTGAGGAAAGCCAGAGAAAGGTAGTACAGGTTTATTTGGTAAAATTAAGTTTTATATTCTTATCTGCACAAAATTCACTAGCTTAGTTTGTATTCATTACATCACATGATCCAATTCTGCAAGATCTACCATCTGGACAACTGGCTAGAACTAAATACGGTGGGTAAAATCCTGTCTACTTGAATACTGAGATGAGTCACTAGCATTCAGTATAATCACTATTGGCCTTCTACTGCACATACAAAGATCTGGACAACACGCTAGAATTTCTCTACTTTTACTGTTATTAAATCTGATAGAGGGAAAAAGAGGGAAAATGCTATTACACACGTTTGGGATGCACAATGTAACATACCTCCAGAGCCTGGCGTAGGAAAGTCCTCTTCTCTGATTTGGCCCATTCAATACACTCTAAACACAGGTCAACCTTAAAGGGAGCAGAAAGAAATTTGTCAAGCCTTCTGCTGCCCCTCTTTAAAACAGCAGTATGGCTCAATCATTTCCTACAAAGCAACACAGAAATACAACGCAGCCTAAATCTCCACAACGTAGGTTAAGGGAGTAAGTCATTCCAGTCTCAAGAGCAGCATTGCTAAATCTCAAAATAGCTTTATTTTAAAATGAACCTGGAGATTAGATAACAGCCTTCATCACTAATGCCTACCCCAAGTGTCTCGATGAACCACGCCTTCAGTATTACCCAGGTAAGGTGTAGTTTGACGAGAACTGCAGTTCAGTAGCACAATGCTAAGCACCTCTATTAAACAAGTACTCGCTGGTAACCACACAAAATATTCTTTAGCCTCAGGCTGCATCGTGTTAACAGCAGAATTTAAGCTGCCAGAAATGTTACACAAAATGAGGTAGAATGGCTAGAGTTTACTTTAAATATTTTCGTATTCTACTTGCTAGACTAACTTCCTGCACCTTGCAACTCTGTTCACTGTATTATATAACTTACAGCAGTACTGCAAGAGAAAGTAAAATTCAGAAGGCAAACTAAGGTTTAGTCTAAGCTTTAATTGTAACAAACAAACACACAGCAGACCACCTTCTTTCATGGCTTTTCTAATGCATTTCGCTTCCAGTAATTTTTTCTGACCACCAGGGACAACCCTCCCACACTGGAATATGAAAATAAAGATTTGGCTTCCCAAGTTCCACCAGTTAGAATTGCTGCTGAAATCCTAGGAGGGATTTCTTAAACGTCTGGGGGGTTTGTTCAAAACAACATCTGGGTACATGAGAACTGATTCTGCCTTAGGCAAGGGATGGCCTAAAAGGCTTCGAGGTCTTTTCCAGTCCTGTTTTGCACTATTTCATTTGGCAACAAAGAGAACTGCATTTTCAATTGCTCTACAAATAAAGAGGAAAATGAAGTGTATGTGTTTTAGGGCTTAAATACGTCAGACCATGGGTGTCCTTCAGTAGTATAAAGCAGCAGAGATGCCTGGGCTCCACTGTTTACAAACAAGTTAGGTGCCAGGAATCAGTCAGTAAGTGACACTGGATGTTTTATCTATTGCTTCAAAGCAGAGTAAAGCAACCTACTGGCTTCTTCTTTTTTAAGATTGATGAGATTCCTGCCATGCATAAAGCAGTTTCTTTCTGCCCTAACTAGAAGAGGGTGCCAATGTAGTACTGGGCCGTTATACATAATAATTAATATTGCAGTGCCAGGTTCAGAAATGCCTTTTTCCAAAGCCTCTGGATCACAGTTCTTTCTGGAGCAGCTCTGTAGCTGTACTACACTGCAGGACTTGTCAGCTCCTTGTCACTTCTTATTAAATGAGGACAGCTTATGAAAAGCCATTATGAAATTGCAATTTATTGCACAGTGATTGCTTGAGCATTAGGAGTAGAAGTCTCTAATTTCACTGCTTTACTGGACTCTTGGGAGTTGGGAGTCTTCTTAATATGCTTTACACTGGGGAAGCAAATATCCCTCCGAACATTTCTGAGGTATTAAACGTATTCAGGAATACCACAGCAAGAACCTCACAGGTTCGGTGTTACAATTCCTTAGGGTTTTGGGTTTGGCTTCAGAATGTGTGTGAAAGGGACTGTTTTGGCTAACTGTCTCCATCTTTATTACTCCAAGTTCTTCTCCTCCCATAATATGCCACCTTTTGGGACTGCATTCAAATATTTACCTCAAGTTACCTTCAGAAAAAAGTCTGAAGCCACTCATTTTTCCCCAACCCGTTAAGGGGTTCTCTCCTTACCTGCACATCCTACACTGCTCCCCCTTAACCTTTTCTGTTAAAGAAGAGAGGCAAAGATTCTGTCAGGCACTGTTTACAGTACACACAAGCCACAAGAACTGAGCAGCTTATGAAGAACATTTGCTGTGTTACCTGAACTCCAGGATGATACTTCTGTGACATGGTTAGAAGAATGCCATCTGCCTCGTAACGCGGCAGATCCTCTTCAAGACTGTAACCCGTCAGTCGCTGCGTGCACAGTGGTACGTGGGCTGTGTCCTTAACACACTGCTTACCTCCTTTCTAGCTCCCTTTCCGTCTACCTGCTCTGGTGGGTCAGCCACGGTACAGCCCTACAGTACTGCAGGTTAACAGCACCTGTAAGTGGCTCCTCCTCATTTACACGTTGCTCCTGTCCTTCTCCCATTCCCTCTAACCAACAAGTCAGCTGGACAACAGAAAAAAAAACAAATTCCAGGGACCTACAGGGAATGAAGTAAATCCTAACTGTGGCCTATCTTACACTCCACGGGTTTCCTAGTGGAAAAGTTCCTTCACTGGAAGTAGTTTACGCTTGGTCGCTCCAAAAGGCTTTCCACTCCCACTTCAGGAGTAACTCCTACGCCTCAGAAGCTCTCTGTAGAATGAAACAACCACCACGCTGTGTCCCCATACAATGCAACTTCATGGCTCCAGCTGAAAGATGCTAAGTAATGCCATCTTCTAATCCCACCTACTCATGAACAGACCTTGAACACTCCCTTCTCTAGCTCCGTGCCATCACACACTGCCCCAGTTTTCCACTAGACTGAGCTCCCTGGGACATGTATAGCACATCTCACCTCTCACATCCCAAACACTAATCCCATTACAGAATATTACTAATGCTTTATTAGGTGTAAACCTAATTTCAAACTACACAAATTTTTGAAAAATTCTCAGGGTGAGAGTTAGACCCCACCAAGACAAGGCTTGCACACAAGCATGGTTATAAGTGAACTGAATTATCTAATGTTTTATTAATAGAATATATCCAAATGCATTAAATGAAGGTTTCCTGACATGAATAATTCTTCAGTGTGAAATAAAGTAGGTCAGGTAATGATGCTGAAGGCTTTTTAGGAACAGATTATTGCTGAAATTTAAATCTCACCTCCTGTCCCGTTGCTGCCTCCATATCAAGGAACAAATCGAGCAGGGATCGGACTAAGCGGGCTGCCTTTGCTTTGCTGATGGAGTTCAAGAAGGGTCGGACATACTTCAGAAGTCCTCCCAGCTCTGCGAACAGGAAAAACCAAGTCATGAAATACAACCACACAGCCAGAAGTTACACTGCAGTTGGAATACTTGACATGCCTATACACGGCAGTATTTATTATACCAAGCACTTTATAGCAGTCTCTCAACATCACTTACAGGAAAAGAGTGATAAACGTCACCTGAAGGAATGCCCTGCAGTAAACAAGGGGACTGGCAAGGGTGACCGCTGGGTTCTGGTCTTACCCACACAGCATACGTTTCCCGTTACTTCAGTTCGCCCAATTATAACACCATTTGTAGGTGCCTCAGGCACGTTTTAAAAATGTAAGCGCCTGTTAAATGCTTTGAGATTTTTCTATAAAATGGGCAATGGAGTTTATAGTTTAAGTATGTTTTTATTGACTCACAGTTTGAAGTTTTCCTCTGCTATACTTAGAGAACCCTAGCAAGTCAGATACACTCCACTGCTGAAAAAAGGACAGTTAACACTTTGACTACCCACATTACCTAATTAGATCTCAGCTGGCTTAACTAGCTTTCTGTTCTCCTAGTCTCCAGTCCAGCATATAGCTATACAGCTAGTCTCAAGCTAAGAAAGGAAAAGTCTTTCTTTATGGTGAAATACACTAAAAACATCATTCCTAGAGCATAAAGGGAAGGGGCAGTCAGTGTCACAGCAGTTTCAGGACCCAGCGCTCCGGGAAGCAGAAGGGAGTTACGTGTCGGAATTGCACAGCACAAGCTGGAAGTCTCCTGCTGTGATAAACACCACGCGGCCCGTCGTGACAGGTCAGACTGATGACTATTTACACGGAAGATGACACTTGCAGCAGCGCAGCACCATGCCAGTGCATGGTTCAGTGCTGACTCACAAAGTCGTGGGGCTGCGTGCTGGAATCACAGCCTCTAATTTCAAGTCTCACCCAGACGTCAAGACTGATTCTTTACGAGATTTCATAGTAAAAAAAAATAAACAAAACTTGTAATAAATGCATCAGAAACCCTCCATATACCCTATACCAAATTGGTATCAGAATCAAAACTAGACTAGCATAATTTTACTTCAACTAGGCCATTGGAGGAGCATCAACAGAATTTCAGTCTTGAAAGATTCTAATAAAAATGGCTGACAATAAGGTGTTCATATTTCATTTAGCATTAATGCAAAAGAATTAGGCTATAAGAACATCTCGGTAATGTTTTTTTAATTTTTATTTTTCCAAACTATTTAAAAGTTTAATCAAACCTAATAAAATTGCATTTCTTACCCTGTTAAGAGACGGAACTCAGTGTTCCATCCCAGTTGCTCATGGGGATGTACTGATGTTTTTACATACCTGGAAGTGCAGTTTTAAAACAAATGAAACTTATAATTCTCTATTCTCACATGAGCCTTATTTTCCAAACAGCAGCGTAAGAAATCATGACCCTTTCTATAATGAATCACATTTTGTAGAACAAGCAAACAAAAAAAGACACTGACTGCCACGTCTAAGATTTCATAAAAATTTTTTACTTTATGTTTAAAAACAAATGGGCAGGTTTTTCTAGAACCAAGGTGCTGCTACTTCGGTAAGATGAAGTCCCACTGACGGACAGTTTTAATCAGCACTCGGCTTTTACTCAACAAGGAACGCTCTACCTACTGCCCCATGACAGGCTGTAATTTTAACCACCCCACTTCATCCTGAGGACACACGTTACACCACGAGCCATTCAACCTGCAATACCACTCACGCGTGTAAACCCTAATCATTTTAAGTCAAAGAAAAGTTAAACATTCTTCACCAACTGCTTCACGTAACAGTGAACGAACTGCCACGACAGCAACAGGCAGCAGCTTCCAACGTCACAGCACACTAAATACATCGCTTTGGCACAGAGCTGCTCCCAAACGTCCCTCCTCTTGCTGGGAGCTGAGAGGTGTGCTCCCGATCAGCCCGCTGGGCTTGGGAGAGGAGCAGCGCCAGAGCTGGAGTTGCCTAGGAGCAGGTTCCCGTGCTCTTCCCCAGCGCAACTACCACGAGCACTGGAAAACACAGCGCTGAACCGGTCACAGCACTGCATCCTTATCCGCTAGCTCCCTAACTAAGAACTTTTCAGTCTTCCCCATCACGGCAGCCAGGCTCCCTTCGAGGTCCATCGACTCTCAGCTACGGCGAGGCACCGCTCCCCACACTGCGCACCGCTGCCCCACGCCAGCGTCTCAGGACCGATGGGATTACGCTCGTTTTAGTGCTGAACGCACTTTGGCAAAGGAAAGGAACTTCAGAAGAAAAGAAGGGAAAACCACAGGAAATATACTGCAGTACTTACCTTCCTATTGACTCTCTCAACAGCTGCTCGGGAATTCACTAGACAACAGATTCTAAGCCAACAGCTAGGAAATCCACACATTTTGCAGACCCCATTCAGGCACGCAAGCTGAAAGTTCCCACAGAAACTTCTCTTCCCCAACAATGCAACTGTCAACTATTTTTAGGATTTTTCTTTTTTAAATGAACGCAATGGTTGGTTAAAGGGGTGTGATTGACAGCTCTAGAGAATTGATGAGCAGCAGCCCTGGAAAATGAATTCTGATTTTCAGCCTTCCACAAAGCTAACATGCCATGCACCTCAATTCCTGATCTGAGAGTTATTCCAGTCCCACAGTTTTAAGCAATGCTATAAAATCTGGACCTGTTTAAAAGAAGCGATTAATCCTTCAGTTGAATCCTCGATCTCTATCAAGCAGATAAAGGCGGTAATTTGTTGTTTTTTTAAAAAAACAACAACACAAAGGCCGTAGTTCACCAGAGATTAGTCCTCTAAAAACTACAGATTTGCTTTATGCTCTCAGCCAGACAGTGGCAGGGCAGTTACAATTTCCAAACCCTACCAACCAAACTGCTGATTTTTTTCCACAGGCTGCAACTCCCACAGCCTTTCACCTCTGGAAGTTCATAGAATCAAAGAATATCACGAGTTGGAAGGGACCCATAAGGATTGTCGAGTCCAGCTCCTGGTTATCACTTGGAAGTAGCCACCGAGCTATACCTAGAACCCACCAAAGAAATCCCACCAGCTAAAACTAAAACGTAGGCAGCGAGATTCACAACGAGATCTATTTTATTCGTGCCAGAAACTGCATTCTCACGAATGTCCTCGTTAGGCTACACAGCACCAGATTCACTCCTGCTCAGCATAAAGATCTGAGCCTGCTTGTCGCCAGCATCCTTGTGAACAGTTGTACCTGGGGAAGGTGTTGCTGACCCTGCCTGCCTGTCTCTCCTACCAGCACGCTACACCCCAGGAAGCAGACAGGAAGGGAAGGTGCCAGTGTCTTTCCCACAGGTCTAGCACACTTCTACGCTGCTGCACCACCTCCTTTCTTTGTCCCTCAGCTTCACCACAAAGCTCCAGAAAGCACAACGTGGTGATCTCACGCTGATCTACGTATACACAACTGGCTTCTTAATGCTGCCAACTCCATTTCCTTCTGAAAAAAAAATGGTTTTGATAAATTAACATTGTCATTTTCAATCGCTTAGCCTTCCCCTTAAAAATCTTTTGGCTATCCATCCCCTGAGGATGGAATGAAGTTCTTCATGCTTGTGTAAGAGTCAAGCTTCAACTCAAAAACGTCCCAAATCCTGCCACAGTAAGGAGGCCATCAGGCACCTAAGAGAACTTTTCTCAGGCTTCTGCAAACCTCTGCGCATCAAAATGATCTGCACATCAGATCATTTACCTGGAGACACTCTTTTGGTGATTTCCTCCCTTTTTAGCCCAAGAATACACATCTCCCTTGGAGCAGGAGCAAAGCCGTGCCTCGTTACCTTTACAGAAGCAAACATCAGAGTGCACAGGACTCCTGTACAGCACAGACACCTGCACCCGAGCTGAGCAACATGAGGTCCTGTACTATTCAGTGAGAGGAACGGGCACTTCTACAGCATTTCTCCTGTTCTAAATTCTTACTGCAGGATGAGATGAATTGTGTGCTGGAACAGCCTCTCTCTCCTCCACTGACTATAAAGGCAGCCCACACTAGGAAATCAGACGTGGACATCTACAGCCAGGTGAGACACACAGCACCTTTGCTTCCAGCTCTAAGCACAAGTCATCTACTTTGTCCCAAGCGCTGTTCAATTGCAGATCACCCAGGGATCAGTGTCCAGAATGCTTCAACACATGCAGACGTGGGTTGATCAGCTAAATGACCAAGTCAAAATATACGTTTACAAAGACTGGAGAGTAGGACACACAGCGTGAGTTTCAGAATAAACACAAAGCTGCAATCTTTGACCAGCTGTTATCCAAGACCTTACGCTGCTTTCTGTGAACCGCTCCAACACTAGGTTTGGCGTCCCAGCTGAATTTCAGTTCGGTTAAAGGTTCTGCTGGCCTGTTTTCCCCATCCAGTTTCGGTTTGTTAAAGGCACGCACGCTTCACTTCACGTTCTGATTTATTGTCAGGCATACTTAGAACAGCGCAGGGCCATACCATGGCCAACTGTCTGCTGTAGACAGAACGCTCTTTGTACGGATGTGGCGTATCAGCTCCTAAAACACTTGAGGTGAAAGGTGCTCCAGAAAGGCAAGACCATTCCTCAGCAAAAGAAACAAAATAAAACTGCTGAGTGCCAAGTAGCACAGACACTGCCATAAGCTTTCCAGGACACAGAAGACACGAAGAGGTCCTACTCAGAAGTCACTGAACAGAGAACTTTTCTCCACTTCTGTCCTTTCACGCGGTCACAATAGGAGGACTGTCAAGTCTTGCTCTTGTGCGGAGCTGGCCAAGCATTTTCTGATGTAATGTTTCAGCAGATAAATCAATTGAGAAAGAAGCTGCTGGTGAGAAAGGAGGTTTTTTGGACAATATTTCCAATTCGAAACAAGGCTCTGAGATGTTTAAAAGCAAATCCAGAGAAACGTCTCGCTGCATACATGACAACTGAACAAAACTTTAGCTACTTATACTAAAGCGGCCTCATGCCAAAAGGTCATGAACTAAACTTTCCAATGCATCAGCAATCTTTCAGAACACTGGGCCTTGAAGCACGAGATTAATATTTTATGCTGTTTATCTACTTATTTTTTTTTAAGTTTCTGTCCTCTCACCAGACGTAACATCTCCTGCCTAAATCTGCTTTTACTTCTGTCCCGTTACCTGCGTGGACTGCGTTCATTTCCACGTACATTCCTCTCACCCGATACCTCAGTTACTTATTTCAGGCTCACCTTCCGCCTGCCCGGTCTTGGCCAACAGTGATCCCAGTTCCAGGATGCTCTGCTCTTTGACTTGCACCGCTTCTTCATCATTTTCCTGGACATCGCGTTTCACTAGAAAAAAACAGAAAAGTTACCTTTAATGCCGTTTCAGTTAGAAGATAATCATTGCCGGTCTTCTCTTGGAAAGGCACCAAGAAAGTAACTGTTGTAACAGGCAACAGTGAATTCAGCTTGGGATACCAGATCTGGAAAGCAGATTACGTGGAAAGCTTACATGCAGCGCTTACAACCAGCAGTTGATCTATACTTCACCAAGACTTTAGTCCAGCTGATAGACACGACTGCTTTCTCCAATGTGAATGTTGTCTAAGTTTTGAAGTAGTCCCACTAAGCTCGTCCAGCTGTTGAAGTTTCATTTCAAAAGAACGCCACCACACAACAGACCCTCTTCCCACTGAAGCCACAAAACCAAATAAAAGAAATTTAACAGGATTTCCAACGGGGTATTCCGGTATCAGGATTTACGATGCTGCCGCTTCATGCATCAAGTTGTGAGGATCCCTTCCTCGAAACACAGCACAACAACAACTCTGGATCCACAGAGTGCGTTTGCCCTCTTTGCTCAGTAGCAGGGAGGTGCTACCATCGCTGCTTTTACCACCCACTGCAAGAGTCAATATTCTCTCCCACACGAAACCCTGATAAACCGAACGACGCTGGGTGCCAACGTGAGTAACTGTGGCTCTGAGGTACACAAAAGGGTCAGCTGTGATACAGCAACACCAAGCCTCTATTTGCACAACATCAGTTTCGTATAATTTATCCACAAAACAATACACCCCGCTCACAACATACTCTGCGGTCTGCTGCCGCGTAAATGTTCACCTCCAGCATCACCTGCGCAGGTGAACGAGCTCAGCTTCTACATGAACAAATAAAGCTAAAGTCTTTGCTGCCACACGGCTGTCACCTAGCACTACAGAGGGAATTGAAATCCTCTGCGCTGCCCCAGCAGGGACCACGGCTTTCCGTGCCCGGAACTCAGTACGTGCAGCACCAAAAGCAAAGAAATGTCTCTCAAGCAGGGACGTCTCGAGGCAGCGCTCTCTGGACAGCTCCGACTCCCAGCCACGGGCACCACGAGCTCTTCCCGCTGCGCCGGACCGGACGGAAAGTTGCAGGCACACGGACAGCCCTGAGCGCACCCCCTACTAATTAACCAGAGAAGCACCGAGAGGGACGAGCAACTTTCAGAGGCCGCGGAGCGCTGCGAACGCCAAGGTCTAACACGGGCGCTAGGAGCCATTTACTCGCCGGGCGCAGGAGGGTGACAGCAGCTCACGGCACCTTTTTGGCGGCGCGCACGTTAAGCGAGCGGAGGGTCGCTCCCTCGCACCCCTGCTCCAGGCATCCCCGAGCCCTCCCGGCTCGGAGCCCCGCTCAGCACCGCTCCCGGCCCGGCCCGGCCCCGCGGGCAGCACCTGCCTCCGCGCCGGCTGACAGCCCCAGCCCCGCACGGCCGAAGCCTCCCCCAAACTTTCCGCCTTTAAAAGCGCCGCTCCGGCAGCCCTACCGGCACCAACGGCCACAGCCGCCCCCAGCGGGGCTCCCGGCCGCCGCGGCCCCCGCACCCCGACCCCACACCCGGCGGGCAGCGGCGCCCCGGGGTGCCGGCCCCCCCCCCCTCCCGCCGCCCCTTGCCGCCCGCCGGCTCCACAGGTGGCACCCCGGGGCCGGCCGCCCCCCGCCGCGCCTCCCGCCGGGGCCGGGGCCTCCAGGCCCGGGGGGGGCTCCGGGCAACGGGGGGCGGCCGGGGCCGGGCCTGGCGCCGCACGGTGAGTCAGCAGGCGGCGGCGGCTGGCGGCGGAGGGCGGCGGAGGGCGGCCGGGGCCGGCGGGAGGAGGCGGCGGCGGGCGGCGGCCTCACCTATGGAGTGCAGGATGCCGATGGAGGCCTCGCGGTCGGTGGAGAGCAGGGACTGAGCGCGCTGGAACTCCAGCACCGCCGCCGCCGCCATCTTACGGCTCCCTCACTGCGCCTCGCCGCCGGGCCCGGAAGCGGCCGCCCCGCGGGCACGCCTCCCCCCGCCTCCTTTCCCGCCCCGTGGCATGATGGGAGGTGTAGTCCTGGGAGGGAGGGGGTGCGGGGGGGGCTGGGGCGGGGGGGGCTGGAGGCCCAGCGGCTCGGGGGCTCAGGGGTTCAAGGTTCAGAGGCTTAGAGGCTCCAGGGCTCAGGGGCCCAGAGGTTCAGGGGTTCAGGGCTCAGAGGTTCAAGGGTTCAGAGGCTCAGGGGCTCAGAGGTTCAAGGTTCAGGGGCTCAGAGGTTCAGGGGTTCAAGGTTCAGAGGCTCCAGGGCTCAGGGGCCCAGAGGTTCAGGGGTTCAGAGGTTCAAGGTTCAGGGGTTCAGAGGCTCAGGGGTTCATAGGTTCAGGGGCTCAGAGGTTCAAGGTTCAGGGGTTCAGAGGCTCAGGGGCTCAGAGGCTCAGGGGCTCAGAGGTTCAGGGGCTCAGAGGTTCAGGGGCTCAGAGGTTCAGGGGCTCAGAGGTTCAGGGGTTCAGAGGTTCAGGGCTCAGGGTCTCAGAGGCTCAGGGGCTCAGAGGTTCAAGGTTCAGGGGTTCAAGGTTCAGAGGCTCAGGGGCTCAGAGGCTCAGGGGTTCAGAGGCTCAGGGGCTCAGAGGCTCAGGGGCTCAGAGGTTCAGGGGTTCAAGTTCAGAGGCTCAGGGGCTCTGAGGTTCAGGGGTTCAGGGTTTAGAGGTTCAGGTGTTCAGAGGCTCAGGGGTTCAAGGTTCAGAGGCCCAGAGGCTCAGGGGTTCAGGGTTCAGAGGCTCAGGGGCTCAGAGGTTCAGGGGTTCAGAAGCTCAGGGTTTCAGGGGGGGAGCTGCTCCACTGTGGGGCCGGGCTGAGAGTTGGGGGGGTTCGGCCTGGGGAAAGGAAGGCCCCAGGGAGAGCTCACAGGGGCCTGCCAGGGCCTGAAGGGGCTGCAGGAAAGCTGGGGAGGGACTCTTCGTTGGGGTGCGGTGACAGGATGAGGGAGAATGGCTTAAAGATGAAAGAGGGGAGATTGCAAAGAGATATTAGGGAGAAACTCTTCACTCTGAGGGCAGTGAGGCCCTGGCCGAGGCCGCCCAGAGGAGCTGTGGATGCCCCATCCCCGGAGGTGCCCAAGGCCAGGCTGGATGGGGCTGGGGGCAGCCTGGGCTGGTGGGGGAGGTCCCTGCCCAGGGAACCTTTAAGGTCCCTTCTGCCCCAAACTATGCTGTGAGGGGAAGGCCATCACCCTGCCCTGGGGACTTCTCACCTCTAAAGAGCATGGGAAGTGGGTACTTTCCAATGGGGACCCCACCACGGCTGCCCTGTTGGCGACACCTTCGAATCGGTTGTGCATGGCCCCAAAACTGGCCACCCCCACCCCTGCCTCTGTCCCTATCTGCTGCCCTGCCTGGTGCCCACAGAGCCCCCCAGGGACAGTGACTCCCACCATGGGCAGCCCCCACCCCACAGCCATTCTGGGGACCTAGGGAGCACCCAGGAGTGGTGTGGGGTGAAATGAGCCCGGGATTGCTGTATTGTAACCCCCAAAATGGGGCTGAACCCATAACCTATAGCTCATAACCCATAAACCATAACTTAAAACCCACAATTCATAACATATAACCAACAAACTATAACTGATAATCCATAACTCATAACCTATAACTCATAACCCACAACTCGTAACCTATAATCCACAACCTGTAACCCATTACTCATAACCCATAACCTATAACTCATAATCCATAACTCATAACCTATAATCCATAAGAGGAAACCCCATTCTGATTGATCACCCGCTGCTTGATGTCTCCAGCAGTGTTCTGGGGGATGCTGTAAGTCCACCAAAGCTCTGGGATCTCATCCCATGGCCAGGAGCACCGGGCATCCCAAACCCATCTGCATCCATCTAGCCACGGACCCGTCCGTTTGCTCACCATATGAAAAAATCCCTTTGTCCTTGTGCAACCCGCGGAAGGGTTTGCTGCTTCATTGCTGACATGGAGCACTTTGGCTGGGATCGCCCTGGATTTAATTAGCGGGCGTAGCTCCCAAAAAACCCCAAACGTGGGTTTTGGGACTACAGCCGTTGCGATGAGCACCCTGCAGCCAGCCCAAGGCTGCCGGCACCAGAGGGTGGTGCAGGCAAAGGCACGGAGCCGTGAGCGCTGCGAGAGGCGACCGCAGCCCCACGCTTCAACCTCTGTAATAACAGTAATGATATTTCTTTTAAAAAGTGCTGTTTTGGGTTCATGGCACGTTTTGTTCAACCTGAAGCACAAGGCAGCCTTGGTTTGGGTGCTTTTTGAGCAAAAGCAAAGAGGGGGAGAGCCACGCAGCAACCAGGGGTGAGCCGTGTGGGTGACACCAGCCTCCGGGGTGGCTCGGGTGACACGGCCGTGGGGGGGGACACAGAGCTGTGGGGGGGTGGGGGGGGTGGGGGGGGTGGGGGGGGGTGGGAGGGGTGGGCAGCACCCAGGCACCCACTTCCTTACGGTGCTGCAAATGAGTGATTCGGGGTGCTGGACTCCAGGCAGGGGCCCCGCTCCTTTGCCACCCCTAACACCTTCCACCCCTTAACTTCTCTGTTCTTTTCACCTTTTTTCCCCAATTTTTGTTTTTGGAAGTGCCTGCCTGAGCTCCCAGCCAGCTGCTGGCTCAAATAAATATTTAACTGCAGGGTAAACACTCGCATTTTCCTTCTCTGCTGCTCACATTCTCCCTCCTCCCTCACCAGCCCCTGGTGTGAATGCACTCTGAGAGCGTCCTGTGGGTCAGTAGGGACCAGAGTGAACGCAGGCCCGAGAGGGCCGTGCTGTGGGGACGCCCCTGGGTCTGGTCGGGGGACACCATCAGCACGGCCTCGTGTGTGTCCCCGCTGCTCCCTTTGTCCCCCTGCCCCTGCTCCCTGGCCCCCTTGGGGTGCACCCAGGATGAGGGGGTGTGTGTGAGTGCACGTGGAACACGGTGTTCGTGTGCACACGTGTGTGGTGTGTGCACACGTGTGTGGTGTGTGCACACGAGTGTGTGCATGATGTGTGCACGGTGTGTGCACGGTGTGTGCATGCACACAGGTGGGCTTTGCATGTGCAGCTGGCGGTGCGCACGTGGGGGCTGCGCATGTGCATGCAAATGCACACCATGGTGTGTGTGCATGTATGCATGCACACGTGTGTGATTTGCACATGCATGCGCAGGCCCACGTGCAGTGAATGTGCTGAAACGTGCGGCGCACACGTGTGGATTGGTGCACGAGTGTGCGCGGTGCGGTGTGGGCCTGGAGTGTCCTGACCCCAGCGTGCCCCTGGCCTGCGGGGCTGCGGGCTGGGGGCTGTGCTGGGGGGCAAAGGGAGAGGGAGGGAGGAGGGAGAGGGGAGGGAGGAGGAAAAAGAAGGAAGAAGAAAAATGAGATGGAGGAAGAGGGATAAAAGAGGGAGGGAGGGAAGGGAAGGGAAGGGAAGGGAAGGGAAGGGAAGGGAAGGGAAGGGAAGGGAAGGGAAGGGAAGGGAAGGGAAGGGAAGGGAGAAGGGAGAAGGGAGAAGGGAGAAGGGAGAAGGGAGAAGGGAGAAGGGAGAAGGGAGAAGGGAGAAGGGAGAAGGGAAGGGAGAAGGGAAAAGGGAAGGGAGAAGGGAAAAGGGAAGGGAAGGGAAAAGGGAAGGGAAGGGAAAAGGGAAAAAAATGGAAAAGGGAAAAAAGGGAAAAGGGAAAAAAGGGAAAAGGGAAAAAAGGGAAAAGGGAAAAAGAAAAAAAAGAAAAAAGAGAAAGAAAAGAAAGAAGAAAAATAGAAAAAAAGAAAAACAGAGAAGGAAAAAGAGAAAGAAAAGGAAAGAAAAAGGAAAAAAAGGAAAAGGGAAAGGAAAAGAAGAAAAACAAAAAGAAAAAGGGAGAAAAAGGGAGAAAAAAGAGAAAAAGAGAAAGAAAAAGAAGGAAAGAGAAAGAGAAGAGAAAGAAGAAAAAAAGAAAAAGAAAGAAAAGGAAAAAGAAAAGGAAAAGGAAAAGGAAAAGGAAAAGGAAAAGGAAAAGGAAAAGGAAAAGGAAAAGGAAAAGGAAAAGGAAAAGGAAAAGGAAAAGAAAGGAAAATGAAAAGAAAGGAAAAGGAAAAGGAAAAGGAAAAGGAAAAGGAAAAGGAAAAGGAAAAGGAAAAGGAAAAGGAAAAGGAAAAGGAAAAGGAAAAGGAAAAGGAAAAGGAAAAGAAAGGAAAGGAAAAGGACAAGGAAAAGGAAAAGGAAATGGAAAAGGAAAAGGAAAAGGAAAAGGAAAAGGAAAAGGAAAAGGAAAAGAAAGAGAGAAAAAGAAAGAAAAAGTAAGAAAGAAAAAGAAAAAGAAAAAGAAAAAGAAAAAGAAAAAGAAAAAGAAAGAAAAAGAAAAAGAAAAAGAAAAAGAAAAAGAAAAAGAAAAAGAAAAAGAAAAAGAAAAAGAAAAAGAAAAAGAAAAAGAAAAAGAAATAGAAATAGAAAAAGAAAAAGAAAAAGAAAAAGAAAAAGAAAAAGAAAAAGAAAAAGAAAAAGAAAAAGAAAAAGAAAAAAGAAGGAGCAGGGAGCAGCCCCACAGGCCAGCACAGGCCGGGGGCAGGAGCTGCCCCAGCCTCCCCCGCCCCGTCCCCCCCCGCCGTTTCCCTTTTGCCCAAATCCCAGCTTTCTGCCCCAAGCCTCCCAGAGCCCGCAGCTTCACCCCTGGCCGAGCAGCTCCTGCCCCGACCCAGGCCCGCAGCAGCGTCCGGCTGCGCCTCCGCGCGTCCTCCTCCACCACCTCCAGGGCCCCGGGAGGCCACGAAGGCCGCGGTGGCCTCCAGCCCAGGGCCTCCTCCCGCCGCCATCCCACCGCACCCCCCTTCTCCACCAGCCAGCCCCTCCCGAGCCCCTCCTGGAGCAGCCCCGTGGCCACGTCCCCGTCCCCAGTCCCCCCGTCCCCCCATGCCCACGTCCCCACCCCTCGCGGCCGTCCCCCAGCCGCAGGGGTGTCAGGGCGAGGGGACACCCGCGGGGACGGGGACGGGGCCGAAGCACCACGGCTCCGCGGGGACACGCTGCTTTCATTAGCTTGGCTTGGCTCGGTCCCGGCGCAGCGGCTCCCCGGGTATTTTTAGCCTCGCGTCCTCCTGCTGCAGCTGGACGGGGCCGGGTGAGATGGCGGCCGGCCACCGCTGCGCCAGGGCTTGACGGGCCTCGACCCCTGCCCCGAGGGTGCTGGGGAACCGCTGGCGTTTGGGGACCTCCAGACCGGGGGGAGCTTCATCTGGGAGAAGCTCTGTCATCAGGGAAGCCTCCGTGGTGAGGAGCCTCCGCTGTGGGGAAGTCTCCATCACGGGGAAAAAGTCCACGGTTGGGTGAACATCCGCTGTGGGGGAAATTGTTTTGGAGGAGCTCTGTCATCAGGGAAACCCTCGTGGGGGAAACCTCCATCATGGGGGAACCTCCACGGAGAGGGATCCTCCGTCATGGGGGATCCTCCACGGAGGGGGAACCTCCATCATGAGGTAAGCCTCCATCAGGGGGAAAAACTCCGTCACAGGGTGAGCCTTCATTGTGGGGAAAGCTTCATTGTGGAGAGCCTCTATCGTCAGGGAAACCTCCATCACGGTGGAAACCTCCAGCAAGAGGAAAAGCACCATTGTAGGTTGAACCTCTGTTGTGGGGTTTTCCCCCTTCATTGCGGAGAGCCTCCATCATCAGGGAAACCTCCATTTTAGTTAAACCTCTTCTGTGGGGGAAACCTCTGTCATAGGGGCACGGAAACCTCTGTCATAGGGGCACGGAAACCTCTGTCATAGGGGCACCTCCCGTCCGGGGAATCCTCCAACACAGGGGAGGCCTCCCCCATGGGGCGCCTCAACTGCAGGGAAACCTCCACTGCGGGGAACCTCTGCTGCGGGGCAACCTCCGTGGTGGGGAAATCCTCCGTGGTGGAGGAATGGCCACCGCCAGAGACCTCCCTCGTGGGGGGAGCCTCCCTCGCGGGGAGCCTCCGCCATGGGGGGAGCCTCTATGGTGGGGAAACCTCCATGGGGGGAGCCTCCCTCCCGGGCACAACCGCCACGTGTGTGCGTGTGCTTACACGTGCATATGTGTGCGTGCATGTGTGTGTGCCTGTTCACGTGTGTACGGCTGTGTTCAGGCGTGTGTGCAAGCTTGCACGCAGACGTGCCTGCAGCGTCACACCGTACATGCATGTGCGTGTGCACATCTGAGCACGTGTGGGCATAAATGTGTCCGTGTACACTCAGGGGTGTGTGTGCACGGTGTGTGCTCGTGCGTGAGTGTGCATGTACGTATGTGCACACGTACGGGCCCTACTGGTCTGTTCACACCCCCCATGCCAGGCGCCTGCTCGCTGGTGTGCGCCCCCGTCTGCTCTGGTGAGCACACGTCTGCACCCCTGCTCACAAGCACGTCTGTGGCGTGTCCCCTCCTTGCACAAGTGTGTGCACGTGCTCCCCCCCCCACATCTGTGTGCTCAGATACCCCATCCTCCTTTGAATGCACACACCACTCTGCACGCATGCAAGACATGTTCTCCTTCAGGCACACACTCCTTGTGCCCCCTTGCACACACACGTGCTCTTCGTTGCACACACACCCTTTAACATGTATGATCCCCTTGAACACACGTGCTCTTTGTTGCACACATGCCCTGCTCACACATACATGCTCTTCATTGCACACACACCCTTTAACCCACGATCCCCTTGCACACACACGTGGACTTCATTGCACAAATGCCCTTTAACACACATGACCCTCTCGCGCACACACAACCCTTTGCACACATGCTCCCCTTTGCACACACCCCATCTTGCACCTCCAAGTGCCTTCCCCTTGTGTGCACACTCCCCTTTGCACACTCACCTGCACACACATGCCCTCTTTTCCACCCACCCGTGCCCCCTCGCACCCCGTCCTTGCGCACGCTCTCCCCCTTGCACGCACCCCCTTGCACACCCCCTCGCACACCCAAGCGCCTCCCCCCCCCCCCCCCGCACACCCGCCCTCCCGCGCCTCTTGAGCAATAACGCTGGGATTAATAAAGCCGCGGAGCCCTCCCCTAATCGACTCCAGCTGCAAAAACATTCCCCGCATTCAGAGGCGGCTCTGTCTCCGGAGCCGCCGCTCGCTGCCCAGGCCAGGCCGAATTCCTGCCCCGGCCCCCGCGCCCTCCTCCCCGCGGGACAGCTGCGCCGGAACAGCCCGCGCGGCCGCAGCCACCCCGGGGAGTGGGAGGTGGGGGCTCCGGGGGGCGGCGAGGAGGGGGACGGGGGTCCTGGAGCAGGAGGGGGCAGCACGGCCCCAGTGGGTGTGGGGAGGGAGGTGGGGTGCTGTGCCGCTGTCCTGTTTCCAGCCGTCCCGTGTCCGTGCACCCTATGACCTCCCATCCCGTGTACACTCATCCCATGTTCACCCACCCCAGTGCATCCATCCCACGTTCTCCAGATGGGGTTCGGGGTGGAGGTTGGGTCTCTTATCCACCCACCCATGTCCACCCATCCCGTGTCGTGTCTGCCCATCCCATGTCCACTCATCTGTGTCCGTCCATCCCACATCCATCCACCCCATATCCACCTAACGGATGTCCCTCCATCCCGTTTCCATCCATCCCCTGTCCATCCATCCCATGCCCACCCAATCCATGTCCCTCCATCCCAGTTCCATCTATCCCATGTCCATCCATCCCTTTTCCATCCATCCCACCTTCTTCAGGAGGGCTGTTGGGATGGAGAAGGGGCACCACGTCTGTTTGTCCCAAGTCCTCAAGGCAAGGCGCAGGGAAGGAGACCATGCGTCGCACCGCCTCATCCCAGGGTCTCCAGGAGGGTGTTGGGGTGGAGGCAGCCCCGTGCCCTCCTGCCCTACACCCTGCAGGAGCTAGGGTCGCGCTCCCACCGGTCCCTCTTTGTTCAGGCAGGGCAGTGGGATGGGGACGGTGTCCCTGTGGGATGGTGTCCCAACCCTCATTAGGGAGGTCCCTAATACCTGGGGGTGCATGACAGCCACCAGTGTCCCCACCAAAGCACTGGGACACCACCGAGGGCTGATAGGAATGATCGGTGGGGACGTGTGACGTCACGACAAGCTGTCCCTTGTTGTCACCAGCTGCTGGTCCCCACCACCTCCCTGACCCTCGGCCACCCCCGCACATCACTGCAGGAGACGCGGGACGCAGGGCGGGGGGTTTGGGGGAGATGGACCCCCCTGCCCCAAGGGGACTGTCACCTGTGGCTGAGCTGCTGGGACTGGTCGCCATGGGGCAGGGACAAGGGGTGGGGGCTTCCATGGGGCAGGGGACAGAGGAGACATAGGCTGTGAGGACAGGGTTGCTCATGGGGCTGGGCATGGGACAGCCCATGGGACGGGGACAGGAGACTTCACGGCTGCGAGGTAGAGGAACCCGTGGGCCAGGGGACCTCATGGGTCAGGGGGCAGCAGCCCCCAGGACATCCCTGACCTACACTTCTCCCAGTCCGACCAGTTCTTTCCCCAGTTCTTCCTTGCTGGGGCTGGGAGGATGCTGTGGGGGCTACCCCCATGTCACCAAGGACCAAAAACCTGAGCGAGGCTTTGGGGAGGTCACCAAAGCTCCGGTGTCACCTACACAACGACGTCACCGGTGGGACGAGCGGTGGGTGCTCAGCGGGTGGGGGGTGGGGGGGCTTTAATTGACTTCTGCTGCGCTGGGACAGCTGTGAAAACAGAGCGGGGCTCATTAGCAGACATCAAAGCCCCCCCTTGGCCCAGCCTCTTCACTTTGCTCGGAAGAGGGAGAGGAGGATGGCGTCGGCACAGCCGAGCACCCCAAAATCCCGGCGGGGACCCCGGGGTTTGTCCCCCGTGGGCGCTGGCAGGGGTTGCACCCAGTGTCCCATGTCCCAGCTTTGTCACCAGCTGGGGGGGGGGGGTGTCTCCCAGCCCTAGGGGTGACCTGTCCCCAGGGTGGCTGGGACACCTGGGGCAAGCTCGTCCCGCGGTGACCCAGGGTTAGGAGGGCCTGGGGTGACCCATCCCTAGGGCGACCCATCACTGGGGTCCTGGACCCGGGGTGACCTGGAGCTGGGGTGTCCTGGACCCGGGGTGACCCGTTCCCTAGGGACATCTGTCCTTGGGGTGGCCTGTCCCCAAGGCTGGACCCGGGATGATGCACCAGGGGACAGTGAGGGGATACAGGGGGCTTTGCTCACACCCTCCAGCTCTCTCCCTGCTCCACTCACACTCCCCAAATCCCGCCCCCCCCCAAAAAAAGCTCCCTAATAGACCCCAGGCTCAGCCCCACAGGTGGGGAAGGATACGGCCAAACTCCCCCATTTGGTTCAAACCCCAGTGCCCCCAAAATGCTGGGGGACCCCGGGGGGGGGGTGCAGACCTCCCAGGGGCACCCCCGGCGCGGGCTGCGAGCTGCCGGCTGGGTTTTGCTGAGCGGGGGCACGGGAGGCTTTAAGAAAGGCCAGATCCTGCATTCCTGGCCGCAGAGTTTACATTCCCCCCGCTCCGTCCCCTGGCGATTCGCGCACTGCAGTTTCGCCTCCGAAAAAAAAAAAAAAAGAAAAAAAAATCCCAAAAAGCACAAAGGGATGCGGAGCTGGGTGTGATCCGTCTTGGTCGGAGCAGGGCTCGGATGCCTTCCTCCGAGCAAATAACAAGAACCAGCTGCCGCACCCGGGCTGGATGCGGCCCCGGGGGGGGCTGGGGGGGTCCCGCTCCCATCTGGTTCCCTTTAGGAGCCCTCGCCCCGTGATTTCCCCCCGCCTCGAGGACGCACGCGCGGGGTGTTAAAAGCCCCGAGCCCACGGGGTGCGGAGGTTTGGGGCGACGGGATGCCCGGCCCTGCGGGGTTTTGTCCCCCGACACAGCCGCGGAAATAAGAACTCGGCACCGCTTAAATTCCCATTTCCAGAGGGCCCTGGCCAGCCCAGCCTGCTGCTCCGAACTGTGGAGGGGGAAAAAAATAAAATAATAATAATTCAAAAAAAAAAAAAGACCTGGAGACGTTTCCCCCCTGCTCTCCCCCCCAGCTCATCGCTGGAAAATTAAACCGGATCCAAAGAGTTTTTCCTTTCCAAAATGTGCACTGGAGACGCGCGAGGCGCTGCCTTAACCCTTTCGGCTCTCGCCCGCAGCTGCCCCAAATCGATTTTTTTTTCTTTTTTTTTTTTTTTTTTTAATTTTGGGGGCACGCGGGATTTGGGGTGTACAGGATTTGTGGTGTTCGGAGAGCGCCTGGGCTGATGCTTTTCTGAGGAAGGAGCGAGAGAAACTTGGCTCGCAAAGCTTTTCTTGGCAGACCCAGAAGTGTCCCCGAAGGCGCAGGGGGGCGAAGCCGCCTCAAGGCGCTGGGGCTGGTTTGGGGGAGACCGCGGGACGCCCCCAAACACCAAACTTTCTCCGTTTGGGAAAGGTTGGGTTTGTTTTTTAATGTAAATCCGAGCGCTCTGTGCCCCGCCGCCGCCAGCGATGCTGCGGGACAAGACTCCAAATCCCTCATTTTCGCCTTTTCAGCCCAAATCGCACGGAACCGACCCGGGGCCAGCCGCAGTGCCGGGACGTGGACTTTTCCACGTGTTTTCAAGCTCCCCGTGGCACAGCCTAAAAACCTAATCCTGCAGAAAATGTGAGCTATTTCCTTCGGGGGAGAGGCGCCCGACCGCGCTCCCAGCCCGTTGCTGCAAGCGTGCCCTGCAGCGGGGAAATCCTCTGGTTTTTGTGAAATAGTTTTTTGTTTTTTTTTTTTTTCTTCTGCAAAAGCTCTTTGTTTGCAGCTGGAGGGAGATGCTGCTTCACCCGCAGGGCACAAAAATCAACCCTGGGGGGGTCCCTGGTCCCTTACACCCTCCTGCCACCCCTCCCAGCAGCACCCATGGGCGACCCCCCAACTGTTGATTTGGGGAATAAAAAAATAGCCTTTAGGAGTAAGTCAGCGGATTGTTTTACTCGTCTGTATTTGCAAAGGACGCGGCTTTAAAAAGGAGTTGGGAAGGAAACGTCTGTACCCGGCGAAGCGGGGGGTGGCCGAGGGGGGGAACAGCGAGGGGAGGTGGGGGATAAAAAATAACTGAAAAAAAAAATCCCCAAACCTTTCTTGGTAAGTTTCCAAACAGCGAGTGAAAAAAAAAAAAAAAAAACCGAGATTTTTTTTTTTTTTGCCCCCACTCCATTTTCCACGTATCCGCGACGCCCCAGCTCGCCCCGCCGGGGGAGAGCCGCCACAGATCGGGCTTTTATGGAAGTTCAACGGCAAGCGGCCGCCCCCGGCCAAGACAAACAGCAGATCCGCCGCTGCGGCTCCGCCGCCCGGCCGCTGCCAAGGCGCAGAGAGGGGAGGGAAGGCAGGAAAAAACCCCAAACCCTCGGTAGCAAAAAGAAGGGGGAGAGAGGGAGGACGAGGCGCCGCTCCCGGCCCAGCCTCTTCGCGCTCTCGGCAGTTCGGTTGTTTGTTTGTTTGTTTTTTTCCTGTTTTGTTTTTCCTCCTTTTTTCCTCTTTTTTGTGTGTTTTAAATAGAAATATATAATTAAATTTACAAATGCTATTTACAGGTTTAATTACAAAAAAAAAAAAAATCAAAGAGAGAGAGAGACACCCCTTAGACGTTAATAAATCTAAAAAATAAAAATACCCCCAATAAAACGGAGCCCCGGGCGAGCGGCGGGCCGCGGTCACACCGTCGTCTCGCCCTGCTTGCTGTTGGTGAGCCGCGTGTAGAACTTCCTCCACGAGTGCAGGGTTTTGCCCGACCATATCCAAAAGCCCGAGGTGATGCCCACGATGAGAGTCATGAGGTACTTGATCATGTAGACGGTGAAGTCCGGGCTCATGCGGGGCGTGAAGTGGAGCGGGCAGGGGATGGCCAGGCTCTTGCAGTTCTGGCTGATCCAGCTGCGCTCCCAGTGCTCGCGGAACGCCTGCTCGTAGAAGTAGCAGGCGATGACGATGGTGGCCGGCACGGTGTAGAGGACGCTGAAGACGCCGATGCGCACCATCAGCCGCTCGAGCTTCTCGGTTTTGGTGCCGCCGTGCTTCATGATGGTGCGGATGCGGAAGAGGGAGACGAAGCCAGCCAGCAGGAAGGAGGTGCCGATGAAGAGGTAGACGAAGAGCGGGGCCAGCACGAAGCCCCGCAGCGGGTCGATGTTGTTGAGCCCCACGAAGCAGACGCCGCTCAGCAGGTCCCCGTCGATCTGCCCCATGGCCAGGATGGTGATGGTCTTGACGGCCGGCACGGCCCAGGCGGCCAGGTGGAAGTACTGCGAGTTGGCCTCGATGGCCTCGTGGCCCCACTTCATGCCGGCGGCCAGGAACCAGGTGAGGGAGAGGATGACCCACCAGATGGAGCTGGCCATGCTGAAGAAGTAGAGCATCATGAAGAGGATGGTGCAGCCCTCCTTCTTGGTGCCCTGCACCACCGTGCGGTAGCCGTCCTCCTGGAAGCGCTCGTTGCAGACCACCCGCTCCTCCAGCACGAAGCCGGCGATGTAGGCCACCGACACCATGGTGTAGCAGCCCGAGAGGAAGATGATGGGCCGCTCGGGGTAGCGGAAGCGCTGCATGTCCACCAGGTAGGTGGTGACGGTGAAGAAGGTGGAGGCGCAGCACAGCACGGACCAGATGAGGATCCAGATGCGGGCGAAGCGGATCTCGTCCTCGTTGAAGAACATGTGGCCGTCGGGGCGGGCGGGCTCGCAGGGCGCCGCGCAGTCCTTCTCGCCCAGGAACTTGTAGTTGAGGTAGCTGGGCACCTTCAGCGCCCGCGGGCAGTGGAAGGGGTGGTCGAGGGTGGCGTAGCGGGGGGCGCCCGGCGTGCCCTGGCCGGCCGGCGGCGTGGCGCTGGTGAGCAGCGCCGGTGAGCCGCCGTCCTCCGAGTGGTTCTGCCCCACGCAGATCTGCTCGGCCCCGTGCCGGGGGAAGTTCTCGCAGCGCAGCCGCTCCGGCCACTGGAATCCGAATTTGTTCATCAGGGCCTCGCAGCCCTGGCGGGCGCGCTCGCAGATGGAGCGGCAGGGCGGGATGGCCTGCTCCAGCACCGTGCAGACGGGCGCGTACATGGAGCAGAGGAAGAACTTGAGCTCCAGCGAGCACTGCACCTTGACCAGCGGGTAGAACTGGTGCACCTCCAGCCCCGCGTCCTCCTGGTTGGTGTGGCCCAGCAGGTTGGGCATGATGGTCTGGTTGTAGGCGATGTCGGTGCAGAGCGGGATGGAGATGGGCTGGCAGAAGCCGTGGTCGGGGATGGAGATGCCCTTCTCGCCGTGCAGCTGGCCCCGGCCGGGCGCGCTCAGCCCCAGCAGCAGCCCCAGCAGGGCGGGCAGCGCCGTGCCGGGGGGACCCCGCATGGTGCCGGGGATCGGGGGGCTGGGGGGGGGGGGGGGGTCCCGGCACTGGGGAGGGGAAGGGTAAAAGGGTAAAGGGGGGGGGTCCGGGGCGGGGAGGGGGAAGGGGGGGGGAGCCCGCCCGGTGTGTGCTGGTCCCGGAGGGGCGCTCCCGGGACGGGACGGGACGAGGCGGGGGGGGGGAGGGGGGGGCTGCCGCCGCCGGGGTCCCGGAGCCGCTCGGGGGGGGGGCAGCGGAGCGCAGCGGCCGCTCCCCGCTCCCCTCCCGCCGCCTTTGTGCGGGGCAGCGCCGCGGGCCCGCCGGGAGGAGCGGCCCCCCCCCGCCCCGCCCCCCGCCCCGCCAATCACATTCAAACGCCGCCGAAGCCCCGCCCCTCGCCCCGCCCCGCCCGCCCCCCCCACCCCCCCCACCCCCCCCACCCGGCACCGGGGGGCACCGGGCCCCTCCCCGCCCCCCCCTCCCCACCCCCCCCCCCCGCCCAAAACTTTTCCGCGCTCCGAAACTTCCCCCCCCCCCCCCCAGAGCCCCGAGCCCCCTCCCGCGGGGGGGGGGGGGGGCTGCCTTTTGGGGGTGCAAAGAGGATTTGGGGGGGGGGGCGGAATTTCCCTTCCCTGGGGGTGTCCCGTCCCCGTGTCTCCCCCCCCCCCCGCCCCCCCCCCGCACGCACCGAGCGCCGCTCGGGGCCCCCCGGGGGGCAGCGGGACAGGATCGGGCCCCTCGGCCCCCGCGGAGCCCCGGGGCGGGGAGGGGGGGGGGGACGGGACACCCCTAAAACGGGGCGGCGGGAGGGGGACGGGGGGCAGGCGGGGGGCAGGCGGGGGTGGGGGGGAGGCCCCCCCCGGCCGTCTCGGCCCCCGGGTCCGGCAGGGGCCAGCGGGCGGCCCGCGGCCTCCCAGCGCCGGCCTCGTCCCCGTCCTCCGGAGCGGGGCTTTCTCGTCTCGCGCCCTCCCTGCCTCCCTCCCTCCCTCTCCCTTTCCTGTAACTCAAGCTTTTGTTGTGAGCAGGAGAAGCCCGGCTGCCTTGAAAAGAGGGCCCCACTGCTTTTCAGAGCGTAATTGAAACCATTGCGCGGCTCCCGGCCGAGGGGGAAGGGCGGGGGGGGGTGGGGGGGGGCTCCAGAAAAAAAAAAAAAAGTCAAATAAAATAAAATAAAATAAAATAAATCAAAGCCGCGGGGGACGCGCGCCCCGCCAGCCCTCCCGGCTCCCTCCCGGCTGCGGGGTGCCGGGGTGTCAGGGACCCCCCCCCCAGTCTGTCCTGCCGGGGGTCCCGCGTCCCCTCGTCCCCAGCCGTGGCGGTGGCACCGAGGGGCGAAACGGCTCGGGGTCCCCCGGCACCCGGGGATGGCTCGGGGATCCCCGGAGCCTGGCGGGCACCCAGCACCAGGCCCCGTCCTGCGGGGGCTGGCGAGGCGCCGGCTGCGGGGGCGCGAGCGGAGCCGGATCCTGGCCTCCCGCCGGGTCACTCGGGCCCGTCCCGGTTTGTGGGGTGGCCCCGGCTCCCCTCAGAGGTACGGGAATGGGGCCCGGTGGTGGCACCCCTGGCGTACCCCACCGCCACGCTTCGTCCCCGGCGGGGGACGGTGGGGGCGCGGAGTTGTCTGCGCGGCCACGTGGATCCTGGCTTCCTAAAAGTTCGGGATTTTGGCTTCCTAAAAGTTCAGGATTTTGGCTTCCTACAAGTTCAGGATTTTGGCTTCCTACAAGTTCCAGATTTTGGCTTCCTAAAAGTTCCGAATTTTGGCTTCCTAAAAGTTCAGGATTTTGGCTTCTGACGGGGTGTGTGGGGGAACGCTGTGCCCAGCCGGGGGCTGTCCCATGGCATCCCCCCTTCTCCTGCGTGCTGGTGGCTCAGGATAGGGGGGTTCCCAGCACCTTTGAGCCCTGGGGACGCTTGGGGACACGGTGAGGGTGCTGAGCCCTCCTGGGGACACTGAGGCCAGGGAACACCGCGGGAGGTCCCTCCTGCTCGCCGTGTCCCCTCGCAGGGACTCGCGCTGCCCCGCTCCGGCCTCGTCCCAGTGCAGCGCTGGGGGTGCTGGGGGCACCCAGAGCTGCCTGCCCCTGCCCCCAGCACCCCGAGGGCCCCAGGGGGTGGCCCGTGGGTGCCACCACCTCGGGAGAGGCCGCACCCGGTGGCTCTGGTGGCCCTGCTGGAGCCTGGCACAGCCCCTGCCCCCCCCCAGTCCTCAGGACACCCCCAGCACATCGGGGTGCCGGCAGGCCCACGGACGGGGGACACAGCAGGAAGCCACCGGGGAGCTCGGGCAGCCCCACGAGCAGCGCCCAGCCCACGAGGGAGACCCACTCTTGTTGTTGTTGTTGTTGTTTTTTTTTGGGGGGGGGGGGGGGGAATCAGACCCTGCCATGCCCAGGTTCCCCCTCCAGCCCTGGGGAAGGGCACGGAGGAGGGCGATGCAGAAAGCGGGGCGCGGAGCGGCTGCGCTGGGGGACGGCAGGACAGGGACCTGCCGCGGGTGGCCCCGGGGGTCCCCGACGGCTCAGAGGAAGCCCCCCCTCACCGCTCCCCCCCCCCCCCCCCCCCCCCCCCCCCCGGCCCCTGCCCTCGGCTTTGTTTCACACTTAAGAGCCGCTAATTAAAACCAGCCACAAAAGGCCTGGCTGGCTGCGGGCTCAAGGTGCCAGCGGAGGCCGGGGGCTGTCACCAAGGGAACAGAGGGGGCCCCAGCATGGGCACCGGGGGCCGCCCGCACCCCCTGCGGGAGTGGCGCACACACGCGTGTACAAGCATGCACACGTGCACATACACGCGTGTACAAGTGTGCACACACGCGTGATGCCCTGGTGGGAGGGGAGAGCGTGTGGGAATGGGGAGGCATGACGGGGGGCTCCAGGGGTGCTGGGGGTGGGAGCGTTGGGGGTGCGCGTGTGAAACGGCTGCTGGCGTGTTTGCACACGCGTCTGCGTGCGTGTGTGTGTCTGCATGCACAGGCGTGTGTCTGCACGCACACGTGTGCCTGCACGCACAGGCATGTGTCTGCATGCCCAAGCACGTGTGTGTCTGCATGCACAGGCGTGTACGTGTGCTTCTGGCTGTGTGCATGCGTGTTGGCACACACACGTGTACGGATGTACGCCCCCGTGCAGCTTTGCTGCTCCGTGCTTCCACTCTATCTTGTGTGGTAGGGAGGTCAGCGGGTCTCGGTTGCTGGTTTGCACTGGTCCGCACTGGTTTGCACTGGTCTAATGCTCTGCAGCGTCTCCGCATGCTGGTGGGGTCTGCGACCAGCACTGGCAAGGGGCTGGGGGGTGCCCCCCTGCGAGGTGCCCCATGACAGCCCGGTGGGCGCTGGGCACCCCGTGGCCTCGGTGGGGTCCCTGGGCTGGGCCGAGGAGGCCGACGGCTGCCCCCGACCGTGGCCGTGCAGAGCGGGGAGGGCTGGGGCTCGGCCTCCCCCGGCCCCGCTGCGGCCCCTGGCCCCGCCGTGCCCCGTCCGCGGGCCGTGCCGCGCGGGGAAGCTAGCTTACGCACACCTTGACCTTGCTGGCAGGGGAGGGATCCCTCGAGCTTGTCTGACACATCTCCTGCCAGCGCCCGGTATTGAAAGCGTGGCGAGCTCGCGCGCGGAGGAGCCGGCATGAAAAGGCAGCTTAGGCATCTCCTGCTGCGAGAGATGGATTAGGGGCTTCGGGGAGGGCCGGGGGGGCAGTACGAGGCACAGCCGCCGCGGCGTGCCGGGGCCGGCTCCGTGCTGGAGGACGGGCACGCGGGGCAGAGCGGGCACGGTGCCGCGGGCCGGCGGGGAGAAGGGGGCAGCGGGCCGGGCCTGGCGGGGCAGGGTGCTCGGGGCCCCCCGAAATGGGCACCGGGAGCACCGCGAGGAGGAAGGGGACACGCGGGCCGGGATGGGGACGCGTGGGCAGCGGCCACCCCCGGCGGGTCCCCAAGGCATTCGCCGCCTGGTCCCGCAGCTGTCGCTGTCAGGACGTGGTATTTTTAGAGCGGCAGGTCGAGCGGTGACAATTTTTGCTCGTGAAAGTGGGCGGCACGAGGCGGGGGCTGCCGGGAGGCTTTGCAACTCCCCGCCAGCTCCAATGTTTCCCCTTTTTTCTGTGGTTTGGGGTCAGAAACGCCCTGCTGGCCCCCAAGGAGGGAAGCCCCTGGTGCTGGCAGGGAGACGTGCCCATGGGGTGCCCATGGGGAGCCCGGGGCTGGGTCGGGATGTGTCCCCTGCATTCCCGAGGCAGCGAGCGATGTCCCGGCTGTGCGCCCCCCATGCCGTGGTCCCTTCCCGGGGGTGGCCCCGGTGGCAGCCGGGGTGGGGTGCCCACTGCAGGGGTGCATGGAGGGGACGGGGCGCCCCGATGGCATGGCCGTCCCTCCTTGTCCCGGGAACAGCTGTGCCTCTGGCAGATGCCGGGGGGGGACCCTGCCAGCAGTGGGCATGTGACAGGAGGTGACAGTGCTGGCTGCTATTTATACTTGTCCCTTGACAGAGCTACACGCTCTGTGACCCCGCGGCGGGGGCCAGGGGTGCCAGGGGCTGTAAACCCCTTCCTGGGGACAGCGAGGGACAGACGGGGGGCAAGCGGCCACGAGGAGCACATGCCATGGGCAAAGGGTGTCCCTCAGGGTCCCCTGCCCTGCCTGTCCCCAGCTGTGCCAGCACCACCCCAAGTCACCCTGTAGGCTGGCCCCCTGGCGTCTCACAGCCACCCCAACTGTCCCCACCGGGTCGGGGGAGTCCCCAGGGAGGAGACCGTGACACTGAGCTGTCCCCGTGCCCAGCGAAGATACTGAACCACCCCACAGATTTGTTCCTGGGGACACACACGTGTCCCCATGGGGCACACACATCCCTGTGGGGCACACATCCCTGCTGGACACGTCCCCGCTGGGCACGGGGTGTGGGGGACAGCTGGGGGGGGGCTGCTCTTCCCCAGCCCCCCCGGGCTCTGTTCCCTGCCCGGCCGGCAGCTCGGGGCCCAGCCCCGCACAAAGCTGCTTTACAAGAGCAGAGGGGGCCCAGGCGGCCTCCGTCGGGCCTCCTCCTCCAGCCCCTTGCGCCTGGCCCGGCCCTGCAGGAAGGGGCCTCCCGCGCTCCCAGGCAGCAGCTCCGGCCTCCCCCTGCTCGCACACACGCACACGTGCACCCACACACGCACACGTGCACCCACACACGCACACGTGCACCCACACGTGTAGGTGTGTGCTGCACGCGCGCGCTGCCACCTCCCAGGCATGCAGGCAAAGGCGGCGCCGGCGGTGTCTCGCGTGTCCCCACGCGCTCACACACGCGTGTGCGCGGAGCACATGGGCAGGGAGCTCACCCCCGGGGACGGGAGCGCTCCCGGGGCTGGCACCCCAAGGCGGGCTCAGCCCCTGCCGCAGTTCCCCGTTGCCGCAGCCGGGCCCTGACCAACCCTTTGGCGCTGAGGGAAACTGAGGCACGGGGAAAGGCCAGGCTGGGGAGGGACAGGAGCCACCGGTGTCCCCTGCTGACCCACGCGGTGGGGGACCAGGGCCAGGCTGGTGCCTCGAGCAGCGTCGCAGAGGGCACCCAGCCCCTGGGTGGGGGCACCCTGGGGTGCCAGATCCCCCCTCACCCCAAAGTCCAAGCAGGCAGGGCCAAGTATCCCCCCCCCCCCCCGCCTTACAAAAATAACCATGAACCCAGCAAGGGGGGGGGGGGAGGCACGCTGACACGGGACGTAAGCCACCAGAAGGGACCCAGCCCCACAGCCGTGTCCCCCAGGTCCTCAGAGCCACCCCGGATCGTGGGGCCCCGTCTCCCCGGCACTGCGCCCCGAACTGCGGGGCTGCCGCCCGTCCCTGACCCCAAAGGCGCGTGTGGGAGCTCCGTCTCCCCAGGCCTCGCACGTCCCTGACCCCAAGTGCGTGGGGGGCTGTTCTGCGTGGCCCCCTCCTGCCGGGGAGCGGCCCGGGGGGCCCACGGTGCGGCGGGGGGCCCACGGCGAGGGTCCCGCTGCCCACGGCGCAGCCCTGCCTGGAGCAGCAGCTCCCTCTCGTGGGGGCCGAGCAGGGCGCAGGGAGCCCCCCCCCCGAGGCCCCACGGGTGGGGAGGCTGCGGGACACGCGTGTCCGAGCCCCGCTCGGTGCGGGTGGGATGGGGCCGGTCAGGTCCCAAAGGGCAGGGGGAGGCAGAGCCCCCCGCCCCGAAACGCAGCCGTGACGCCCGGAGGCCGAGGGAGCAGCGAGCACCCAAGGAGCCGTGAGGCGGGTGCTGCCGGGGCCCTGTGCAGGACAGGGACCGCTGGGGACAGTGCCGGGGGTGGCAGCTCCCAGCTCCCTCCTGCCGCTCCCCGCCGCCTCCACCCCGGGGACACCGGCGGAGGCCCTCGGTGGGCGGAGAGCGTCTGGGAGGAATGACCCCAAAACCGAGGGAGGAATGGCCCCGGGCACCGGTACGGGCTGGAGGGGCGACCTGGCGGAGAGCAGCTCTGCAGAGAGCGACCTGGCGGTCCCGGCGGACAGCGGGCCGGCGGGCAGGGAGGCAGCAACGTGCCCTCGTGGCCAAGAAGGCCGAGGGGATGCTGGGCTGCATTCGGAAGTGTCGCCAGCAGCTCAAGGGAGGTGATGCTGCCCAGCTGCTCGGCCCTGCTGAGGCCACACCTGGAGTCCTGTGCCCAGTTCTGGGCTTCCCAGCACCAGAGGGACGTGGAGCTACTGGAGCGAGTCCAGAGGAGGGCTACGGAGATGATGAGAGGAGTGGAGCACCTGTCATACGGGGACAGGCTGAGAGAGCTGGGCCTGTTTAGCCTGGAAAAGAGAAGACTGAGGGGAGACCTCATCAACGTGTATAAATATCTGAGGGGAGGGTGTTGAGGGGATGGAGCCGGTCTCTTTTCTGTTGTGCCCAGCAACAGGACGAGAGGCAACAGGCACAAACCGAAGCACAGGAGGTTCCAGCTCAATATGAGGGGGCATTTCTTTACTGGGAGAGTGACAGAGCACTGGGACAGGCTGCCCAGAGAGGTTGTGCAGTCTCCTTCTCCAGAGATATTCAAAAGATATTATCTTTATTCAAAACCCGCCTGGGTGCCATCCTGTGCAAGGTGCTCCAGGTGATCCTGCTCGGCAGGGGGTTGGACCAGAGGTCCCTTCCAGCCCCGGCCGTTCCGTGATGCTGTCCCCACGCAGCACGGATGATGCTGGCGCAGGGCGCAGCTCCCCGCCCAGAGGGAGATGAGAAAAGCCGCCTGGAGGCTCCTCTCCAAAAATCCCTGCCTGCAGGGATGGCACGCAGCAGCTTCCCCAGCTCCATCTGCCCACGCCGCCACGTGCCACGGCTGCAGCAGGGATTTGCCCAGGCGGCTTCCCCGGGAAGGGGCCTGGACACGGACCTGATGCAGGAGGAGAGGGGTGAGCCCTGGCACCGCGGCATTTTGGGGAGCAGAGCGCGGACAGGCACAGCTTCAGCTGGATTTCCACAAGGCAACGAGAAGTGCACGAGGGCAGGGTCAGGCCCAGCCTTGTCAGCAGGGGTAGCAGAAAAACAGGTGTTAGAAGTCCCCTCCCTGCCTTGTTAGTCTGGCCCCATTTCCGTGGCATCACTGCTGTCACCTCGCACCCCAGTCCCCTCCGCCCCCCCACAGCAGGCGGTGTGGTCACTCCGCAAGGCGCCAGCTCCGAGGGGCTGCGTCCCTGCCTCTGTTTGGGGGTGATGTTTGCAGAGCGCGGGTTTACTGAGGGCCACTGCTGGTCCTGGCAGTGGGAAACTCGCCTGAGGGTACCCAAAGGGGTTTTGGGAGGAGGATGAGGGGGGCAAAGCTGCGCAGCAGTGCCCTGTCCTGCTCGGCACCCAGGCAGAACAAATTGGGATGGCTGGGGACAGGGTACAAAGTTTTCTGCTGATTGGCAAAAGCCCTCACAGACACCAGGCAGTGCGGAGGGCCCAGCTCTTGACCACAAGGCCTACAGACAGGGCAGCAGACTGCTTCAGCGCTGCTGCCAGCAGCACAAACACGGGGCGGACTGGTCCCACCCTCTGGCAGAGGTGGGGAGAGTCAGGAATCGGAGAATTTCCTGGGGGGATTTCTGTAGGGTGGCTGCAGGGGGATGAGAATGGCATCCCTCCCGGCAAGTGTCTCTCCAGGCGGGAGTCCTGGCAGCACAGCCCAGACTGCCCGGCACTAACAGATGAAGCCAGCTCTCTCACAAGCCCGGCGCAGAGCACTTTGGAGCTACCCAAGCAGCCACCACTTCAGACCCCCCTGCACCCGAGCCACAGCCGGCAGGTGAGGCCCTGCAGAACGCTGTGCAGGGCTCGTCGCCAGGGGCACTCGCCTCACGGACGGGTAACGTGGCGTGGTACAGCCTGCTGAGGCCCGTTTCTGAACAGCCTTCCTCGACAAGCAGAGGAGGCTCCGGGGCGACCTTATCGCACTCTGTAGGTACCTTAAAGGAGGCTGTAGCGAGGTGGGGGTTGGTCTGTTCTCCTACGTGCCTGGTGACAGGTCGAGGGGGAATGGGCTAAAGTTGCGCCAGGGGAGATTTAGGTTGGATATTAGGAAGAACTTCTTTACCGAAAGGGTTGTTAGGCATTGGGATAGGCTGCCCAGGGAAGCGGTTGAGTCACCATCCCTGGAGGTCTTTAAAAGACGTCTAGATGTAGAGCTTAGTGATACGGTTTAGTGGAGGACTTGTTAGTGTTAGGTCAGAGGTTGGACTAGGTGATATTGGAGGTCTCTTCCAACCTAGGTGATTCTGTGATTCTGTGACAGGGCAGCAGAGGGCAGCATGCAAGCAGGAGCCGGGCAGCAGGACCCGTGGCGAGAGACAGAAACGGAACGAAAGGAGACAGACGGGAGCCGACGTTCCTGCTGCCGGGGGCTGCAGACACGGCGGCACACGCGCCATGCCCGCAGCCAGCCGCTCGCAGCTGTGTCACGGGATGGAAAAGCGGGGCCTCGGCTGCGAGCTGGCAACCCCCGGCACCGCGAGGCGCTGCTCCCGTGCCGTGACACCGGGCAGCCCGGCCGGCTGGGCTCCCGGCTCCCTGCAGCGGGCCGGGCTGAAGGCCGGAGGGGCACGGCTCCTCCTGGCCCTGGGCGCTGCGGCCCCCCTCAGGGCTGGCTCCCAGCAGCGCGGAGCACCGCACGCTTTGCTCTGGCTGCCAGGAGCCGCCTCAGGCCGGCCCCAGGCACCGCGCACCTCTCAGGGGCAGCCCGGGCACCGCGTGCCCCCCTCGCGGTCGCCCGCCGCCGCCCCTCTGAAGGAACACGCGCACCCCCCCCCCCCATCCAACGACACCCTCAGCAGCGGTTAAACAAGCCCGCGCTCCTATTGGCTCGCACTGCTATCACTCAAGAGATTGCCGCAGTCCCATTGGCCCGTGTCGCGAGGGCGGGAAGGCTGAAGGCGGGCTCGCGCTCTCTCCGTTCCCCCCCCCCTCCCCTTGGGTCTGCCGCCTCCGCGCACGCGCAGGGCGCGAGCCTCCCTGCGGCCTTCGGCGGAGCGACGGCGGCGCATGCGCGGCGCGGCGGGGCGGCTCCGCGAGGGGGCCGCGCCGTGACGTCCGTGCCCGCCCGCGGCGGGGCGCGTGCGCAGGGCGCGCAGGGGGCGGGGCGAGGGCCGCGGTGCTGAGGGGAGGCGGCGGCCGGGCCGGGCCGGGCCGGGGCGGGCGGCGGCGCAAAATGGCGGACAGGTTCTCCCGCTTCAACGAGGACCGGGACTTCCAGGTAACGGGCGGGGGCGGCCCCGGGAACACCGGGGGGTAGGGGGGGGGCCGCGGCTGCCCCCCGTCGAGGCTTTGTGCTCGCCGGGGGCCGCCCCAAGGTGACCCGGGGCCGGCGGCGGGCAGAGCCCGGACCCCCGGGGCCGCCCCCGGCCCCGGCCCGGCCTTGAGGGAGCCCGCTCGGGCCGCGGCCGGAGAGCGGCGGGGTTAGGAGGGGAACAAAAGGAAGGGGCCGAGCTGCGGCCGGGCCGGCTGCCCGCCGAGCGGGGCTCAGCGGCGGCCCGTGCCTTTTGTCCGCGGGCCGGGCGGGGGGTGTCGGGTCGCCGGGCGGGGGCGGCGGTGGGGACCGCGGCGTTGGGAGGCAGGGCTGGAGCCCGTCCCGGCGTCCGGGGGTAGCTCGGCTGCTCTGTTCCGTCGGGACGCCCCGGCTGCCCGCTCCCCTGGGCAGGCCGTGAGGGGACGCGCGAGGGGCGAGTGGCTGCGCCGCTCGGGTCGCCTCGGCCGCGGGGCGTCGGTGTGGCTCCCCGGCGCTGCCCTAAGCCTGGGACGGTTCCCGTTAAACGGGGTTGAATGGACGGTTTCTTCGTTAAACAAAGAAACGTCTCATAATCAGTACCGAAATGGCCCGATTAGGCTGCGAAGTTCGTGTTTCAGGAGGCGGAGCGGGCCGGATCTTCGATTTCAAAGCGTATTTCTTGTAATAGTTTGGTTTTGGAGGAGAGTACCCGGGAAGCTAACGCAAGCGGGGCTTTGTAGGATATAGCCAAGAAACGGGTAGGTTCTGTAATCCTGTATCGCCCAGCCTGTGCACGGGGGGGGCCTTTTGCTTGTTCTTGTTTCTGTACCTTTGTGGTCAACCTGCCTTCACGAAAAGTAATTGTAGCAGCAAAACCTGTTACTGTGTCACTGCGTTGCTCTGGTCATGCAGGGAGAACGTGCAGTGATGCCAGGGAGGAAACAGGGCTCCATTACTTGATGCCAAAATCTTAAAAGCTGCTGAGCATGCTCGCAGACAGTAACCCAGTCCCAACCCTGTTTTCCTCTGACTTTAGCAAAGGGCACTAGTTTTAATTAGGGCTCTATCCGCGCCAAATGTCAGGCTTTCCACGCTTTTCCCATAGGCTGAAATAAAAGGTAGGGTTTGTTTTTGTCGTGGGGTAACTTCTGTGTTCTCTCTGAAAATTTGTAAGTGAGAAGACATTTTGTGCATTAAGGCTCCTTCCAAGGGAAAAGGGGAATCGGTCCCCTGGGAAGAAACCAAGTACAGAACAATTTGGAGTCGGTTAAGGCTTGCGGAGGACAGAACGTCAAAGCGATGAGTTATAAAAGAGCTGCTCAGATGGGAGGCTGGGGGCCCGCATATCTTGGCCAAGGTCGCACTGGATTTGTGGGAGCTCGGGTGTCTGTGCAAGGAACCCTGATGCTCGGTCAGGCTAATCATTTCTCAGAAATATGCTGGCGGAGGAAGGATTTTTGGATCTTAGTTTTTTCCTCTTTCTTCATCAAAATCGCTTTTGGAGATGACTTCTGGCTTTTTTTTCCATTTTTAGACCGAGGTGACTTGAGATAACACTGGTGTGGAGTAAAGGAAATAACCTGCTATGCTGAGTGTTTGCAGGCCTGCCGTGAAAGCTGCGCCGTAGCACTTGCAAAGCCTAAGAAGAAATACGTCTGCCTTTGTAGGTGATCAAAACCAGCATGCCCAATTACTGCTCTCACAAATAAGATTCTCTGCCTGTTAGTGTGAAGTCATAAACTTGTACGTAGGCTCCCTTTGAAGGACCTTTTGTCAGGGTTAAGAAAGCTTTTTGTCACCCCATTTAGAGCAGTTTTAATTCTAAGCTTCGGCAGCTGAACTTTGTGTGATGTGACAGAGCGTGGCTGCGAACGCGACCTCGTGTTACTGCTCGCCTGCTGGGACCGAAGCAGGCACGACAAAAGGGAGATGGTGCTCTAAAATTACCCGGCTTGGAGCAGGGATCGCTGCAGCATGGCGAGGGGGGTGGCGGCGGCGGAGGCTGCAGAGGAGGCCCTCCGATCTCGTTCTTGGGCGATCTGCTTGTGATCTTGTGATCTGGATGAAGTAAAAGGACGTGTGCAGCCTCGAGAGAGGGAGAGAAACAAAAGGTCGGGAGTAAAGCGTATGGGTCAAAGGAACCTTTTAGCTGTTTGGAAGAAAGACAGATGCCTTGGGATTAGCGATGTGGCTGAAGGAAGAGAGCTGCTGGATGAAACAAACAGCGCTTCAGCCTTCTCTTTATATGTTGTCTGCCTTCTTGCTGCAGAGAAACTAGGAAGAGTCCGGGTTTGGGAGGGTTGGCTTGGCCAGGCTGTGAGCTGAGCATTGATGTGGGCAGGGGAGAGATGAGGTTAGCACTGCAGAGCTTGCGGAGGTGATATTCAGGTTTCTGCACTTGTGAGATGCCGAGAGAAGTGGATTAAAGGTGAGAGAGCTGCTGATTGCTGTTCTTTCCTCCCGCGCGCCTGGCTAAAGGAAGCTCAGCGCGATTAGGGGGAAGGCAGGAATGGAAACGTACAGCACTGGGGGAAATCCCTTCGGGAGGGAAAGGGCCTAAACCGGCGGAGAAGCAGAAGGCGTTAACGGTCTGAAGCACACCGAGAGGGGTGAGGGGAGCCGGGCTGTAGGGCAGGGGGGTCAGCTGAGGACTGGAGAAACAGGGAGGAGGGGGGGGGGGGTTCAATAGGGGTGGCTGTAAAGAAAGCGGCAGGGGGAATGGCCCCGCTGTCAGGGGTTGTTAGGGACGCTGGGAAAGAGCAGTGAGTACACGGGTAAGGTCAGACAGCCTTAAGGAGAAAGGTGGTGGTGCGGAGTGGGAGGAGGAGTGTGCGCTCCCAAGTTACCGAGTCCTCTCTGGGGCAGGGTGGGAGGAACGTCAGAGCTGAGCGTGGTGTGAGAGCTGAAATTGCCAAAGGAGCAGGAAGAGGCATCAGAAAATCTCGCTGCAGCGGGGTGGTTAGGAGCTTTGCTTTTTAGTACATTGTTTTTTTTGGTTTTTTTTTTGGTAGGACTGCCTGGCAGCCAAGTCCTGCTTTGGCTGTGTTGTGTAGGTTTAGAAGCTGCACGGAGGGCGCAGATCCTCTTCCCTTTTTTGCTGTGTGCTCCCAGACCCTACAGAAACCGAAGGGGAAGCCCCAGTGCTTTGACTGTGTTCTGCAGGTGCTGAACTCGAGGGCAGCCACGGTGAAATGCGCTGAGCTTTGCTCCCTGCAGAAATACTTGATCTTTCCCTGGCCAGGGCAGCACAGCAACTTGTTAGGGAGACTTGAGGCCATGAAACGATTTACCGAAGGAGGAAGGATGTTACCCGTCGTCCTCCTTTCTTAACTTACCATTTCCAAGCCTAAAGAGAAGTCTGAAGGCTTACCCGAACAAATCCCGACCTCCCTCCCCTCCCTGTAACGCGAAGGGTTTTTTTGGGTGGGTCACTGCCGGGCTTGCTCCCTCGGTTAGGAGGTCGCGCGACCTGCCTGCGGCGGGGGGTCTGTCACTGGTCAGCTTCCGCGGTCTCCGTGCCTGGCTGGCTTCCCCCCGGCGGGGCCGAGCTTGCCAACCTCTGTAGCTCCCGTAACTGTGAGCGATGGCTGTCGACGGTGCTAACAGGGGGTTTTAAAAAGCGTTACCGAAAGCAGCGTTAAATACACGAGACAGCTGCAATAAGTAAACATATTTTTAGTGTTATTTTTGTGTAATTGCAGGTTTTTTTTTCTGGAGATTAACTAGACGGAGCTCCAAGGCTGAATACCACGGATGTCTGTGTGGCACCGAAATCCAGTGGAGCTCCCAGTTAGTCACAGATGTTGAGAAAATGTTTTGTTGCTATCTCTTTCTCCTTTGCATTGTTGAAGCAGAAATATTACGAGCCATATGTGTATATGTGTGCGATAATTTCCTCTTCCTACGTACACTGCACTTCCTTGCATCATTAGCCAGACGGAACACAGGCTGTTCTGTCTCTGGGTTTCTTCGTTCCTCGTGTAGTCTGTGTCATGGCAGAACGCTTCCGTGAAGCAGCAATGCCAAGTTCTCCAACCCGGCTCGAATTGTGGCCCCTCTGGACCTCGGTTCCCCTCCTCTCGCTTACGCCACGGAGACAGGCAAGTTTTTTTCCTCAAACTCTCCAAGAGCTGCCCGAGTCGGACGTGGGCTTCACGACTTGGCAGCCCGTCAGGCACGCGAGAAGCGGGGCTGAGCTTTGCCTTGGGCTCGCCGGCGTCTGGGCCGGCAGCACAGAGTCCCGCGATCCTCCGGGTTGTCAGCAGCTTCAGCTTCGCTTCGCGCGCGTTGCCTAAGGCAAACCTGCTGGGTTTTTGTAGCCTTCAGCAGGCCGGGGCTGCTCGCGGGTTGTAGGACGGAGTCGGTCAATGGCTTTTCTCTGCGCGGCAGGGAAACGAATAGGGCCGTTTTCTTTTGCCGCCTTGTGCTGTCTGGGAGGAGAGAAAACATAACGTGGGTGGATGGTGGAACGAATAGGAGCGGGGTCACTGCAGAAGGTGATATCCCAAGTTGGGGCGACACAAGATCCATGTGCCCGAATTTGGCTTAGATAAATGTAGCTGGGAGCAGGCCAAGAGGTAGCCCTCTTCCACGGCGTGCTTTCTGTCCTAAGAATTAATCTTTCATCTCATTTATCGTTAGGCCATGGTTAAATGTCCAGCGTTACAGCACAGGACGAGTTCTGCTCTTACCCCCTTGGCAGGGCTCACCGACCCCTCGGGTGGGCAAAGCGGGAGCATCGGGACCGCGATTGATTTTTGTCTGCTTACGTGAGCATGGAAAGGAGGGGAAAATGGGTAAAAAAAAAAAAGTAGATCAAATAGTATTGCTTCCAGTTCTAGAAGATGACAGGAAAAGCTGAACTTGGGCATGAAGTTTTGGAAGCTGCAGGGTGAATTAATTCTCTGTAGACCTGCTGCTTCCTGGGTTGCACCTTTCCCTACTACATTTTTTGCCACTTTTTTTCTTCTCTCGTGCAGCGACGTTCTCTGTTTGCGGCCAAGGCTAACTAGGTGGGAAAGGAAACTTTTGTTCTCTGCCTGACGAACCATGTCTAAGCCATCGCAGCTTCTTGTGAGTCTCCCCCTCTTCCCCTGCCCCACAGCAAAACCCTCCTGAGCGGCCTCCAGGTGCCTGCTGCATGGGGGTCGTCAAGCTTTAGGACATGACCTGATCAGAAAGCCCAGGTGCACTTCCTGGCCAAGATTGCCGCGGTTGGTACGCCTCTTTCTGTTGTGCTCTTCTAAACTCAGTCATTCTTAGTACTTTCCATCTTCAGGCAGCTCTAGGAGTAATTAATGCTTCTGAGATTTTAACCGTTCAGAGTTTTAAAGCCAGAAGTCGATGTTAGGATGTCAGCTCTAAGTATCTGGGTATTGCTTACCTGTCTATTTCCATCATTTGACCCCATTTTGAGTCCAGAAATGAGTGCTTGGCTACAGTATCTTGCGAAGACAACTGTTAGCAGCGAATGTTTTCCGTTGGAGATTCTTCCAGGAGTTACTCCAAAGCGAGGTGTGCCTGCCTCTGTTTTTCCTTCAGATTTTTCCGTTTTCAGCTTTTATCTGTTGTTCCTTGTTACGTCTTTCTCTCCTGTGCCGAAATTTGTTCGTGCCATGCCTCCTGTGAGGGCATGTATAACAATTCTGTCTTAGCCCCAGGCTCTGAGAGCTGTCACAGCCGGATCTCTGACTCCTGTTACCGCAGGACATTTTACTATTCCCTTTGCGTTGTTACGGCTTCCTGCGTCTCAGCGTTTTCCAAAGCCTTCACTGTGTGACTGGAAGACTTGCGTGGCAGCGCCTAGAACACTTCCCGTCTGTGTAACACGCGGAGATAACCGTCTTTTTTACTACTTTATTTGCCGTTCCTTTTCACCCGCCCTTGGGTCGCGTTTCTGTCCTTTTGGCGCTGCGCAGAGCAGGCGCCAGCAGCGCGGGTTCCTTTCGGTCCCAACCCAGGTCGCTGGCACGCAGCTCAGTTTGCTCTGTGCAAACGTGTTGTCCGTGTTGTCGCTCGCTGTTCGGCAGGCTTCACGAGCTGCGGATTCTGTTGACGGTTACTCTGTTTTCCCTGCTGGCCGTTGATAAAAACACTGAATGGCAGCGAGCCTTGTGGAGGGAGCTTGAGTCCATCCCACGTGCTCCTGAGCGAGCTGTCCTGTGATGTTCTGGTGTAGAAACAGTCCTTTAGCAAGTCAAACACCATTTATTTTGTTTTAAAAGACGCCACTAGAAATACTTGCAAGCACGTGGCGGTAAACCAGTCGGACCCTAGACAGTAAATGACTAGCACCCATCGGGGCATTTTCCCTTTCTCTTGCTTGAAAGTCCTTGATGGTGATGAGGATGTGGGTGCTGGAAGCTGCAGCACCTTCTGCATCGCTGTGTTAAGAAGAGGCTAAGAGAAAACCGGGAGAGTTAAAGCAGTGCTGATGCTCCCCAGTACGGGTGCTGGAAGCGTCGAGGAGCCGAACAGCATCCTTTGCGCGCAGGAGCAGATTTAGAGCTGGCATTGGTGGCGGCAGAAGGAATCTGAAAGGCGTTAACTTGTTCTTGGTTGGTGCCAAAGTCTGCAAAGCAGAGCGAAGCAGGGACCTGCCTCTGGCTTCCACTCCTTGGACGAGCTGTTTATCTCTGAGCTGTAGGACATGCTTGAAATGGGACCGCTCTAGCGAGGTGTTTATATGCACGTTTTTGTGGTTTAAAGCTGTGACCTTAAAGCTCTATCGGTAGTCCTGAACGTGCTCTGGCGGGTGTCCTTTCAGTGTTTTTGGACTTAGCAGAATTTTGCCATCAAAATTAATTTTTAGGTAGCTAAACAAAAGGCACCTTCAGCATCTCAACGTGTAATTACAAGGTGCTTCTTTCAAAAGTTGCCAATTTAAATTCATATCCAAATCGTAAGTGATTGCTTTTGTTGTATTGACTCGAGAGGATTTTCTTTTGAAGTACTCTCAAAATAATTGTGTGTTTGCCTAAAATGTGGTTTTGCTGCCGCTTTCACAAGATGTTGACTGCAAATATGAAGCTATTTCTGAGGGTGTGAAGGTGTACACTGTCCGTACCTACACTCAGGTTGCTTATTTACAGGAAGGGGACTAGGGAAATGACTTACGATGTGCCGAAGGCAGTGAAAACATGAGCTGTTGTTTGTGAGTGCTTTAGCTCTGCGTTGCTGGAAAAGGAGCACTTCAGTTTTTTTGAAGTCTTTGCAGTCACTTCAGGAAACAACAGGGGAAAAGAAAATGGTTTTGTTCTGGGAAACATTAACAAAGGCTTTCCAGGTACCACGTTGCTTTTGTATCACTGCTTCTTGTAATTTTATGGAACTGCTTGACTTTTAGAAGTGTCCAAGAGAGCTTCCTATGCGAGCGAAGGGTTGCATGGAGTTGTCTTCGTAAGCGTGTATTGGCCTTCAGAATGCATCTTCACGGTGCATAATGAATATTCAAGAAACACTTCGAAGCTACGCTTTGCAGGAGTTGTTTTTGAGTTCTCTGGATGGATTTCTGAACATCACCACGGTTGTCTACATCAATTACGTTTTGGAGATTTTCCATCATGTGGAGTCATTGGGTCCCGCTTAGCTTATAAGGGCAGCGTGAATTACCGCCCGAGATTTGCAGTCAGCATACATTCGGCAGTATGGATGGTGCGGAGAAATTAGAAACCCATCAAGTTTTGATTGCGTGCTACAAACAGTTGATTAGCCACGGTGTGCCTGACTTGGTTTTCGCAGCTCCCGCCTCAGTTCTGCGTTGGCTGGGCTCAGCGGGGAGGCTGCCCTGTGCTGGAGCCGTGCACACGGGCTGAAGGGCTGTGCAGGCGGACCTGGGCACGCGTGGCTTTTCTCCTTCCGTCTGTACCCGCAGTCGGTTTCTCCCATCCCACGGAGCTCGGGCTGCGCGAAGTTGGCTCCGCACCAGGCGACCCGGCCAGGAAGGCTTTTATGAGAAAAGAGCTGGAGGCAAAGCAGAACGCGATGTGAGACCTCTGTAGGTTGCGCTTTCCTCGACACAGAGGCTGGCGGAGCCTTTGGTTTAGGCGAGAGTGCCTGGTGCTGCTCCGTCAGGTCCTTTCACGCGGCTCCACCATTCCCTGCCTCGCTGCAGCGCAGCCGGAGAGGCAGAACGTGGGCAGCCTGCTGGCCTCCGGCCGTCCCTGGAAGCTGGTGCTGGAAGTTGGGCTGCCCTGTCCCCTCCCAACTGTTCCAGCTCCTTGTGAGAATTTTAGATGTAATGGGATGGCTGTTTCTGGGCTCACTGAGGCTTTTTCTTTACCCAGGAAGGTACCGGCTGCGTGCAGGCAGGCAGCAAGGGTAGCGGAGAGCTGGCGTTTGCCCAGACGTGTTCGGGTGCTGCTCCGGCTCGGCTGCCGAAACCTCCCGTCTGCGCTGCCCTGACCCAGGACGGCTGCGGGAGACGTCAGCTGCGCTTCCAGTTGTGCAGGCGGACCCTGGAGAGTGGAGCAAAAAATGCTGTGACTCGTAGCTAGCTAACACGGTCCACCCCGGCTCTAGCTGCGCTACGAAATGGCCTTGTCAGCGGGTGCCAGCGGCTCTTCCTAGCCATTCCTAGTGTCTCCTCTGCTATTTTAAAACAATGCCTCAAGAGCTTTCAGAAGGTGGGAGTGTGTTTGGTTCAGTACTTTAAAGTGGCATTTTTGGGTAACGACACCCACTCTGGTGGTTTGACTTAGTATTTGGAGAATTTAAGGTTTACTGAGAAAATTCTTAGATAAATAGAATATGCACAGGTGGTGCTAATTTGCTTTAGTGTTTTAAAATTCCATTTTCTAAAGCAAATGGACTATGAATATTGTTTTCTGAGTCTTTCTGATGTTCCACCAGTGTGAAAACTTAATTTTTGAACACGCTGTGCTCTTTTTGAATGCAGTTAAAAATCGTGATCACGCTGTGCTCTTTTCCAGTGCATTTAAGAAATAACGAAGATGAGTATAGTGAGGCTTTTCTGCCAAGTTCTTTTCTTTAGATTATGTGCACGGTCACAGGGGCGTGTTGCTGTACGCCCTCCTGAGCTGGAGGAAGGTGAGCGTGGAAACAGAGATCGCTTCGGCTCTGACATCTCAGCGACTGCGTCCTGCGCGTTCCCTCCTTGGTCACCGCTGATGTTAGCGCCCTTAGCACGGACGCATGGTTGTGAGCTGGAGTCTTCACCTACGTAGCTCTGCTTGCAGTTGTCTGTGTGAGTCTGGAGCAGGCAGGATTTCCCCCAGGTGCTCACACCGTAGGCTCTTTGTCTCTGATTACTGTTGGGTTTTGTGGCTTGCATCATTTGCTTTTACATTAGCAATAGTGTTGGTGTAACTGAGCTCTCTTGTTGAGCAGTAACTGGAAGGGCAGCTGAACGAAAGCGTTCTGAAAGAAAGCCATTGCTTGCACATCTCCATTATGCTCCTCTTTTGTTGTCGTCGGCTGCTCTCTCCGCTGGAGTGCTGCGTTGAAATGTTCAGCCTAGCCGCCGAGCTGTGGACTGCCACGCTTACTAGATGGGTAACGTACAGCTGTTTGTAAAAGAAGCCACTAATTCCCGTCAGGAACGTGCGCTGCATGGGATGCGCTCTGCAAGCTGACATCTTAATATCCTCTGTGTTTGGACAGATCGTAAAGAGCAGTCCGATAATTAATATCCAGGGAGGTCTAATAGCCTTGAGGCAGCCGAGTGACTCATCCTCCTCTCCTCGTGGTGGTGATGCTGTAGGTGACTTAGAAAATGCAGTGCTCGGAAGTCTGGCCTGGTTTTGGATCCACCCTTCAGAAGCAGGGTGAGAAGGGAGGGGAGAGCATGTTTTTCTTCCGCCTTGTAGCTGTGAAGATGCTTTTAGAAGAAGTTTCTTTCCTAGGAAGACCTGTGTGTCCTTAGATGCTTTGTCTTTGCCAGCCTTCTTGAGAGCCTGCCTCCTGGAGATGACCAGCTGCTGGCTTACAGGGGCCAGGGTAAATTCGGGGATGCCCAGCTTACCCTGACAAGTGGGCGTAAAACACCAAATTAATTTCACTTGTATCGAGCTGTTTATTGGCAACAATTCTTGACGCTAAATACTTTGGGTTGGAAGTGTGATTACATTGTTAAAATTTGAAATTGTAGCAGTCAGACCTGGCAAGTATAATGTTTGGGACCTTGGAGGAAAGAAACGAGCAGCAGTGCTCTTCCCTTCAGGCTATTTCACTTGAATTGTTTCAGAAAACCCGGTGACCTTTTAGTCTTGGACAAAATGGGACTTACTGGGCTGGAAGGCCCAAGTATTTGCTGCCCAAGTAAGGGAGCATAAGGGTCAAAAATCCCACGTAGAGGCAGCTTTTGCTGGTTGATTTTCCAAAGCTGTGCTCCGGACTTGATAGTTTAGCGTGCGAGAGCTCCGAGACACAAGGCTTGGCTGAGAGCTTCGTGCACGGATCCAACGGGGAGAGGAGGGGAAAGGGAAGGGCACGGGGCTGCGAGCGACCGGGCGGTGGCTGCAGAGCTGTGATGATGCCGCCAGACGAAGCACAGGCCGCGGGCATCTTGGCTCCCGGAGGCGAACGCAGCAAGCCCAACAGCTGGCGTGCGGCGTGGAGCGAGTGCGCGGGCGTTAAAGGCTTGCCCTTGCTCCTCATCCCGGCAGTGAAATATGTTGGACTTTGGGGTGATCGTAGTGACGCACCTGGCTGGAGCCTTCGCTGCGGGATGGAGTGCTACAGGTAGCACAGAAGGATGCTGGAGTGGAAGCCCGTTGTCTTACTTGCCCTGCTCTTTCAGGATGGGGCTAGCAGCTGCGAGGAGGCAACGAAAGCAGTGCGGCACGTCTTGTTTGACAGCGCCCGGGCCAGGAGGCCCCGGTACAGCCCTGGAACTGGGGGTGCCGCGCTCAGCCCTGGGGAGCGCGCCGCTGGAGCAGGCAGGGGCCTCGTCAGCTGGCAGGGCCACGATTTAGCATCTCTCTGGGGCAGTCACATGGGAAAGATGATTTGGGACTAGGTTTTGAACAAGCGCTGTGGTTTTTCTTTTTTTTTTTAATGTGGCCATTATTTGATGATCCGGTGTCCATTTGATGGGGATTGAATTACTCTCTATGCTTAAAGGTTTCTTCTGAAGAGAGAAGCATTGCTCACATCTGCAGAAGATGCAGATTAAATTCATATTAAAATGTGGTCTGTGCTTACAGTTCTCGTGTGCCAGAAACGTAGTTTATTCTCAACAGATTCAACATTTAGGTTTTAATTAATTGTTAGATTTAAATGTTAAAGTATTTTGTCTCCCTCTGATTCATTGTCTTAAGACACAGCGGCACAGAAATGTGAAATGGATCCGTTCGATGTGCCAGGTTGAGGAACTGGAAAACAAAGACAACAGATTGAATTCCCCCCAGCTTGTTTCGGAGCCAGCTCCAGGGCCGAGGAAGCGAAGGGACAAACTGTGCTGCCTCAGCCCCACGGAGTCCCGGCTCCGAAAGGCCTCTGATCACGCGATGGCAGGCAGCACCGCTTTAGCGAGGGTTTATTGTGGCAGCAGGAGCGGGAGCCCCTTCTCTGCTTGCTCCTTAGGCACCGTTATGATGAATACGCTCATAGATTTGACCTCGGCGCGACTGCTGGATTACCTCCTGGCTTTTTTTCCAGGGTGAGCTACTTGATGGCAGAAGGAAAATTTTTCCTTTGTTTGCTTTAAGTATTGAAAAAGAATGCTCTCCGTGATGCCTATTGCTTTTGGTTTGGTTTGGACACTTTGTTACCCTGGTGGCTTAAATTGCCAGGGGTGGAGCAGACGACTTCCTAATATAGTGAGCGCGGTGTTGGCACCCCCCGGGGCTCGGCGCAGTGTGTGCCGACGGAATTCGCGTTACCCAGGAGTTCGGGGCGATGGTAAGCACCCTGCCTGCTTCCACACGAGGCGTTTGTAGTGCTGCTACTTGTAAGAGCAGGCAGCCCAGCTCCACTCCCATTACCGGTAACAAAGCCCCGGAAGTATACAAATATATAATATAAATCCCCAGGTATATAAAGTAGATAATAGTGAGATCCCTGGGACTTGGAACAGCTTTGGTTGCTTTTTGGCTTCTTTGCATTTGTCTCTGATCTGTTCAGTCTCCTGCGTAGCTTCTGGGAGGAGACTTTTTTTTTTTAAGCGAAGACAAATAGAGTTGTAAAGCCCCAAATCAGCAAGGTGTGCTTTCAGAGTGGAATTGACCCTTGCCTTTTTTAAAAAATAATTTAAATGTGTTGGCAGGCAGTGCACAGAAGGAGACGGTGAGTAGGCAGAAATATTTTGCCAGCTCCAGGTAATTTAGTTGGCATATTCTGAGCTATCTGCAGGCAGCAAAATCACATCGTGAAATCAACGGGGGAAAAGAAGCCTATGCCTTGGCTTTTGCTGGGAGTGTTTTAGGTGCTCGTTACCTAAATGTTTTGTGGATTTCGCTTTTGTACATGAAATTTTACTAACGTGCAGCAGCCGACAGCACAAATTCAGCAGCAGCATACATGCTCTTGACTGCTTTTGTTCTCTTGGGCGCTGTTTTGGGGAGGCTGGGCTTGCTGACTTCACAACACGTCCGTGTATGCTGTGTACAGCTGTGTTGTGCCCATCTCCAAAAGCTACCAATTTTTGTCGTACGCGGCTCAAATGCTGCAAGTGCACAGTAGGTTTGCCTTTAGCTTGCTTCTCAAAGGCTGTCCGAAAAAGTAGTCGGGTGGGAGCGGATTGCTGCCTGCAGGTGAAACCCCGAATCTGCTCTGGGGACGTGGGAAAGAACCGCTGGGTGCAGAGCGTGGCCTGGGTGGGCTGTCTGTGCCCCGCGGATGATGGATAGGGCAGAATTTCGGGTGTCAAGGCACGTTTTCTTGGCGGCAGGTTTCTGTCAGGATGCTCTCTTGCAGATTTGCATCACTGGCTAGGAACACCAGTTTCAGATGATTTTTGGAGGCTGTTGCCTGGCTTGTAAGCTTCCAAGAGGCAGTCCATTACGGCTGTAATTTGCTCTTTCTCATGCTGGCTTTCATTAAAATTCTTGCAGAAGGAAAAGTTGGTGTTGGTGGAAAGGAGGAGAGCAACAACATGTTTCTCTTGGCAGCGGTGAGAGGTGTTCCTGCTCAAAGAAATTGCGGAGCTGGGATGCAAGTAAAAATCCCCCCGTGTTTGGTACTGGCTGAGGGTTCTGGTGGCACTGGGAAGGGGACGGTGACAGCCTTCGGGGGCTGCATGGGGCCGTGACACCGGGCAGTGCCCAGGGGAGGTTGGGAAGCTGCAGAAGCGGCCCCTTGCTGGGCCTGATCCCTCCAGCAGGCACCTCTCCGCTTTGTTTTCGAGCTCGCAGTGAGCAAGTGGAACTTCTTTTCCCCCCCCCCCCCAAGGTCTGTGTTAGCTGTGGTGGTTGTTAGTGATGCGTCGTGAACGTATCGAATGGCCGAAACTGGTTCACAGCGTTAGCGATTTCAGGAATTCGAGGCTTCTGAGAAGCTCCACCAGAGACGTGGATTTCCTGAAATGGCCACTTGTGCTGAGGGTGTTCCAGCACCGGTGGCTGCTCTCCAGGACACCGGCTGCCATTTGCTTCCCCAGCTCGGGAGCCCCTCTGCTCGACTCCTCGGAAGGACGGGGGGTTCGGTTCTGCCCTGCAGCGGGCGCGTGGCACTGGTCTCCGGCTGCCGTCGCTGCTGTGCTGCGCTCACGTGGCCCGGCAGGATGGGGCCTGGGGTGGCCCCGCTCAGAAATCAGCGATCTGAAGCACATGTGGTGTGCGTGTGTGGGAGCTAGGTGTGGCACACAATAACAATAATCCTACTTCCTTTTCCTATCCACGTGGCCACTCTGTAGGACTGCAGACACCTCGCGGGCTGCAGCTATCTTACGGAGTTGATCCAGGAGCGTAGAGAAGCGAGGGGCTTGGATTTATCGCTACCTGTAGCCTTTTCTTTGCCCTGTGAGCATCTGCACGCTTTATTAGTGTGCTGTGCATCTCTCAGTCCTCTTTCCTCAGACGTGTTCATCTGTTTGGCCACTGCCACTTCTGTGTAGCGGCTTTAGGTACCGTGCTCAGAATGCTCCCGCCTGGTGCTTCTGGACCAAGCATCCAGCCTGCAGGCTGGCTTCGTGGCACTGAACCGAGCGGCTCCTGGTGTTGGCGGTCGCTTGGGCTCACCCGGTGCTGTGCGGCTGGGGGTGCGGGGAGGGGGCTGCTTCAGACCATGGCCATGTGCCGGGGCGCGGCGAGGGCTTCCTGCGGTACTGCTGTGGGTTTTGGTTGACTCGAGGTGCGTGACGTTACACATATGCTACAGGCAGTTTGGATTCCTGATGCAAGGAAAGCCTTGCTCTTACTTTAAAAAACAACCAGCCAACCAAAAATCCCAAGCAAGAAACAAACCAAACAAACCAACAACACAAATAAACAAAACACAACGAACAGCAACAACCAAACGAACCAAATAACAAACACGCAAAACAAAAAACACCCCCACAAAAAGCCTTCCTGGAGCTGGTGGGGTCAGTTCCTTCTGCTTCTTGTTCTGTGTGGTTTTGGCCAGCACTGGTGCTTGTGGTCAATGTTTCATAGGCTTTAAAACAAAACAAAATGAAAATAAACAGCCCCCCTAAAGTGTTGGCATCTTAATTTTTTGGTATTTTACCAACTTCTATAACTTGTGATCCTCATTGAATTGGTACAGTTGGGTTTCAGAATGACTTTATTTTTCCTATAGCCTACATACTGAATGGAGGCTGTATTTAATGAGTTTATATTTAGCCAGCAAAACAAGTATAAAATCTAACATGCACAAGATACAAGCACAAGCCTGTATCTTGAAATGACGCCGCGGGCACTGTGTTCTGCTGTAGAGCTAACAGTTTCCTTCTCTTACAGGGCAATCACTTTGATCAATATGAAGAAGGGCACCTGGAGATAGAGCAAGCATCTCTAGACAAGCCTATAGAATCGGTAAGATACATGCTTATCATCATCAAGCCACCAAAAATTAGGCCGTGGTCGGATGGTACTTGATGTAAATGCAGTCAAATTGGTTAGGAGCGGGCTCCTTTTTGAAAATGACAGTGCAGGGTTAATGGTTGTGGTGAATTGCATGCCAAGATTAAGTGGGCCAGGGATTTAATCTTTAAGTAGCTCTCCTGAAATTCTAGGTAACTTAAATTTTAGTTCATTGTGATATTTCAGAACATATTTACGATAATACATTCACTTGTAGACGCTTATTTTGTTCTTTATGCGTTTTGTTGAAGAATCAGTGTAATTCTTATGTGAACCTAATGGAAGACCGTAGTAAAATGTATTTTGATCCTTTATAGTTTTTAATTTCGGTTTAGTACTGGTGTGTTAAAGAACAGTGTTAGGATGACATCCGGCAGTATGGAAACATGGATGCATTAGCATTAGTATAGCAGCCCTTCCCCATCAATCTGAAACTGTGCTGTGAGTTTCTTTAAAGCATTTTTCATTTTTTTTAAAAAAACAACTCTGAATTGGGTATGGAGAGTACAGTCAAAAGATGGGGAAAATTAAGTTTTGTTTAGCTTCACCTTTTTAAGCTTTTTGGAGCTTTTAAATTTTTCTCTCTGCAAAGCATCTTCTGCTAGTCTCAGGCATGATATCTTGTTCAGCCTAAACTTCACCCGCGAGTTTGGCACTTAGCTTTTGCCTTTCAATTTAAATATTCATTTGCAGTTTCAGTACAAGAGGAGGAAAACTGGTAGGGAACAAAGGAGGGTTGCCCAGCAGTGTTCTGATTAAGACTAGTTTTTTGTTAAAGTTAGAACTTCCCAAATATTTCTTTTCCCAGATAATAATTTTGAAGTTTCTTCATGTTAGCGTGCACTTAGAAGAAACTCAGTGTTAGCAAAAGATGAATATATATTTTCATTCGTGTGTAGGTTGGTGTTGTGTGTGTTTGTGTGCGTGTTTAGATGTTTACAAAAATTTACACAACTTGGGGTGTTCGACATTTTTCTTCCGCAGCAGTTGGCCCATATTAGCTAAGCAGCCATGATCTGGTTTGTATTGCACGGTCTGCCTTTTTTAATTTCTTCTCTAGGGTTTCCTTTCCCCCTTCTTATTTCTGTTCTTCTGGTCCAGTGAACACTGCATATAGTACCTACTGTCTTAATGTGCTGGCATGATGCTAGATTTAGGCATGGCAGTAATCGATGACGCATGAGATAATGCTGCAGAGATGGGAATTTGTATTCAATGTTTTCCTGAATACTTTAATCTTATGCTGTGACATGGGGATTTTAATTAAAATGCCAAGCTTGTTTTCTTGTGTAGATATAATGAGAAATACTTGTGGGTATCCTACCTACTCTGTGCTGTGTTGGAAATTAGCATTTACAAAATAATTAAAATACTACCTACAGACTAGCCTGGTTATCTGCTTTCTAAATGTTTTTTCAAACAGGGGAATAGAAATGGTCATAGATCAAATCTTTATGGTATCCTGAAGGAAGTGATGCCTACTGAGGCCTGTAAAGTCTGAACGAACACACAGACTCACAGTGAATCTTGGATCACCTGCAAATGTAATCTTTTGTTGCAGTTTGATTAATGTTGAGCTGTGGCAGAGAACTGCAATTAAATTACAGCTTTAGTATCTCATTCATGCATGTATCACCATCCAAATATTGTGGCATTATTACTGTTACTCCAACTTCATTGTAGGTTTTAATAGACGCAGTGTAGCCTTATGGTTAAATCTGAAAAACATCTGATGGAGAGGAGAATGATTTACCCCTTAAGAGAAGAAAAAGTTAAAACCTCAAGTTCTTATTTTAACATCCTCCCCCCCCCTTTTTTTTAATATCTATTAAGAGAAACAAGCATTTGAGGAGAAAAACCCTTAGCCTGGGACACTGAACTCTAGGAAAAAGTCACAGAAGTGATGAAATGTGTGTTCTGCATTGTCACATCCACTGTGCTCTGTGTTGGAGCGTGCTGGAGCTGGCTTCATGTGCTAGTCCCAGAGTTCAAAAGCTGCAACTGCTGCACAGTGGCTTGTTTTTTCCCTGACTTGTAAACAAGCCTGGTTTTTAAAAAGTGCCATCAGAAACAAACCAGTTGCTTTAAAAATCTTCATTATCTTCATTAAGTACACTGTTGATTCTTGAAAGAAAACCTGTCGCTGGGAAGCACAAATAATTGTCAGGTTTCCTGCCATCAATGACAACAATTTTGCTCCCACCCTAGTAATGACCCATGTGCTTTTGAAACTGGCAAATTGCACGCATTAGAAGGAGTGGTTTCCTTGTCAGAGTCTGGTGTACCTGTCCTGCGAGATTTTTCACTAGGAGAGTGGTGCTCACGCTGCTTTTTCTGGCTTCAGGTATTTCATGCTGTTGGCCCACCCAAAAGTGCATAACATGCTTGAACTGAAATTGAGAGGGAAGGAGTAAGTACAAGTATATAACCTGCGAATGCCACACATCTAAATACTTGCAATATTAACATTTATTCACAAATTGTTTCGTAATTCTTAACCAGCTCGCTGTTAGTAATTCAACTGACCTTTACAAAGGAATGAATCTGCTCTTAGCAATGAGTAAGAGCCTGTTCCACATTGTGGAACTAGTTCAGATGACAAATGTCTTTGTGCGAAGGAGGGTGTTCAAAACAATAGCAGATCAAAGCACTTCCCAGGTAAAGTTTAAAGTTCAGTTACTCCACAGATCACAGTGGATCAAATATATTCTCTTAAACGTGCTTCTTGCAGCTTCTCGCATCTCTTTAGTAATACGAAAGCTCTCTAAAGGCAGCTTGCATTTGGAAATCCCACAGGGCAGAGGGTTTCGCTGGAAGCACTTGTTTGACTGTCACCGCTGAAGTGAGATCCATCTCTGCAGCATTATCTGTTGAGAGGTGCTGACTGTACTGCTACAGCATGCAACTCAAAGGTGGCTGGAAAAATAGGTTTGGGAGTCTACAGATCATTACAATGTTGAAATGTGTCCTCAATTAGCGCACTAGGATTTTGTTCCTGTGGAAATCCTGCTTTGTACAGCTTGTTTAGGCCAAAGATGTCTGGACTGAAACATGCGACTATAACCAAAGTATATTTATGGAAAACAGAGCTGACACGAGCTAGTGGATGTACGTAGGCTAAGTGAGAAGCCAGCTATTTTCCATTACGAAATTGAAGAAAGTATTTCCTATCAATGAACTCTTCGTAGCTGCAAAGACGAATATTTATTTTTCCCCCGCAAGTAACAACTTTTGTTGTTCTTCTGGCTTGAAAGATGCTGCACTTACACTGGCTGGTCATGTCAGTGGAACCACTGGTGTTTGGTGTCCTTGAAAATCAGAGCACTTAGCCTTTCCTTGATTCAAGAAGCTGCATGCGTTTGTTTAAAAATATTTTAAGTGCACCGAGTTCAGGTTTTTCAAACGGGAAGTCACAAAGTATTGCAGCTTTCATAGAATCCAGATTTTCTTCACGTTAATTTACTTGTGTACTGAATCTTGCTGTGAATTCACGGTTTTCTTTGTCCCAGCAGTACAGATCAAGTAGGAGATAGCGATACACCCTTAGAGCCCCCCAGGACAGCAGCTCTTTCCCCCGCAGACCACATGCAGAGTGTCAGGGAGTCGAACCAAGCCGTCATCGTTGCAGGTTGGAGGCGAGGCTGCGTATCGTCCACTGATCCTGGAGCTTGGTAGCTTGTCCTCGTCATCACTAACAAACGTCCTTTCCCTCTCTCTAATTCTGCTCAGTCACACGAGGAGGTCCTTGCCCTGCGCAGGGTTTCAGACTTCAGGTGCTAGGCGCTCGAAGATCCCAGGCCGTTGTAGACGTCTGCACGAGCTGAAGTTGGGTTTTGTCGCACTGTATATCTGTACGGATCTGTGGACTCCACTAGTTCCAAAGTGTAATTTGATGAGGCTGCTGATTTGACATTTAGCAGTAGCCATATGTGGACAGCGCTATAAATAATGTGCTTCTTGAAGCTGAATGGTGTAGCATTACTATTTGGCTTTTCTCTCTAGTCTTCATTGTGTCATCTGTAGTGAGCTATAGGTTTTGTTTTGGGAATCTTTTCAACCTCTTGTTTGCATGGGTTCACCCGGTAGCATCCAATCCTTGCTTATAGATTCCTCAATACACAGTCAGCACAGCTTACAACCCACTCAAGAGACGTATGGTTCCTGCCGATGCCGAGCCGAACAATGCGAACGCAGCACGCGGGGTGGCGTGGGCATCGTACGGAAAATCTGTACTGGGCACAACTGGTGTTGGTTTATTCGTAACGCAGCTCGATCCACCTGTTGCAGATTCTCTCCACATACAACATCATCAAACCCTTTCAGTTCTCGTACGCATCTTTTCATCATACGCATTTTTTTTTTTCCTATTGGCCAGGACCTTTGTCAGAAACTCGTGCTGGGGGTATGGTGCTCAGGAATTGCTGATACCTGGGAAAAGTGAGCAAGGGCACCTGGTCAGGGCGCAGGACGGGGAACTGGGGAAGCCAGTTTGAGCTGTTTGAGAAGGTCACTTTGCAGAAGATTTTCCAGAGCAGCTTAGCCGACTCCCCTGAGCGTCTGGTGAAGCGTAGACCTTCACGTTTCTGACGTGCCTTTGAAAAAGTCGCACTAAATCTGCCACGCGAGGTTCCCCATCTGTAAATGGAAGCGATCGCCTCTGCTGAAGAGCTTCAGTGTGCTGAGAGTAGTGCAGGGAGGTGTAAATTGTTGCATCGGGAGCCTGCCAAGGCACTCGGCCTTACGCTGAGCATCCTGCCATCTGGGGCTAGCGGTGTGCAGCACTACTGCTGGAGAGCCAGGAGTAAGGCTGGAGTAAGCTTGGAGTAAGCAAGAGCTCCTTTGTTCACCCGGCTGCTGCACATGAGCTCCGAAGTGAGCGCGCAGGCACCAAGGGCTGGCAGCTCTGCTCCGATTTCCTGCTGGAGCTGGGGGCGTTTTTGCAAACCACGGCAGCTTTCTGTAGGAAAACTGCTGCAGCACGAGGCTAGGCTAGTCAAAAGGCACGGCAGTTCTTGACAACAGCAGGAGGCTTGGTGTAAGAGAGATGGTTTTTTCCTATGGGAAAGAGTCCACGCTTTTACAGAGCTTTCACTTAAAAATGTAATTGGAAAAAAAAAAAAAAGGCAACCAGCGGTGGCAGCACTTGCAGCCCCGTGTCAGAGTTTGGTCCTGGTATCCCCAGTTACTCGCCTGTCAAAACAGGTCTCACATGCGAGCCTAGCAATTCTGGCCCTCCAGAATTGAATTTTTTAGGGTAGCATTTACACTGAAGAGCGTTGCTGCCAGCCTCCCGCTGTGAGAGGTCTGTGATAGGGCTTTGAAATGCAGGAAAAAGGTAGGACGTGGTTAGAAATCGTCATGAGCAGACGAGTGGCTAGGTCCCAACTTGAATGTTAATACGAAACTCTCGGGGTTGTTCTCTTGGTTCAGTGAAACAAAGGCGCTCCATTTAAATTCGGTGATTTTTTTTTTAAATTAGCAAGTTTCACTGCTTAAGCAAACAAATGGAAGTGATCGGGGAGAAATGCCCCCTTCCTGGGAACTGAGGCACGATAACGTTCAGGCCTAATTCCAATTTTTGTCAAACAACTTGCGACCATCCTCTTGAGTGGTTTTGTAAAAGTGGTGCTAATGTGTATAACCCTTCTAAATTTTTCTTTTTTCCCTTTAACATTTGTTTACCCCTTCACTGTGTCAGTCACAACACACCGCTCTTGAATCTCCCAGCTGGTCTTGACTTGTTGAATTTATTTTATGCTTTCACTCTTCTTTAATAAATACATTACTTGCAAGCAGTGAATTGAAAACAAAGCAAAAGAAAAACTACCATTAGTGATTGGACAGTTTCTTACTTTGTGTTACATTTAACTGTTCTTTTGACAGCCCAGTTTTTAAAGCCAGGTTCGTATGGAAATGCTTTCACTCCACTTGCACTGCTTTTGGAAATAGCATACTGCTTCATCTGTCTGTTTATTTTAGTGCATTCATAACACAACACAGTCAGCACAATGTCTCATCTCCACTTAGCAAAAGATCGCAAAGTACTCCTTGTCCTTTTTTGAAAACGCAGCCATTTTTGTCAGCATCGGCTTTTAAAATCTGATTCAATAATCCTTTGTCAGCTACAGTTGACGTGCTAATGGTAGAACAATTAGTGCGTTATCCGCAGGCCCTATGAACTGGGGCCCTCTTTGCAGGAAGGACCGCGCGGTCCCTGGGGCCGTTAGATAGCGGTCTGCAGCAGGTATGGCCCAAGGTAAGTTTGCCTACACTTCCACCCCGGTAATCTCCATGGTCTTTGTGATTGGAATACACGTTTGTTCGTTTTTCCTTTTATTGCGTACACTGATTTAAGCTTTTACAAGCAGACATTCCCTTACTCCTTGTTTGATTTTTTTTTTTTCATGTAGCCCTAATTATGTCCTGGGGGAGAGCCAGGAGAGTGGGAAAGATGTACGCTGGTGCCTTGGAAAATACAGCGAGACAAAATGTCTCACTTCACTGGTGTATTGGAAAAAACCGAAATTTATACTCGATAGGATGTTTTTTGAGGAAAAATGTCTCCATGCAGCCAATATCTTTGGGAAGATTGTGTCTTTCAAGCTGATTCACCAAAGTTCTGCAAACTGTGTGGTCATTTTCTTCAGTGGGGAATGAATGGAAGGAATCACTGCTGTTCTGATTTCTGTTGATGACTTGGTTATTTAATTACAGAAACATGCAGCATTTTTTGTACGGTTCCATGTACCACTCAATATTATGGATTCACAGCCCGTTGTGATTCGGGGTATTTCTGTGATATCCTGAGTTGTGGTTTGTGTAGTGGCAATTAATAACCAACAAACATATCTGGTTTCTTTCTTGCCTTTTTTTTTTTTAGATTAGAGGGTGGGCACGTTCCTACCCAAGAGCCCATTGGTGAGGAGCTGCCAGTTGCTCACCGCTACTGAACAGCGGATTCCTCAGCTTGAGGGTTACGAGGGTGCCATTGGCACTCCTGGATTTTGTCATTGGGAGGAAGAAAACTTGCAAAAAACCAAACCAAACAACCAGAAGAAAAAAACCCACCCTATAATGAATGACACTCTGAGCCCTGTCCAGCCTTATTTAAAAGCTGACACTTAATTGCTGCCTCAGTACTTTTCCACTTAACTTATTCTGAAATAGCCTTTTTTTTTAGGAAGATGAGACATTATGCTTATTGTTTCCCCTACATGCACTAATGGTTCCTTGCTGTTAACTTATTGCTAGGCCTGTTTCATTCTAACATCTTAGTATTTTTGTTAGTTTACATGTGAAATGCATCACCCAGTCTGTGCTTGAGCTCATTTTATTTAATTGATTTTATTATTTTTTTTTTACTAACCTCACTGTTTTTTCAGTTTAATATTGGCTGCATGCTAGTTTATATATATATATACATATATAAAAACCCAATCAAGTCTAGCCTGGATTTTGCTATGATTGTGTTTTGGTTTCTAGTGGTGGGGCAGTCTTGCACTTACAACTTACTCAGTATTATAAAAGCCTGACACACAAACAAAATGACTAAACACATTGTAGATTTTCTTTACAAAAAAAAAAATCTTAAGTGGTGCTGTCTAGGTGATGGATATGATTGTATAAATAGCTTGATTTTATGCTTTTTACTGTCAATTTTTATTGGTACACTTTATTTTCTCCCACATTGCTTTTTTTTTATTATTATTTTTTATTTTAAACATGATGCACAAAAGTTGCCCAGCACACCATCAGAAAGTGACCGTCCCCGATACCCCGTCCCCCTGGAAAAATTCTAGCCAGCAATTTTTGACATTTGTCTTTCCCTTATATTGGGCATATATTGCCTTTTCAGTAGCATTTTTTTGCATGCATATATATGTAGAAAATCTCTTGCTCATCACATGTTTAAATGTCAGCGGGAAGGGAAGAATATATTATTGGAATATTTTTGGTTTGTTTTCTCTGTTCTGTCTGTCAGGATAATATTGGACACCGCTTACTCCAGAAACATGGGTGGAAGCTGGGCCAGGGATTGGGAAAGTCACTGCAGGGTAAGTCCAGCAGCTTCTGTCTGAAACATTCAACACCGGCTTCAGTCTTTAACAAAATTATTTCTGCTTTTTGTTTCTAGATTAGGTTTTCTTTCCATTATTAATATGTCCAAACAAATGCACTGTTGAGTTTCATGTTTAGCAATTTGCGAGCGGAAGCTGCCTCTTCCCCGACCGGTGCAGGTTAGACGTGACGCGTGCGTGGTGTGTCCCCGTAAGGTCGCCGCGTGGGGCCCTTCTGAAGGGAGGTGACTTAACTGCCTACTCACTAACAGGTAGTTGTGCAGCTTCTGAAACTTCGTGATACTCTGCTGGCTGGATGCTGTGATATTAAAGAGAACTAAAAGCACAAACCAGTTACAGTGATCTGTCTGCATGTTTCACAGCGGTGTCAGAAGCCATTAGAAGGCAAGGCAAAGGGCCCACTGGCGGCTGAAAGTGGTGGCAGAGGCTCACGTGGATGGGAGAGGCTCGTTTCTGGTCCCTGCGGAGGGCTTCCAAGGGTCTCCTTACTTCTCTTACCCTGCAGGCTCCTTGCTAGGGACTCAGAAAACCTCCCTAAGACGCCGTAGCGCTAGTGGAACCAACACACCCAGCCCTCGCTCTGCCCCACGTCAGAACTCTTCCTGGGGCGCCAGAGATGCCCGATTTGAACCAAGCAAATAACTCCCGGTTCCCGGGGTGGGTGGGCTGCCCTCAGCTGGGTTGCCGTGAGGAAAGCCCCAGGTAGCTTCCTACCGCCGGAGCAGCTGCCTGTGTGCTTGGTGTCTGCCTGTGACCCCTGCAGGAAGGCGCTCGGCGTTACCGCAGGTGTGGGACTGTGCGCCCAGGCTGCTCCTGTCGAGACCTTGTGAAGTGTTTGAACCTCAGCGCGCCCCGAATTCCTCAGAGTAACTTGCTCCTGTTCCCATAGCCTTAGTCTGAAGACCTGGGAGCTTGTAATTGGACTTCCCTGCCCCTACAGTGACCCCATTAGAGACATAATGTCTGTGCTGTGGAGGACTGTTGGAGAGGTAACGAGTTCTGAGCTCTGGAAATGCATATTAATCTCTTGAGCTAAGGCGCTCTAACTTCTCAGACAGGACTGCACTGGTGGTTAATGCTTCTCGCTTCCTCTAACCTGGTTTCATGTGAAATTCTCCGGTTAATGCATGGCATTCTTACGGTCCTCTCTGCCCCGTGCTGGTGCCAAAGCTCAGGACGTGGTTGCAGTCATCACCTCTTAGGCTTCCGCTTTGGCATGGCATTCACTGGATGTGTAATTTGGTCTGTTTTCTCTTTTGGGTGCCCCATATTGCTCTGTGTGTCACCAATGTGGAAACATGGAGGCTTGAAGGAAGCTAAAGCCCTCTCGCAGCCCCAGCCGGATTCGGAAGCACGGCCCCGAGGGCACCGTGCGAGCCCTGTCGCAGGCACTGACCTAGTGAAGGAAGTGGCAGATGACTGCACAGGGCGAGAGGTGGTGGCACTGTGTCCCGAGGCTGAGACCCAAGACTGCCCACGGCAGGGTTCAGGCATTTGCGTTTTGATATTTGTCCAGCCCAAGACTTTTACCCACTGTGCGTTTTGGAGCGTTGAATCTGTGCCCTGTCTCATGTATTATCGAAGCTCGCGCGATTTGAACCAAGTGGAAGCTGCAGGCAAGCTGTTGGTACAGTCCGTGAGGGGCTTTCTGCATTTCCTGCATTTTAAGAGAAACGCGGGAGCAAGACCAGCCTGCCTAGTCTGACCCGAGCACGTGCTGAGGCTTTCCTGATGGAGGCTTTGCGGAGGGTACAGGGATCGTGCGGTGCCTTCACCTTCAGGCAGGGCAGGGCGCTGGGTGCCACAGAGCTGTCGAGGGCGCTCCCCTCGGCTGCCAGCAGCCAGAGCCTCTGGTGTTGCTGATGGTCACTCTGGGAGCGCTTAATTCATTATCCAGTGACCTTAATTACGTCATTGTCCCAAAATCCAAATACAAAGTGCAAGGGGGGAAACGTTGGCATCCAATTTTAATCTTGTTCTAGGAGTTTGAAGAGCGAAGTCGCTTGTTGTGCGTTGAGAATAGAAGAACAAAACAAAACGGTTTTCCCTTCTTCAGAAACGTCCAAGAGAGATCTCTAAAGAGAGCGAACAGAAAATGCAGAGCCTCTGTGCCGTGAACCCTGCATGTTTCGAGCTGTGCTTGAGCCTCAAATTATGAACAGCCCATGGGCGATTTGATACAGCGGAAGCAGAACCACTTCAAGTAAAGTTTTGCTGCAGATGTGTTATCTGGCCTCCTGTAGCTGGCTGCGGAAAACCTTTGCAGCAAGCCCTCAAAACTGCATTTGGTTTACACGTATTGAATTGGGAGTACCTTCACCTTTTTCCCCCGCGTAGTTGACGTCAGTTAAGCAGGAAGTTGAGTTCAGTGTGCTTATTTTCATCGTTGTGCAGCTTTTAAATCTAGCTGTTTGTCTGTGCTGGGGCTCCCTCCTTAGTTTCAGTGAATCTGAAAGTTCTGGTACGTTATGCTGGGCAGCCACCAATACCTGCTAATTCTGTAAGGCCCTCAAGTTGTTCAACAAGGGCCTGGTGCCACCAGGCTGTGCCATGGCGATGGCTTCCCTTGTGCTAACTAGCCACTGTGGATGTAATCTAGCAGCGAGGGTGCTGCTTCTCTGGGCAGTAGCCAGAATACCCTAAAATTCACACTTGCCAGTTGCTAGCGGTGCCTCTTGCTGTTCTTATAGTACGGTGATGCCTGGCTGATTGGCTTGTTCTCTGTGCGATGTCAGAAGCAAGCGGGGTAGTTTTGCACCTCCAGGAGAAGCACCTCAAGGCAGCAGCCCTCGCTAACCGTGATAGCGGTGCCTTTGTGGTGCTGGCAGAGGAGCTGAGCCTCTTGGACCAGAGAGCAAGAAACCCCCGTCCTCATTGACGTAGCTGGCGTACTGGGGGACTGCGATCCAGCTGGAACGCGCCAGCATGCTGCTTGATCTTCGATTTGTATCGAGTGGAATATCGGGCAAGGGTAGTGCTCTCTGAGTGGGAGAACGATGGTTTGGAGAGGCTCATAATGAATTCAGCAGTCATCCCTCTGCTCATCTCTTCTCCTGATGTATTTTGCATTTTTCTCCCCCCTGCCAGCAGCTTGTATTTGGAAGTGATGCTTCGACTTGCTGACGGCTAGTGAATATGAGAAAGCAGAACGGGGGCTGCCAGTTGATAGGGATCACTTTAAATCTGGAACGTGCGGCTTGGGGAGCCGTTGTTTGTCTGGGGAAAGATGTATGATGATTTTGTTCTGACATGAGAAGATGGTAATTGTAGACCGTTTCCCATTCTCGGATGGGGATGTGTAATTGATAATCAAGAAATCTGTGGCCTGGTGAAGAAGTTAGCAGTAGGTCAAAAACAGGGCCCGACTGTCGTGTGCAGCCCCCTGCTAAATGGGCCTCCTAAATAAATCACAAGTGACCTGAGAGTCAGAAGGGCTGAGTAAGATCTTGAATTCAGGTGTTCTGGTGCTTTCTCTTGGAATAAGTATTTCATGTGAAGTTGGAGCATTATGAAAAGCATTGGAGGGTTGACATGCAGAAGTAGTATAACTTTCATCGTGCCTTTGAAGAGAAGCCTATAAAGATATTTTCATATCTTCCCCTTGTTTCCAAATTTTTGCTGTAGTATTTTAAAAAAGTTTTTTGTGCTTGAAAACATCTGTGTTCTCTTGGTCATTGTGTGTTTGATAGGTGGTAACTCCTCTAGGAGGAATAGCTGCAAGAGAAGTAGTTGTTGTCTCATTTCACTAGGGAAAACGGAGCAGAGCAGATGAAAGCTCTCCTTAGGGAAGACAAAGGCCATCGGCACTTTGCTTTGCCAGGAAGGACAGGAATATGCAACTCTATCTGATGTGTTCTGAAAGAGAGGATAACGGGTGCCCGCTGAAGCGACCCAGCCTTTCAGGCTGGCAGGTGTTTTAATTTGGCTCTCTGGCATCCTTCAACTAACTCATCGGAGGAGTCACGTCCGAGGAAGTAGGTGGTTGTCTGGGGTGGGGTTGGGGCTGTCGGGGTGCGTGGGGGAATATCTGATAAATGTCACCAGGATGGCTAAGAGCAAGCGGGCAGATTGTAACGGAAAGCTAAATGTCCAGGTCTGGCTTCAGCGAGTTAATTCAGAGCCCTCCTCCCCTTCCTGCGGTCGTCCTGCAGCTGCCCCTGTTGTTGTTGGTTGTGGCGGTGTGTGAAGGGCTCGTTAGCTGGGAAGGTTCGTCTGGCTGGTGCTGGCTGTACAGAGGGACTCCGGCTTTGGCTGGGCACGGCTGGCTCATACCCAGCTGGGTGCCTGTGAGCGGCTTCTGGGCAGCCCTCATATTCCTCAGTTTGGTTTTTTTTGGAGCCCTCTCTTAGGGAGATGTTTGCTTGACTGCAGCCCTGACGCTCAGCCTTGCTCCAGCACCTGTACAGGGCGCAGTTAAGCTAAGCTTCCAGTTACCATTTTCCTCTGCATGCAGCGTACGGTGTGCAATTACTTTGCTTGTAATCCACGTGAGCGTTGATTTCATTCACGCTCTTACAGAGACTGGGGTTACCCTGGTCTTTTGTGGTGTCTCCGAGAGGTGAGTCAGAATTGAGTATTTTGCTATGGCAACAAATAACATGTTTTTGTCACAGCATAGCTACTCTTAAGTACTTCTGTTGCTGAATCGAACCATTTGGATGATACGGAGTTGTTCCCGTAGAACTAGAATCGAGCCTTGAAGCCTTGTTTAAGTTTGCTTCGTGGTAGTCTTTGGGGGACCAGGACAGCCCGTCCGTCACTTGCTTGTGATGAAAACGTTACTCGGTGTGAACTAAGGTAAGCTGAAAGGTGGATGGCACAGCGTCTGGCATGCTGCTTTGCACTAGTGCCTGTCACCTCTGTTTCCAGAGAACAGGAGCAGTAGGTGCATTGGGAAAAGGGAGGTCTCCCTGGGGCAGGTCTGTAGAAGGAGCAGTGACTTCACCTGTAGCCTTCGGCTGGAAAGAAATGTTTCCTGACCCCCGATTCCTATTTAGCAGTGTTTTCTTCTTAATTTGGTTATGTTTTTAGCAAAGCTTTGGCATTCTTTCGACACGACTGTTCTGAAGGGCTGCCTGAATCCTGCTGGAGAGCTGCGATCCCCAGCGATCTCTGAAACCAAGCCTCTGCGGGGTGTCGGGGTGGTGCCGTTCCTGTTGGGCACGGCGTGCTGCAAGCTCGTGGTGCGTTGTACTGGTGACGTGCAGGAGGCAGCAGTTACAAGTGTGCATAACAGAACTTTTGAGTTTGTTTTATCCTTTCATGAGCACATTTTCTAACGAGATTCATTAAAATACATAGCAAAGTCAGGCAGATTTGTTAGAAAGTGCTGGAATTCAGTTCCCCACCTGACTGTATTACTGTTGCATGGCTTCCATTGAAAACAAACTACCAAGTGGATTTGTGTTCTATGACTTGCAAATTCTGTGATGATAAATACAGTCATCACCCCTCCCATCGGTTATACCATAATGCAGTTCTTATTTGGCATGTTCTCACTAAATGTGTTCAGACAAGCTCTTATTTTCCTTTCTTTTAGCATCAAGAGTGAAAGAACAGATCTGCCTAAAAAATGCTAAAAGATGTGCAGAGAGCAGGAGGAGCTCGCAGGTGAACTTGCGGTTAAGGCAGGAGTTATCCCTTTTCTGGCAGCCTCTGTGATAATTTCATGCGTGAGACCAAGCTCGATAAGAGTCACTTTTCCAGCAGTGTGCTAGGTGGCCGCTGGCGAGGCGTGCTTTGGTTCTGGGTGCTGCTTTCTTTGGACATGTGGGGAGCGATAAGTGGAGCTCCGACCACTCAGGCAGCTGAGATCAGTCACAAGTGTGATGGCTTGGCAGCTGCGGCTTGGGGAAATAAGCTCAGGGCTTGAATTCCAGTGGTCTTGAATCCTGGCTGTCAGCAGTTCACCAAATGGCCAATATATTAATGTATTTTTCCATTCGTTAAATCCTCTGATCTCACAAAGGCAGACAGAGTAGATGTTTGTGAGGCTTTGGGAACACAGAACAATGAGCATCCGAGAAAAACAGCACGAGGAAATGAGGAATTCTGTATTTATTTCTGGGTTTTGAAGCTTTGTAATAAATACAAGAGAATATGGAAGAAAAAGACAAGAATGTTTAACAGTGCCATTATTCATTCAGTATTGAATGATTTGGCAGTCTTACACAAGAAAGATGTAAACATGGCCTTATCTTATATCTTAATGTGTCCTCACGAGGAACCTGAGTTCTGGCATAGACTGACATTTCCGTGCTCATGTTTGCAGCATAAATCATTGCAATGGCTTTAAGAGAGGAGTATTTTCATGTAAAGTTAGCTTTAAAAAAAACAGAAAATTGGTAATGCAGCTTTGAAAGCCTGCTATCATCATGCCGATCTTCATCACCGTGTGAAAATGCCCGAGACCGCAGACCTAAAGGAAGGGCTTGCAGGGCTCCCTCTGCTCCACGCGAAGCAGTTGCCCCCATGCTCGCTCTCCAACGTGCAAGGTCCTTCCTTCAATCATAGGCTGTAAGTTTTGGGTAGTTTGAGCGCGTGTAGGCCATGAAATCGTTATTCCGTCAATGACGCAAGGTCACTGTGGTGCTGAGACGTCCTTCTCTTGGCAGGGTGTCAGGCTTTATTGCCCTTTGTGCAGTGTTAGAACAGTTTTAATAAAACCATGAAAGATGTGTTGGTGGGAGGCAAGTAGCCAAGGCCGTGCGCGACCTGTCCCCGCTCCTGCGGCGTGCCCTTGGGCCAGACGGGCTCCTCAGCCCTCTCCACGTACCGAGATGAGGTAAGACAGCGTCTCATGCCTTGGATTTATATTCTGGGTCAATCGAGATTGATGTTCATGCTGTAACATCGTCCATCTTGTTCCTTAATACCAGTCATCAACTGCGTTAGGAAACTGGGGGTGCTTTTTGACCCAGATTCTGTCTTCCCTTACAGAAGTTCAGTGAGCTCTGAAATCACTGACCCCTGGTTTTCTGCAAGGGTCACCCTTGGCTTGTGTGTCTAAGAAGTTTTGGGCTCACTTGAAGTTTCTGATGCGATTGGGGTGTTTGCAACTTGGCTTTCATTTGTTTTTCTCCTGCTTAGTAAGGATGAAGTTCACAGCGCAGTTTTTGCATGCTTGAAAAACAGCTTCTCCTCCTCGGGACTTGATCCCTGTTGCTGAGGGTGGCAGACGACTTCGCTTGAATCTCTTGGTTGTCTGTGACCCCTTCCAGAAATCTGAGACAAACAAGATGAGCTCACAGATCACATTCCCAGAGGAGACCAGCATAAAAGGTTGCTCTTGTTTGTTTGCTTCTTGTAGCAGTCGGCATAAGGCTGAGAATGTAGCTTTGTTTTTAGCCAGCAAGGAGCACCACAGAGCCTGCCAGGGCTTGTTGACCAGTAAAAATTAGTGGATTTCCTCATCCCTTCCCTTTTGTTGTACTGAATGAGGAGTTTGAGTGTTTTACGTGACAGCTCTATGATTACCTAAATGTGCAGTAGACACAGGAAAGTTTATAGTGTTTGCATAATCCTCGTTTTAGAAAACGAAACTAATCCACCAGCAGGATGACTCCTCGCTGTTCCAGATGTTCCTAGAGGCAATGTAGCTGAATGGTGATCACGTCCTGCGTCTGTGGGTGCTTTGCTGTGGGTGTTGGTGCCTGAGAACCTCAGTGGGGTTGGACTGGGTGATCTTTAGGGTCCCTTCCAACCTCAGCTGTTCTGTGATGCTACGGCTCCAGGCACCTCTTTACCTTTCACAGCCCACGGTGGGGTCCGTACTGCTGGTAAGCAACCCAGCTAACCCATATCCATCAGAACCAGTTGGTGTCATCCTGAAACTTCCCCATGCAGTCTTCAGGCGGCCGCGTTTCTCATCGCTGCAGTAGCAGCTCTCCAAGAGGAATTAAAACCTCCTGGAAAGCTGTCTCCTGTCATGGTGCGGTATGAAATTGTAACGTAAAGATAGCAAATAAGTAAAAATCCTCTGTGCTCAACGTGACCCCGTCTCGGTGTGTCCTTCCGAGATGCTCAGTTCATGAAATTCTCCTCCGATGAAGCCTGTGATAGCAGTCAGCCCTCTAGGATTGTTTCCCACAGAGCGTGTACCTGGGATGAATTCCTTAACAGGTGTCAAGGTAGGGAGCAGGATTAAGGCTGTTCTGTTACTTTTGGTACTTGTATGCTATGCGTAAATGATAATATGAAATAGACCAGGTTAAATTACATTCATGCATAAATTTAGGGGTCCTTGTTCCTCAGAGCATTACCTCGTTTATATCTGGTTTTAAACAGACCTTCAGAAAGGCCTTATATCCACTGTGGGTGCATGGGATTGCTGGAGGGAGGAATCCTTCTGAATCTAAATCATCGCCGACAACTGTTTTCTGTTTTGACTGTTTAAAAAAAAAGAAACTGTGCGCTAGCACTGAAAATGCCAACATTTCGAGACGGGCTCAGATGGCAGGTCCATCTGGCGCAGCGTCCTGTTCGGAGGCGCGGAGCAGCATCTGCGCGCCGTGTCCAGAGACAGGAGCAAGCACCCTGCAGCTGGCAACTGTGAAATGCTGATCTTCAGAGCAGAGCGTGACTCGGTGGCTCGTACTCTTGCTGAAATCCTGCAGCATTAGGATTAACTCTTTCTCCGAGGCTTGTTAGTTTGTAGCTGCTGGCAAACTGTTTGCTCATACCCAGTAAGTTTGTGCAATCCAAGAGGAGTGGATTCGGAGGAGCCCGTCCCTGCTGCAGCTCGGCGAGGTGCTCCTGCAGTCCGCTTCCTTTACTCTCAGGTTGTTTTCTAAGGTGCAGCTCTCATGTAAGCCGCTGCTTTTTCTCAACCCTCTTGAGGTTTGTGCTTTTTTGTCCTCCCCAGAAGTGTTTCCCCTTTGTGGAAGCATTTATTCAGCAACCCCCTCTTGGGTGGGGTGTTGTGGCACTGTAACGTGACAAGTCTGTGAAGGAAAGAGCCTGTGCCCTAGTTCTGAACGAAAGTAACTTTTCAGAGGCTTTTTGGGGGGTTTTTAGGGGAAGGGGTGTGGACACAGCTGCATGATTTGCCGTGTGGAGGGGTTCGTTGTCAGGCTGGCAGTGCTCACAGCCCTGGTTTGGTGTGAAGTGCTGCAGTTCTTGGCCTTTCCTGCAAACTCAGCTTTCCCCTTCGCAGTGCTGGTGTACCCGAGAAGGGTCAGCGAGAACCCTAAAGCCAGGAGCCCTGCAACCTCCGAGAACCACGGTTATGTGCTGGTAAAGCTCACTTTGTAGTGCGGAGAACCTTTGGATCCTTTTCCTTGAGGGAGTTCTTTAAAAGAAGAACTTAGAGCTTAACTTAAAAGCCCCATTTTCCCCTTTGGCTGTTCTCCATCTTCTGCCCAAGCCTGCTTGGCATTCAGCGGGGTTAGGGGTGGCTCTTTGGCAACCGACGTGTTTCTTCCTGCCCGCCGCAGTGGCTTTCCTAGGGCATGGCAGGAGGCTCCCCAGGCCCCCGTGACCTAGCGCCGTGCCTGGCAGCGTGTCCTGCTTCCCCGGCCTGCTGTGTGGAGCCCTTGTTTCGGTGCTGGAGACGTGCTCGGAGTGCTCGACCTTGGCACATGCCAGCTGGATGTCACGCTGGGCTCCGGCTGGCTGCTGTCTTATTTCATCCGCAAGGAAATAATGGTTAAGACTAAAATGGAGGCATCGCCTTTTGTGTTAAATATTCCCCTCTTAAAACAGAGCTTGTTTCCCCCCCCACACACACACAAAAAAATATTGGTAATCGCCTGAAGGTCCTGATTTGGTTCTTTTTAAATTGCCTGCTTAAATGTGCCAAAGTGCATCCTTGAAATTGGGCCATCACCAGGAGCTCAACCTCTGCCAACACCTGCAAATGTCAGGTTGCAAACGCAGCCGTGAAACCGAGCAGCAACGGCTCAGATGTACCCACTCCCTGATTCCACAGGGCAAAGCATGGTGCTGGGGTGGAGGGGTGAGGAAGAAGCCTCGTATTATATTAACCCATCCTACCTGCCTACTACAAACGGCCTATTTTCTGCCCCTAATGGTTTCTGCCTAACAAATGGTGTTTCTTTTTTACAGCGTTATGATCCTGGACTTGTTGTGGTGATGGTAAACTTAGCAGTGGTAATTTTTTATTTTCAGACTGAATTACTCCTTTTGTCATCAGTGCACCAATATGTTAGGCTTACTTTCTCTGTTGTAGCCATCATCCTTCTGCTTGGTCTTTCATTTTCCTTTCCTTTCCTTTCTTTATGCACACTTGTCTGATCCTTGTTCATTAAAGGGTATTGCTAAAAAGGGATGTTTCTGTTTGTGTTAGAACTGCCAAAATCAGTTTAAATGTAAATTTCTAATACTGTCCAAACTTGATTTTCCCCAACACGATGGGCACTAGCACTTGCTACTGCAATTTACAAATAGATTTTGAAAAACTTTGACTGCCTTAGAAGGCAAAAGTACTGATGCATTGTTTGTACGCAGGGGTTTACCAAGGCAATGAGGCTGCATCAAAAGATCTCTATTGCTGGAGAAACCAAACCAAACTAAAACAAACAAACAAAAAAGCTTGAAAAAAAAAAATTCTTGGCACTTGCTGCCAGTCATTCCATTTGGGTTTACCACTTACCAGTAAATCCCTGGCTGAGACGTTATGAAAGTGATATTGCACTTAGGAAGTCATTTTTATAACCTGTCTTTAATTTGGTCCTTTTGCTAAAAATTGCAGTCACTGCTTACTTTATTATACCATTGGGCATAAGAGAAACATTTTCAAATGGAAACCGATGTTAAAATACCCAAATGAAAGCTTAAACCAAAGTACAATTTTGGACCAACTCGACAAATGCTTTTGGAGTTGGTGAATATATGCCTGCCGTCAAATGTATGGGCATGGAAATGAAAATAAAACCATTAAATGGATTTCTTTCTGAAAGAAAAATACATACTTCTGTGCCTCTAAGAGTGTTTTTTTTAAAAACAAAAACAAAAAAAAAAAAACCTGGACAAGGCAGGTTGCTGAGGACTCTGGAGTCCGAAATCCATGGATTGCTGCTTTGGCAGAAGTTAGAGAAAGCTAATGCTGAGAGGAGAGCAGTTGATGCACATACGCATTTTCTGAGGCAGTTTTAAAGACTTCAGCCTTTTGTGCATGTGGATTGCGATGTAACTTTTTTGGCATGATTAAAACCTGGAGATCTTTTAGCCCAAAGGTATAATATATGTTGTATGTGTGTATAACAAAACAGTTGTTTACACCAAACCAAGAGCAATATTAAGGGAAGTAAACATTCTGTTTTTTTACTCAAGGTATGCACCAGAGAAGGTAAGTACTTTTTCAGTGGGCTTACATCACAACAAACAGCGCGAGTTGTGATGTAAAATTTCAATAAACAAATACAAATTAAAAAAGCTGTGGTAGTAAAGTGCTTGTCTGCCCCATTTTGCTTTGTTTGGCTGGTTATGAGTGGATTAAAGATATGTTTAAACAACAGCAAAAAAAAAAAACAACCAACAATAAATCTCCAGCATAGTTTGATTAGTTCAAAGTCAATTTTCTTCGCAACTAGTCCTTTTCACAGCTTACAGATGACACAGCAGGTGCTGGAGCATCTCTCCGCAGGAGCTGGGAAGCAGGGCACTGACCACCTGGCCTGGGTTGGCGGCGCTCCTTTTGAGGGAAAGGAGCTTGGCTTACGCGCCGCTCCGCCAGATTAGCATCCTTCCCTCTTGGGAGGTGCCAAAAGCTGGTGGGAGGGAGGCTTCCACGCTTTTCACAGGGAAGTCATGGTCAATTCTCGATGTGGCAGTGCAACAAAACATGTTTAATAGCTTTTTTTTGCTTGTATCAGAAGATTAGGAGCACATATTGCGTGGTGTGGAAGCACTGAGAAGGTTCATTGCTCAAGTCCTGTTAGCATCCACGTGCTAGGACTTGCCACGGTTGAACATTAACCACGAGTACGTTTTACCCAACCGGTTAATGTTCAGAGGATAGCTTTTGTCAGGACTAGAGGTGTGTTAGACTTGAGCCGGTTTGGAGCCGAGAAGCAGGTTTGGCTGTAAGCTGTGAGAATGGCTTGTGTTTGGTTCACTGTAGCTTTCTGGTCTCTGCACTCCAAGGCAAGATCTCTAACCACCCAAACCCAATGTGTCAAGTGAGCTGTGGACACGGACCGGCTGCTGACCACCCGCCTGTGTTCCTGTTACAGGGAGGACGGATCCCATCCCGATTGTCGTCAAGTACGATGTCATGGGCATGGGGCGGATGGAGATGGAGGTAAGTTTGCCCGGCTCCGGCACGGCCCCTCTCACTGACTGCCTGGATCTCGGAGAGTCTGTAGGGAAGAAATTAAAAAGTAAGAATTTGTGCGTCAAAGGTGAAGGAAAAACTTGCTCTTAAATCAAGACAATAAGCAAACATTTCTGCTCAAAATGCACACTGTTTACCACCGGTTACCTGAGGTCTGGATGGCACCCTAAACTCCTCAGCTTTTTGAGTTTCACTTCTGCAAAACTAAGGCTGCTGCTGGCAGTGGATGGGCCTGCTGGGAGCCACCAGCTCGGAAGGATTAGCAAGCTGCTTTGCACGTGGGTTGCACTGTGGGATGACAAAACAAGGAAAAAGAAGTACAATATGCAAAGATTCTGTTTCAAACCTCATCTTTTAAATTACACATTCTGTCAGTCTCAGTAGTGCAAAGTATTTATGGGACAAATTACTTTTTTTTTTAAAGCTTGACTACGCCGAAGATGCCACTGAGCGGAGGCGTGTACTGGAGGTGGAGAAAGAAGACACCGAGGAGCTGAGGCAAAAATACAAGGTACTGAAATAGGGGCACTAACATCAAAGTCCCCAGGGGCTCAGTGGGAGGGGACTTGTTCTAGTAGGATACGGCTCTGACTGTTAGGCTGCGGTAATAGTAATAGGACTTACCTATTGTTTATTATTGGTGTTGAGATTCTTTTTATTTTAACGAATGGGTTATTCACTTCCTAGAATTAACCTTGGTCTTTGTTTCGCTGCTAAAGAGCTGCAGGTTAGCAGCAAGGCTTTCTATCAGTGTGCTTTGCTCTGGAAATAACAGTTTTAGGATGAGCAGAACGTGTCCTTCCCTAGACCTAGGCCTGCCAAAGTTCCCTGGTGAACATGCTACTTTGTCAGTGCAGAGTCTGCAGACACAAATTTCAGATGGACAGTTATCAACTGGAAATGATGTATCATAGAATATGAGAGTTGGGAGGGACCCACAAGGATCTACCCAAGGTGTAGATCTGTTGTTACTGAGTAAGCAGCAAATAATATGTTATGATGTGGTTGTGTACGTGCTGTTCTCTGAAAACACAGGACATGGCCCCAGTTCTGAGAAATCGATAGGCTGTATCTCTTTGGAAGAACCTCTCAGGCTGCATTAAAAAAAATATACGCGTATATTCCATGTTTCCGTAGGGGTTATGAAACCTGTAAGACTTAAGGAAACCCAAGACTTATCTTTTTAATGATAAAAAAGGGCCGTCATGGTGGCATTGAGCATGGCGTGTTGGAGCGTACTTGAATCAGCAGTAACTGAGTTCGCACTTGGCGCTCTGTGGAGATGTGGTCTTTGCTAGTCCTTTAATCCACTCTTCTGCTTAGCAGCCTGGAAAGTACATGAAGCCTTGAGAAAGGCTGCTCCTTCAGTTGTCCTGAGACTTCAGAAGTAGCGGGACTGAAGAAGAGCCGCAGACATTACAATGAAGTGTCATTTTTGCATAAATTTTAATTCTTCGAGGAATAGTGGAAAAGTAGTTTCGATGCCATTAAAATTAAACATAACCATGGCAAATCTAAAATTTCATTTCTCCAGTTGAACAGTTAATACTGCAGGCGGTTTATTCAGCTGTGAAAACTTGTTTCTTCCCTTCTTGATTCTCCCCCCCCCCTTAAGTTGAGACCTTAATGTGTCTTTTACAAAGCAGAACTCCTTTACAAAGAGAATTGCTGGCATATTTGTTCATTTAAAAATAAAAGCCATTGTAATTACTTATAAAACTAATTATTAGTTTGGAGCTGAATGAAATCAATATCTTCTGGTATGCTTTAAAAGTGCAGGCGTGCTCTTAAATGGGCTTACATAGCCTGTGCTGAACGGTTCCTCCGTGTCCAGGTGCGCTTTCTCCTTGAAGCTGTGCCGTCTTTTGTTGTTTTCAATGCTGTCCATGCCGGGTGGCGTACTGCTCGCCCACTGCAACATGAGATTTAGTTCTGACAGAGCCGTTCCCGGGCAGCATTGGACCCAAAGCCTGATCCCATCCCACAATGAGCCCCTGGCTGCGGCGCTGGGGACCTTCAGATGGCAGCAGCTGCAGGGTGCAAAAAGTATTGCTTCATTTCGGAGGGTTATTAGGAGCTCTTGTGTGAATTGCGTGTAATGATGTTTGCCTCAAGTCTGCAATGCAATTTATGGTAAAGTTCTTAGTTTTTGCAATTGTCTTTCCAAATGCAGTTGGATGTGCATTGCTCTCTGAGAGCATTTTCCCTTCCTGCCAGTATTCAGCACAAATCTTTTTCAGGAGTTCCGTGGAGCAGCAGCAATCTCTCCCAACTCGGATGTATTTTTATTAGTGCGCTTCATCGTTAGGCTGTTGCATTTCCATATTAATCTGTGAAAATCTCTGCAAGTGTAAATTTTTCATTGCTCCGCAGGAGTCCGTTATGCAATTGCCAACTGTGGCCGCATCGTGATTAGCCATTCAGTGAGTCTCAAAGGAATTTCAGATAACTCTGCAACCAAGAAGCAAGAAATGTTCTGTAATTCCCTTCTCCTGTATAGGTGCTGATAATTCGAATGGCTGTTTTCATTGTTTAGCCACAGGATGCTCTCTGAAAAAAATACACATGGTGCAGGAAGCTTGTTCGGAGTTTCAGAAGAACTTTAAATGTCATTGTTCTGGGAACCTCATGCTGCTCTGTTTTCCTTTCCTGTCTTCGTGGGGACCTGCCTCAGGCTCAAATCTCTAGATGCCTTTTTCCCTTCTAAGCAAGGGCCTCCCATAATGGATGGAAGCAGGAACTTCAAACAGATTTATATTTAAAGATTGGATAGTGCTTTAAAATGGAAAAAAAAACCAAAAACTTCTAGCAGTAGAATTTCTCAGATTTTTTTCCCCAGGATGCTGAATTTTTTCGCATGAATCTAGCATTACAGAAAACATGATTGGCAATATTAAAGTAATTTTGACGTGAGAACTGGGAGATTAACCACATTATTGTGAACAAAATCTTATCATATCAAAAGAGGAATGCTTTCTATGTGTTTTTTTTAATGCTTACTACCTCCTTTTTCTTATGCAAGAAAATTTCCCATAAAAAGTTGGTTTTGAAGACAAACTCTTAAACTGTTACATGCCTTTTCTCAAATGTTAGGCTGTTTTTTTTTTTTCTTGATTCACGTCTCTTTATTCCAATTGAAATGGGTAAGGTAAATAGCTGTGCTGGGTGTGCTGCTGTTAGTACAGCATACTCTGTGATACAACCCTTGTAGCTTTTTTCAGTACAGTCAGCGTTAAGTGCTTCTGACTTGTAAACCTTCCCCAGCTTCCTGTGCGGGGTGCGGATGCCTTGTTAGCTCTGCTGGCGGGGCTGTAACGGAGCCTCGGCTGGAGGCAGCAGCCGCTCGCCCCGCGGTTCGTCTCGCCCGGCATCGGGTGCGTTCGAGCCCCCGGCTGCTGGCCACGGTCTGCATCGGTGCAGCTGCCCCGCGGGGACGGGGTCGCGGAGCAGCCGGGGCTGGGTTTCAGGCGGCGGGACTCGAGCCGTGGCAGCGGTTTGAGGGTTTGCCCGGGGTTTGCACCGAGCGAGCAGGCGGCCGCGTGGGCGAGTCCCAGAGCTTTTTGACCCTGCCAAGCTGAAAGCTGCTACTTCTCTTTATAGCAAAAGAGGAGGATGTGACCGTTGCCAATCTAGACGCGGCACCTTTTCCTCAGAGGTTTAGTTTTGTGCCTAGAAACGTGTTGAATTATATAAGGAATAAGTAGTGTGTACAGCCTTTAACAAAATGGGGGGGGGAAGACCTCCCTAAATGGCAACTACCTGTGCCCGTTCCTGGTGTAATCGCTGTTTGAACTCAGCTTAATGGACAGTGTTGCTCCTGGGAAGATTTCGCTGACAGAAAAATGACCGTAAAATTACACTGAAGCGAGTTAGGGTCAATGGTTTCTGAGCGGTGCTTTCCCAACCGCCTGTCTGTGTGCATCCCTATTGAATTACAGAGAAGTCGAGATGGAGCAGATGTCTGTTAGCACTCAAAATGGAGGAAGTATCAGTGGTTAAAGTTCTAAGAGTCTGTTCCAAAAGCAGCGATCTTCCATGGGTTCGATGTGGATTTGTTCATTGCCTTTTGTGAGCAGGCAGCTGCCAGTTTGTGTACATGTTAGCTTGAGGCTTTGAACCTCTTCTTTTATTTTCCTTTAAATCTCAGACAATCCAGGAGGCTCACTTCTTGCAGGTGGAAGAGGACTGTCTTAGTGCCGTACTCAGTACTAACTCTTTTTGAGCAGTCTCCTTTTACAGATACCTGCGCTAATGATAAGATTATGTTCTGTCAGGAGACTGAATGAAGACTGGGTTGATAGCACAGCCAAGTTATTCTTCATACTTTTTAACGTGTAAAGACTTACTGGTTTAAAAAAGGTACTTTAATCATCAGTGTATGTTGAGGTTTTCGTAAGGATTATTTTTGCTTAAAGGAATGAATCTTCCTGGTTGTTTTACAGGAATTTTAACAGAATTGTTTTTTCTTAATTTTGCAGGATTACGTTGATAAAGAAAAGGCAATTGCCAAGGCTTTGGAAGACCTCAGAGCAAACTTCTACTGTGAACTATGTGACAAGCAGTATCAAAAGCATCAAGAGTTTGACAACCACATAAACTCTTATGATCATGCTCACAAGCAGGTAAAAAGTTGTTGATAGTATGGCTCGTTAATTTTCTGTTCATTGCAGCGGTCTTGTTTGTGGTTAATACTTTGAATTTCCCCAGTGTGCTTATTATGCTCATAGCCCCAGGAATAGGTGTTTTGTGTCACTGGTTAAGATTCGTATGCCCACCATTCATAACAAAAAACCCACAACACTGTACAGCAAAGCCATTGTTTACATCAAGAAGCACCAGTTTTTAATGACCCTCAAGCAAGAATGGGCTGCTGTTAAACTGGGAAGAATACACGTGGATATGGATGGCTCCCAGTTTGCATCAGCTTTTATAGTAATACAACTCCAGAGTCTGATGATATGCCACGTGGACATTTTAAAAACTTTATTCTGTGTTCTGTCAAGTTACTGAGAAGAGACTAGGAAATAAAGGGCTGTGTCAAAAGAATTGCAAAAGAGGGGCGGTTTTCAAATTCTGTAATGCTCATGAGAAGATCGATTCAGAATCTGTGGAATTGGCTTTTGTCCCAAGGTAGGATGTACTGCAATATCTATGTGATACTTTGTGTGACATAATAAATAATAAAAGTTCATGTGTTAGCCTAATCTATTCGACCATTTGAAGCTGCTAAATGAGATGTAAATTTAAAACAGATAGCAACGTTGTGCTCATCTAGGGATAAAATTGCTCAAAGGAGACTTTTTGGTATTGTTAATTATAAATTCTAACAATACGATCATTAAAACACTGGTAACTTCTGGAGGATGTGCTGCGGAGTACTAGGTCTTGCAAAATGGAAGTGAAGCAACAGCTTTTAAAATGAGAATATAACATTACAGAATATGAATTTTTTATGTGTTGAGTACAGGATGTGATAGTTCAAAGTAAATTTGCTGAGGGAGACTTAATAGGAAATCTCATGGTAGGGCAATTTCTGTCTGAGTCCTGTGATGAATTGTGGTTTAGTAGATTAAGAGCATGTGCTTTGTGTGGGGAAAACAGGCTGTCTTGCCCGAGCTGGTGGCACAGTTGTGATACCTGATAGCAGTGTACTTTGTCTAAATTTTTCCATCAACTTGTTTGTTGAAACTTGACCGCTATTACACGCGTCTGTTTAGGAGGTGGAAGGACCTGTTTGTGGCACATTCTTACAGTGTGGTGATAAAGTGTGATAATGGCTACTCCTGCTCATAACAATTGGGTGGTTAATTAGGGGACCGACACGAGGTTAGTAAGGTTCTAGCCTCTACAGATACCGTGGAAAGAAACAAACCACACCCCTCGTGGATTGTTTAAATGGTCACCAGAAGGGGTGCAAGAAGAATGGCCGGAAAGAAAAAGTCTTGGTACTGCACAGGGTAGCATAATCTTCTCATCCATAGAAAGGGCTTTGGGGGTAGGTTGTTACAGACGGTCATTTGTAAAGCAATTGATGCTCTTGGACAATTTTTGTGTCCCTTGCAGCGACTTCTGGCAGGCTTTGGAGAGAATGAGCCTTTAAAATCTTGATAAGTCACACAGCATTAATTCCTAGTTACACGGGGGTTTAAACAAAGAAGCAATCGTGCTTTATTTAGGGGGGAAAATGCTTGCTCAGCGATTTTGTAGTGCTGAAATGTGTGTAACCCTGTTGGATCAGTGTTCAGTAAGTGAACTTGAAGCTACCTAGAAACAAGGAAGGTAAATTTGCATAAGTAACACTATCTCAAATTTGCATAAGTAACACTATCTTGCTGGTGTTGTTCGTTATCGCTCAAGATAAGGCCCATTTCTGACAGTCTATTCCAAATTGTGAGGTGGTCTCCAAAGTAACAGCTATCTTTTCATAACGTTGCACATTGATGTTTCATGTTTTGCCTCTTTGGACAGGAGGGAAAGGTTACATAAAGGCTAACACAATTTTTTGAGAAAAAGAGTTTTCTTAAAAGTAGGCTAGTCAGTAGGTTTTCCTGGAAAGATGAGACATTACAGCATCCTAGACAATTAAGCAAACCAGTTTGGTGTGTATTGCTTCTGCAACATTTTGTCTTCTCAGCAGTAATTCTCGAGGTGTCAGAGCTTCAGGTTTGCCTTCTCTTGTTGAAGAGATTTCCACAGGATCGTTGTTGCTTTTTAAGTATTTTTAGTTGCACATACCCACGGCATTCAAGTGTCTCCTTGTTCCTTCTGTGGCTCAGTGAACATTAGACTGTCTCTGTAAATAGACGTTCCATCCTCAGATCCCTTTCTTCTCCCGAGTTATAAAGACGCTGTCTTGTATTCCAGGAAGGAACTCAGGATTATTGCGAAACAGGGATGATAGGTAAGTGTATTGATCCCTACCGGATAAATTTTGGACCAACCACCAACTTATTCACACCAAACAATTAAAGGGGAGGCTTTATTATTTTTACTTCCTGACTGCACTGTTTTCATGGCATTTCGTTATGTCTGAGTCGACATCAACACCAAGTTTCTATCCAAAAGGCAGTATTTCTAGATTACCTTAATTGGAAAAATGATCTTAAATTTGTTATCACTAATCACCGGCTTGTATTTTAAACGTCGTGTTGGAGGTATGTAATGTTCTTCTCTAGACTTTTCTTAATAGGTTAGTTCTTGAAATGAATAGTACAAATGTTTTTAAAGAACCATATTCACTGGTTCACGTATTCACTCTGAGGGGGAAAACAGAGGACTAAAAGCAACTCAAGTTCATACAGATGGCGCTGTAAGAAGAAAAAACCTCAGTCCCTCTAAAGTTCGTTCAGTGAGCATTTGGAAAGTGCTGTTACCATAGATGTAATAACTTCTTGTGCCCTGGAAAGCTACTGATATCTTTAATTGGTATTTTTTTTTTTAGCTATAAGCTCTTGAGCCCTGGCAGCTAGAGCTAAGTGGTAGCTTACGAAGGACCCCCGCCTCTGATGCTGCACAGTCGTGACTGCCTTTAATTAACAGAGAAATGTGGGAAGAAGGCAGGTGTAGAAAGAAAACTGCAGTTAGCAAGGAACTTGGGTAGTGAGGATGGAGCCGTTTTAGGTTTTGCGCTTCTTTCCTGTGGATCTGCATATGTGATGTCCAGGTGCTTGAGAGCTTCCACAGTCCTCGAATACTCTGGACTTGGTGGGAATGCATCTTTATGGCATTACATCAGACTTGGCCCTTAATGTGGTTTTAACATCAAGATAGGATACCTCATACCAGAGTTTGGTGGAGAAGAAAAAAAGTCACCTTACCTGGGCTTGTACCCAGGTAGTGCACAGCATTAGTGAATATCAAATAAACCTCATCTGTATCACACACTGCAGAGAGCAGTTTGTTAAATTCCTGTGCTTGGAACTGTCTTAGCAGTAACTAATGTAGTATTTGCAGTCTCCTTTTACTTTTAACTTCATCTGAGAGCTTACATCCAGAATCTCATGTATGGTTTATACTGTAGCCGTCTATTGCTGCTAGCATGCCTGATGAAGGCTGAGCTGTTCACTGAGTCACTGACCCTACAGAATAAAGACATTCACCTTTTGAATTCAGTGCGAAAAACATGTTCGTGTGAACTTTTGCCAGGTTAACTGTGAGAACTCTAACTAGGATTGAAATACAGTCTTTTATGTAGCTTTAATTTTACTTTTTCTAAATGTGTGGCATTTTGGAGGTGTAGATGATTAACTCTGCCTTTCGTAGATTCTCTTTATAAAGGGACAAAGGGAATATATTTCCCTTAAGAGGTTCTTTGAGAAAGGGGGTGGAACTAAGAAGTGAAACTATAGATCTGTGGTTCTCTTCCTGCCCTAATTAACTGGATCTTTGTTTCTAATGCCAAAGGGGAGAGCCCTGTCAAAGCACAATAAAATTACCAACACAGTCACCGCTGTGGTTGATGAGTACTCTAAAACCAAACCCTGAACTTTCTGGTTTGGGAAGAATTGTACTTGTGCTTTCCAAAATCTTGTGTCTTCAAGCACAACGTGAATGTAGAAGAGTTGAGAACGTCTCCAAGATACTTGGTGTTATATGAGAGACTTCTCTACTGTATACTGTAGAAATGCTTTGCCCTCAAGAAATGGGGATGTGCACTCTAGACATAAGTGGAGAGTGTTCAATAAAATAAATTTTCAGCGTGCAGGGCTTGGGCTTCATGGTTACAAGCACTGCTCCCTTCCTGAGGGGTGAGCAGATCTGTGTCACTGGGTTATCTGTGTTCCATTAACTTGTGGTATATTTTCATAAATGGAAGAGAGGAGTTGTCAGGGAAGAAATTAAGATGAAATAAAGCTGCAGATGCCTGCCACTTCCCCTCTGCTCTCTTCACTTCGTTTATTATCGTGCAAAGAATGTTGATTACCAAAAGTAAGCATTGTGTTATCACTTGTATGAAATGATGAAACAAAGGTTGCCATCCTTTGAGTTCATGTTTAGTAATGGTGTAGTTCACTCCCAGAAGCTTTTGTGGCAAAGAATCAAGCATACATCAAGAGTTCAGAAAGCCAAGAATCTGCTGGCATATAATGAAAAGTACATTATTATTTTATTTAACAGGGATTGGCAGAGACTTGAGAACAATAGCTGGGGAGGAGAAGGCTCTGTAATGGGATTGCGCTGTCACGTGGGCTGCCCCCTGTTTCAAGCCAGTGCAGGAATCTCACTGCATGTGAATCTGGTGTGCGCCCCTCTTGTATGTAGTGTTTGTCCTGGAAGTCCCAGATCTCCAGGTCTAGTAAAGCAGTGGAGTGCTGTATTTTTCTGAGAATAGCTTCATCTCCTTCTGCTCTGCAATTTTAGGCACAGAACGCCTGTTAAATAGGCCTCTCCGTTCAGTGAAATTGCCTGGCTTTGTCATGCAAAGAAATTAAATTGAGAAAATCCATTTGCTGTTGGCTGTGAACCTGAAAAGCAAGGCGCTTTAATTCCGTAGTGGGGAAGTCCTGCCTCAGTACGATCTCACGCGAGCAAATTCTCAGGCAGGATTACCGTAGTGCATGCTAAGTTTTTACTCTCGTCCTACTTTTGCAGCAGTTTCTGAATCCTGATCTTCCCCTCTTATTTAACCACCTTCACATGTCTGTGATGCTCTGTCTCTAGAGCTTTAAATTGATGCAGGGGTGCAGCCTCTCTAAGCTGATTTGAAGAGAACTGTAAGGTAATGGTGTTGTATGCCAGTTGTACCCCTCCTGAGCTATGCAGTGATCAGGAGATGATCCATTACTGTAGCTGTCTGTGCTAGATTACTAAAGTAGCTGCAGATTTTATAGAAAACCTGTTCTTTAAGAGCTTGATTGCACTCCCATTGAAACTTAGACTTCTTAGTGATTTTTGTTAGAAATGAGGCTCAAAATACCGTCCTTTGTTAGAAAGCTGGGGTGGGTGGTATCTATTAATAAAGAGCAATACCAGCCTGAAGGAGGGCTTGAGGTAGTGAAGTTCTGCTCTTCTGGCTGCGCCTCGAGTGCAGAAATTCAGATCAACTTCATTTCAGCACCTAGTGATTTGTGTCCCCGTGTGCTGGTCGTGGGGCTTCCCGCTGTGGCCATTCTTCCAGCGGAGGTAATAAAGTCACAGAGTAATACCTCCTGGCTCCGTGGTCACCGTCACTTTGGAAACGTGTTGGAAACTGCAGTTTGAAAACGCGTTGCTGCTTAGAAAAGCATTCTGCTTCCTCAGAGAGCACACTGCCTACCAAGGAAAAAATGCTTGCTAGTTTTTAAATCCTGTAGTAGCACGAAGGGATCCGTTTGGCTTGAGAGAGGACGTGGCAGGTTGGTGGCCCCGACCCCGCTGAAGAAACCAGGGTCTTGCTGGGCACGGTGGGAAGGCTTAAAAGGGCTGGTTTCACCCCAAGAAGATAGGTTCTCAGGTTACTCCTCTTGAGTTCGTGGAGTGAAGCTCCCTGAGGGTCGGCTGAGTGGCAGTGCCATGCTCCTGTTGCTTTTCCTCCAAAAGAGCCCACGTGTTCGGGGCAGCCGAGGCTCGTGGCCCCACAGCCTTTGAGCTGCCTTTGAGGCAGCCCAAACACAACGCGGCTGTCTGGGGGGACTGATGAATGCTTGCCCGAGGATTAGGTGGGAACTTCGTTAGTGTAAGCCTGGCTTAAACCTCGATTTCATTCAGATAGCTTTCTGAGAAGGCTGAGAGCTGGAGTGCGCTGAAAAGCACTGCATGGCTTCGACGTTCCCCTTGGTGCTGTGAAGCTGCTCGTGAGGCTTCTTGCTGCTCCGCCCGGTCATGTCTGGGGAGGGACGGCCAGCACAGCTGTCACTTCGCCACTGGTCCTTGCATGGATACGTTGCTGCTTTCAGACCCGCATTGGGAACAGTTAGCGAAGTAAGGGTTGCTGCGTGAGGTTATTTTGAACAGTTCTGGCCGTTTTAATAGCTGAGTGCTCATCCACTGCCTGTGAGCATAGACTTCTGCACGGGTGCTGTCGTGACCTGGTTTTGCGGGTCAGCCCTCTGTTTTTCTGTCCTCCCTTGTTCCCCTACCCCAGGTTGCTTTTCTGTAACATCACGCGGTCCAGCCAGGTTTGCCGGAGTTTGGCTCCTTGCAAACTTTGTTTCTGCTTTAGAAATGATTTCTAGTGAAAGATCCACCACTCGAGGTCAGCCAAGGATATGCAGCCTAGCGGAGCTTGGCATCTTACACGTTGCAGTCCCAAGGAGGTGGTGTGGTGTGGTCACAGAGATTTTGTATCCTGAAGTTCCCCAGCAAGACCCTTCTTCCTTGTGGCCCCTGTGCTACACAAAGAAACTCAGCCTTGAGATCCCGTGTTCCTTTGGAAACTCGGCTTGCTAAAACCAGACCAACTTTTTGTTCAAGCTGGGAGTAATAAATTCTCAGTGCTCTGGAAAACATGGCTAGTCGTTATCCTCAGTCGCATGTGTCGGTTAGCACAGCTAGTTGTTGCCACATGTTGCATATTCTGGAGCTGCAGTGCATCTGGAGTTCACTTGCTTCATCACTTCTGATTTACAAGTGTTGCACAGTAAGAGGGTGGGAGGCTTGGGCCGGCGGAGGCACACAAAGGTCAGCAAGTAAGGAAACGGGCATTTAATTCTGCTTTCATTTCAGTCATCTGTTGGAATGAAGGCAGGACTGCGCTGTGGGCAGCTGCGTCATCATCCATGGACTTGGAGCCTGTTTTGGTTCGCGGGGAGATGCTTAAGGCTGTGTCAGGGGGATGGAAGTGTGTCTGAGTGCTCTGTTGCACCTTCCTCTTTAAAGCGAAAGGTCACAGTTCGTTTCTGTTGGAAATAGCTGGGTTGTGTTTTTTCCAAATGCAAGAGTGATCCAGAGACTTGGCATCAGACCCCCGTTACATAGTTTTGTCAGCTGTCGGTGATTCTAACTTCCTGGAGCATTTTAGATATGCTTTTTAAATTGGCATGAAAAAGCTGATAGCATTGCTTAGTATGTTATTTTTTTTCTCCCTCTGGAAAGAAATTTCCTATTCAACGCTTAACATACACCACAAAATCCTTGAGCCCTTTACTTGTCCTGGTGAAAGTAGCTGCGTTGCTCCAGGTGGGATCTTTGCTGTGTGTGTGTGTGTGCGTGCATTCCCTCCTCTTGCTCCAGACTCCCCAAAATCAGTCCTGTAGCTTCGCTAGCTCAGCTCCTGCTCCATAGAGTAGCTGGCAGACACACTGAGAGCTGTGTAGTAATGCTTGCTTCGTATTTTTTTCTCTTCCACTCTCGTTATATTTTTACTTTCTTTTCTTCTTTGTGATGTGACATTTTCAGCTGATGTATTGAAAGCAAACCCTTCTAATTTTGGAGTCCAGATCACAAGAGTGAGTTTCTTTCTACTAGTGTCTATAGCTGTATTTTTTGTGTGTCCTCCCCTCTGATTTTGGTAAAGCCCAACCACATTTAGTAAATATGACTAGGTAAGAGAATCCTCTGTCTTGTAAAATCTTCCCCTTTTTCACAAAGCAATGTTCTCTTTACATTGGGCCGATTAAATTTCTTCAATTTGCTCTTTGGGTTAGTTTTCAGATCTACTCTTTTGTGTGTACCAGTATGTGACTTTGCTCCATTAAAGGGGCGCAGAGTCAGCAAGCCAGAAGGATATATTCAGAATTCACCAGTGATTCGCATGCCTTACACAATGATTTTTCTGAAGCGACTACTGCTTCGAGTGCCATTAGTCTTTCAGGCCCTTCATGAAATGCCTGAAAATCACGGATCTTCTTCAGAAGCTGGATACGTGATGGCTTCTGAAATTGGGCCTCTTGAAAGAGTTTCAAATTGTGCATCAAAGCGAAAAGATAAAGGTATTTGAATCCCTTAGGATGGTATAGGTCTTTCTTTGCAGCTTTCTTTAACTTCTGTATAGCACTCTAAAAAATGGCTTTTATGAATTTTCACATGTATTCAAAAGAAAAACAGCAGCCCCTTTTCCTAGAGCATTATGACAAGGACCTTCAAAAATTTTCCAAAGACTATGATGTTCACTTGCTATTAGAATTGTATATCTAGAAATCCTCAGTGACATGACGATGTTTGAAATTCCTTGGGTTTAGGTTTGCTTCCTGATATGATAAGGTTTCTGGGGAACTTAGCGTTTCTGCCCTCAAAAGTATTAAACCCAAAAAGACCTCACTGCATTCTAGAGTGTTTTGTTTCTTGAGAGGCTGTCTCAGAACTGCTGTCAGGAAAGCAAGTAACTGTTTGTGGTGTATGTTGTATTATTTATTTGCTTACTGGAATCATTTGCATGGGATTTTTGGCACCTTCTCCAATGTAATTTGTACATTGCTTTTGTAAGATATAATACCCAGGTAACTCTTGCACTAGCTAATCCCTTTCTGTTCTCTCGCCTTTGCTATTAAGACTTCTGTCATGCACTGTTTGTGATGTACATTTGCACCCTGCAAGAGCAGCAGAGTAAACAGTCTTCTTTTTCCCTTCCAGAATTTGCTTGTTGCTTTGAAATCAGCTTTACTGTACGTGCTAAAGAAAACCAGTAGCATTGACTGGAAATGCATACACAGACTCGAAGTCAGGGCCAAAAGTGTTCAACAGTTGTCTTTCCATTTAGCTGCTGGGAGGAAGGCAGCGTGCTCCATTTGTTTTGTTGAGCTGAGGTGCTGCTACTCTATCCTAGTGCAATGAATGTTACTGGGGAGGGGCTTCACAGCATACCGCCCAGGGCTACAGCAAAGAGACTCTTTGGGACACTTACCACAACCACGTTTATCTAATCCGTCCCTGCTTTCTTTTGCCTCAGAGGTTGAAAGATCTCAAGCAAAGGGAGTTTGCTCGCAACGTCTCCTCGAGATCGCGTAAAGATGAAAGGAAGCAGGAGAAAGCCCTCCGACGTCTTCATGAACTGGCTGAACAGAGAAGGCAGCCTGAATGGTGAGCATGGGGGATCCCTGAGCACCCCTGGAGCATGTGAGCAAGCAGGAGTGCTGCTTGGGACTGCATGAATTTTGAGGGAAAAGCTTCATGCTTAAGTTTGGCCTCATGCTGTGTTTTGTAGAAGAGGATTCACTGAACCGGTATTCCAGAGCGTTCCCAAATTGCTTTATCCAGCAATAATTTTCTTTCATTATTTGATAATGCTAAAAATTTCAAACGGGTGTATAATGCTATTTTAATGCATATCTGTGGTTGCAAGCATACTTGAAATGGGCAAAAGGTTTTAGATGAGGTATGAAACTGCCTGCAGAGGTATACAAATGGCCATCAGCTGTTTTCTCTGTCTTACCTTGTTCATACAGCGCTCCTGGAAGCGGACCCATGTTCAGAACCACCACCGTGGCTGTGGATGAGGAAGGTGGAGATGATGACGATTCTGCAGCCAACAGCGGTTCCTTTGTCCAGACAATGTCTGGCCAAGCTTCAGAGATGACAATGGACAGAGGTTTCCTTAACACCGGACAAGTTGGTGGCACCTTTATGCCAGGCCAAATGCCCCTCCAGTCAGCACAAGCAATCAGTTTTGGCATTAAGAGCGCTTTGGGAACTCCACTGCAAAAGATAGGTGTGTCATTTTCATTTGCCAAGAAGACTCCGGTGAAGCTTGAGACCATCGCTTCTGTTTTCAAGGACCACGTGGAAGAATCGAGTTCTGCAGATGGAGGAAAAGCTGATGAGAGAGGGTCCTCAGATGCAGGAAGTCTGCAGAAGTCTGGTGAGGGTGAAAGCACAAATAATTCTGATGGCAAGACGGATGAAGATGACCAGCATGACAAAGATAGCGGCTCTCTGGCCACTACGTTATCTAAACTAAAAAAGATGAGACGAGAAGATGGACCAATGGCAGTTGAACCAGAATACTATCATTATATTCCCCCAGCCCACTGCAAAGTAAAGCCTAATTTTCAATTCCTGCTTTTTATGAAGTCTACAGAACAAATGGAAGCTGAAAATGTGAATAAAAAAAACACACATGAAGTCAAAAAGGGTAATTCTCCAAAACCCAAACCCGGCAAGCATGCAGAGAAGGCTGCTGAGAGCACAGTGCAGCAGAAGGAACAGAGTACTACTGAAACTACTGCTCAGCAGAGCAAAACAGAGCTAAAAGAAGTCCCAGAAAATGCAAGTATGCAGGAGGGCAAGCATCTTACAGAGAGCAATCTCCCAGAGCCAGACACTACTAAGGAAGTCACTCAGCCTGTCGCAAGCAGTAAAGATGGCACTGAAGGACCAAAACATCCAACAGGACCTTTTTTTCCAGTTCTGAGTAAAGATGAGAGCACTACTCTCCAGTGGCCTTCAGAGCTGCTCATATTTACCAAAGCAGAACCTTCTGTTTCATACAGTTGTAATCCCCTGTATTTTGATTTCAAGCTGTCTCGCAACAAAGATGCTAAAGGCAAAGGGGCAGAGAAATCCAAGGATCCGGGAGGCCTTTGTAAAGAAAATGTTCAGACTCCAGAATCTGGAGAGATGAGCAAACCCAAGGAGGCAGAAAGCATAGCTAACAGTTCTGCTGGGAAAATGGAAAGTAAATCTCTGTCTGCCTGTGGCTTCCAGAGCAAGCAGGAGTCTAACTTGGCAAACATGAGTAAGGTAGAGGGAGATGACAGTAGTAAAAATGTAACTGGTAAGAATAAATCTGGAAAATCCCATAAACATAAAAAGAAAAAGAAGCACAAAAAGTCCAGCAAACACAAACGTAAACACAAGGAAGAACCTGACGAGAAGAGCCGAAAAACTGACCTGGGGGAAGAGAAACCCAAGAAACGGAAAAAACACAGACACAAAAAACTCAAATCTTCTCTTTCTACTGAATCGGAACGGGCACTGAAAACTGAGCTGTCTGAAGACTGTAGCCATTTCCAGAAGAAAAAGCGGTGCTCTCAGGAGTTGCAGAGGAAGTCTCTGTCTGCTGAAGAGGGAAGTAGCTGTAAGAAAGAGGACAGTGGTAACTCCTGCCAAGACCATGGCAGCAAGAAACACAAGGCTGACCTGCAGCAGCTGCCGGCTGCCAGGAGGCGGTGTGCTGGCCCCTCTCTGGGCAGGTCCGGCCGCAGGAGCCGGCAGAGCAGCGGGGATTACGACAGCGACGAGGGCTCCCACAGGAAGCACTCCCGGCAGAAATCTCCCTCGCAGTACAGTGATGACTACGACTCCGGCAGCGACCACTCCAGGAGCCGCTCCAGGTCAGGGCGGAGGCACTCATCTCGACGGTCCTACTCCACCAGTTCCGATGCTTCTTCAGACCAGAGCAGGTACAGCCGCCGGAGGAGTTACTCGGATGACAGCTACAGCGACTACAGCGACCGGTCGAGGTGCCACTCAAAGAGGTCCCATGACTCGGAGGATGACTCTGACTACAACAGCTCAAATCACAGATCAAAGCGGCGCAAGTACTCCTCTTCTGAAGACGACTACAGCTCGAGTCGGAGCAGGTCAAGGAGTCGAAGCAGGAGCCGAACCCACCCTCGAGGAAGGTCAAGAACACGGAGTCGGGGCAGGACACGAAGCAGCAGCTGTAGCCGCAGTCGAAGCAAGAGGAGAAGCCGAAGCGTGACGGGTCGCAGCTGGAAACGAAGTCGTAGCTACAGCCGGGATTGCAGCCGCAGTACGAGAAGCCACTCGCAGAGGTCGCTCTCGCGAAAGGGCTCTCGAGGCCATGAGAGCCCTGAAGAGAGGCGGTCAGGGAGAAGAGACTTCATCAGGTCCAAAATCTATCGCTCGCAGTCTCCTCACTACTTCCGAACAAGCAGAAATGAAGGAGCTTTGAAGAAGGAGGACGGCAAAGGCGAGGATCTCAAAGGGTCTGGCTCTCTCTCCCAGAACAGCAGCAGCAGCTCTGGCACCGGGAGGGCCTCGGAAGGTGACTGCAGTCCAGAAGAGAGAAACTCTGTGACTGCGAAACTTCTCCTGGAAAAGATCCAGTCCAGGAAGGTTGAGAAGAAGCCCTGTGTTACTGATGAAATGCTAGCAGGGGCGAACAAGGTGGGCATAAAGCTCAAAGATCCTCCACAGGGCTACTTTGGCCCCAAGCTTCCTCCTTCATTAGGCAACAAACCAGTTCTCCCTTTAATTGGGAAATTGCCAACCATCCGAAAACCAAATGCAAAAAGATACGAAGAGTCTGGCTTAGAGAGGGGCGAAGAGCAAGAGCTGTCGGACTCTGAGGATGCTTCCCAAGGCGTGGAGGAGACTCAGCTGGCTGGCCAGTCTCTCCTGGAAGAAGTGGTGATGGTTATGCAGGACAAACCTCTGGATGAGCAGAAACGCGACGAACCTGCTGTGGAGATGCCGTCCATTCCCCTCGAAGCACCAGCGCTGCCCGAGTGCTTTAGTTCTGGGGACCTGGTCATGCAGCACAACTTCCTCTCGGACCCAAGCGATGGTGACGCCTTGGAACCCATGGACGGGGGCAGTCAGCCCGTCCCTGTGGAAGCCGGTATGATGCCCTTGGTCCCTGATGTGGAGCATTTTCCCGGCTATGTGCCTCAGAGCGGGGAGCCGAGCATCGAAGGAGATCGAGAAGGAGGAGAAGACTCCTCTCTGGCACCACTCGAGAGCCAGCCCATCACTTTTACACCCGAAGAGATGGAGAAGTACAGCAAACTGCAGCAGGCTGCTCAGCAGCACATCCAGCAGCAGCTCCTCGCAAAGCAGGTCAAGGCCTTTCCTGCCTCCACCGCGCTGGCGCCAGCAGCGCCTGCCCTGCAGCCCATCCACATCCAGCAGCCGGCGGCGGCATCCGCGACCTCCATCACCACCGTGCAGCACGCCATCCTGCAGCACCACGCCGCTGCGGCTGCCGCCGCCATCGGCATCCACCCCCACCCCCATCCCCAGCCTCTTGCTCAGGTTCATCATATACCCCAGCCCCACTTGACGCCCATCTCGTTATCCCACCTGACCCACTCGATTATTCCAGGGCACCCCGCTACGTTTCTAGCCAGCCACCCCATCCACATCATTCCGGCATCAGCCATCCATCCGGGCCCCTTTACTTTTCACCCGGTTCCTCACGCTCTTTACCCGACCCTTCTTGCCCCAAGACCTGCCGCTGCTGCGGCCGCTACAGCGTTACATCTTCACCCCTTGCTGCACCCCATTTTCTCAGGTCAGGACTTGCAGCACCCCCCGAGTCACGGCACATGAAGGACGAGCGAAGTAACCTTGGAGGAAGGAGAATATTTTGCATTTTGGGAAGGGGTTGAAGCTGATCTAGCTGGCAGGTGAGGCCTGAGAATTTCCTTTCACTCTTTAGCAGCCAAAGAAGCCAGGCGTGGCTGGAGGGCTGGGTAGCAGCGGGCGGCAGGTCAGTCCGCAAGCGTTGTGTGCAGCCACTGCCAGGGGCTGTCGCGGCCCCGCCGCCACCGTGTTCATTGCAGCGCTCTGCCGGAGGAGTCTTCTCGAGCGCAGACAGGCGAGGCACTCGGAAAGGCTTTTTTCCCTGGATTCTTACACTTAGTCATCCTCCTGCCGCTGTGTATGTGATAAGTGATATTTCGTGCACACTAATAGGTCTCTAAAATCCTTTTAATGAGGTCATCTAATTAAAATAGTCAGCATGATTGAATCCTGCTTGTAATCAGCGATGAAACACTCAGTAACTGACAGCTGTAGATCCTGGCAAGGAGACTGATGGAAGGGCAGCACCCCTCTTGTTTTGTCTGGGCCAGTACCAGTTTTCAGGCATTGCAGGAGATTTCCTGGCATCCTACTGCTGCGTACTTAGGTTTCTTTTTTCTTAGTGTAAGCAGCAAAGGTGGAAATAAGATCTAATTTTGAAGCAGAAGCGAACAGAGGAGCTGCGTGTGTGCTCCGAGCTCTGACCCTTCTCCATCCTGCATTAACATTCTCCTGTGTGAGGACTGCACCTTGACACCTTCTGTACATTGTGAACTGGAGAGAGGTTCTCAGATTGGTAGTTTGTGATTTCAATCTAGGCTTTGACCACTCTTCTCCTGAGAAAGAAAGGAAAAAATAATCTGCTCTGACTTCCATCTTTAGAGGTGTTGCAAAAGAGGCTCTCAGCTGAGAGAGAAGAAAAATCCCTTTAGGAATTGAAGCAATACAGAGGACTGGGGAGAGTGATGGGAGTATGTAAAGTGTATTCTTTCCTCTGTAATACTGATGGTTTCCTTATTAATTTATAGGATTTTTTTTAATGTAAAGAATTGCACTGAACTCTGTAAACAAAGATGCTGCTTTTTGTAGTTCATATAAAAAGGTTACATTTGTAGTATACCGCAATAATATTTTTTACAGCCAGTTCTTTTAGTGGTACTTGTTCTGGTGGCTTTTGTGTAAATATGTTTGCCGTAGGTGAAATAAGACACTTGTAAAGGTTCAACTTTATAGTTTCAGCTAGATGCAAAACGAACTAAGCATGTATATTTTATCAAGCTCATGTATTTTTGAAGTTTTTATGTACTATAAGATGTAAAAAGAAAAAAAAAAACAAAAAAAATCCACCTTCATTTAGCGTTTTGCAGAAGAAAAACGTGCGACTCGGAATACATGAGGTGCGTGGATGACACCGGTGACTCTAACAGCTAATGAACGGCGCCGCGTGGAAGGTGCTGGCTTTGGGAACGGTGTACTCGGGGAAGCAGCGGGGGCTTGCTGCATGCTCCTGGTCTTTACTAAGCAGCTACTTATAGGAATTGACACTGGAGGCTGTCTCAGGAGTGTCAGGAATTTGGGTTGTCTCCCACAGAGTGCAGAATTCCCCCCCCCCTTTTTTTCTTACCCCCCAGGTTTGTACCGGGTGTGCAATCCGTACCGTCTTCTGCTGACAGAAGAACCTTTCAACCACCTCCGTTCGCCACTGTACGCACAGGGCCAGGTGCTTTGGTTTGTGACTAATCTGTCGTGCCCACACCTCTCCGGTGGGGCGTGAGGGATTTCTGTTCCTTCCTGCATCACTCCCTGGCGCTGGGTAACACCAACCACGGGGGCTCTGAGGCCAACACGAAGCGCTGCTGGCCCCGGGACCTGGGTTGGGTATTTTGGGTTTGGGTTCTCCTGGTGTTAGTGCAGGTTTGGGGCACGCCTGTGAACCGGTTCCACTTCCAGGCCCTGCCCCCGTGGTTGGTTTTGGCGGCCCGGTTTCGGAGCAGGCGGCAGCGGGTGCCGCTCGGTGCCGCTCCTTCCTTCCCTCCTCTCCAGAAGCACAGAACTGAGACCCAGGGGCAGACCGAAAGGATCGAAAACTCTGAGCTTCCTCGTTATTTAAACAAGAGCCTTTGCGTTTGGACAGGTTGGACTGAATCACAACGGTCAGAAAAGGGACTCAATTTCTCTGTAAATAATTAACAGAATACAGTATTAATGTTTCAGTGCTGAGCTTCATTAGCTTCTAGATTCAATATGCGTGTTCTGGCACCCTTCACACTGCAGTCAGGGTTTTTTGTTTTTTTGTTTTTGACTTTCGGAATAGTGCTAAAAATAATTAACCTATCATTACTTAACGAGCATAAACAGACTGTATTTAACTTTGTCACATAAGATATATATAAATATATATATATATGCTGTAAAATGAGGGGAAAAAAACCTTTCTAATAAACCAATGATTTGTGGAAAAACGTGTGAAATGTCCTGAAGCTGCTGCTCACAGTGTAGCACGGGGCTGTTGTTGTGCAATGCCAGCGTTAGCTGCTTGCTTCATCTTCCCCTGGAGCAAAGCTCGTGCTGCTGGGACACCCTGGGTAGGGTACGGTGAGCCTGGCTGCAAGCGTGTGCTCCTGCTGTGCTTGGGTTCTGCCTGCCTAGCGCTGCTCCAAGGCCGTTATTTTGGATTGGAGCCCCCAACCCCCCAAGTGCTCCACGCTCCCCTTCTGCTGTGAGCCACCCCCCTGCTCCCAGCGGGGCAGGGATGGGACTGGGGTTTGTGCTTTTGGGGCTGGAGTGGCAGCTTGCCTCGGGCCCGTCTTTGTGCTGGGGGCTCTGTGCCGTACTCACCACTCGGTGCGCTGGTGGCAGAGCACAAAGACCAGCCCTGGGGCTTGCTGCTTTTGTGGCTCTGCCCTGGCTTTGCAAGCCCGAGTGTCAGAAACTTGCTAGGTCCTGATTCGGCTGAAGAGAAGAGAGGGGTGCTCCCCTTTCCCCTGCCCCAAGCCCCCGGTGTTGCTGGTGGTTGCAGCAGGGCTGCGAGCTGCCCTTGCCTTGTCCCTCCCTCCTTGCTTGCCCCTGGAGCTGGGGGCCTGGACGAACGACAGCACCCAAATGTTGCAAGAAAGGGGAAATTAAGCACTTTGGGGGAGAGAACTGCAGTTGCCTTGGAGCAATCCTGCGGGGCTTTCTCCTGGCTCTGGGTGCTGACTGCAGCCGGCCTGGGCAGCATCCCCCGGTGTGGAGCAGCCTCCGTTGGGGGCCAGGGGAGACCAGGTGGGTTAAAGCAGTGAAAATCCCACAGCTGCTGGCTGGAGCTGCACAGAGCCCCCATCGTGGCTCCCTCTGGCACCATCCCCGGGAGCCCTCTCCCTGGAAAAATCCGGGCTGCGCTTCCCTCCTGGGGCGGCACGGGGACATTTTGGGTGCTGGGCAAGGGGAGATGCTTTGCTGGCATCTGTGTCCCCTGCTCCATCTCTGCTCCATCCGGCTGTGGAGGCGTTAAGTGTGGGGCCGAGGGGGCTCGGGGCCGAAGGATGTGGGCGCTGCGCTTCCTCCGCAGCCGCCTGAGCCCCGAGATAGCGAGGACGGGCAGATGCCGCTGTCCCAAAGGAGGGCCAGCCCCGTCCCAACTGCCCAGCTGCGGGGTGGCCCTTCCTGCTGCGTCCCCCCAGATAAGAACAGGGATGGGGAATTCCAGATAGGGAAGCTCTGGGCTGCACCAGGCACATTTTGGGGCGAGCCAAGGAGGCGATGGGTGCTGCCTGCTGCGCTCCTGCCCCGCTGGGGGCCCTGCTGCTGCTCTGGGGGCTGTGCTGGGCCTCTGGCCCGGAGCTGCTCCACCCCCAGCCCACGGTGTACGAGGGGCCCCCTGGCAGCTACTTCGGCTTCTCCCTGGATTTCTACGTGACCAAGGACAGGTAGGGAGAGGGTATGGAGCTGGGCATGGACCCTGCTAGCCCCTGAGCCCTGACACCCGCTCCTCTGTGTGCCCCAGGACGAGCGTGGCGGTGGGGGCTCCCCGCGCCAACACCTCGCAGCCCGGAGTGGTCGAGCCCGGCGCTGTCTTCCTCTGCTCCTGGCCGCCTGAAGACCCCCCGTGCGACCCCGTCCCCTTTGACACTGCGGGTGCGTGCACACCGCGGGACGATGCCGGGTGCTGCCACCACCGCGGGGCCCATCCTGGCATGCCCGTTCTTCCAGGGGATGAGACAGAGACCAGTAGCTCCATGAGGCTCCATGTCTACAAGTCCAACCAGTGGCTGGGGGCCTCCGTGACCAGCTGGCATGGCACACTGGTGGTGGGTGCACGTGCGGGCGGGCACCCGTGGGTGCTGGCGGGGCGGGCGCCCACCTGTCCCCGTCCCCAGGCCTGCGCCCCGCTGCAGCACTGGAACGCCATCCAGGAGGACCTCGAGGCTTTCCGCACCCCAGTGGGTGCCTGCTTCATGGGAGCCGCGGGGCTGCGCCGCTTCGTCTGGTACTCACCCTGCCGCAGCACCCAAATGGCCTCCGTCTACAAGGAGAACGAATACAGTGAGTGCGGGCAGGGGGCGGCGGGGGCCCCCCCGGCCGGCCTGACGCCGCCCTGTGCCCGCAGTCCTTGACCAGCGCTACTGCGAGTTGGGCTTCAGCGCGGCTGTCACCTCGGTGAGACGGGGAGCCCAGGGCGCCACCGGGATGGTACCGGGGATGCTCGTGGGGATGTGCCCAGGGATGCTCCCAAGGATGCTCCTGGGGGTGGTCCTGGGGGTGCTTGTGGGGACGCCTCTCAGAATGCTCTCGGGGGATGCTCCTGGGACACAGGAGGCTGTGAGCAGGATGGAGCCCCTGTGCGGGGGGGTGTAGGGATGCTGGGCTGGGGGTGTCCCAGGGGGGTGCTGAAGCTGGCTCTTCCCACAGGATGGCATGCTGGCGCTGGGTGCCCCCGGCGGGTACTACTTCAAGGGTGAGTGCTGCCTGTCCGGGGGTACACCTGCCCCAGCACCCCTGGGTGGGCACGGCGGGATGGGGACACCCCTATAGGTGCCACCTGCTGTGTTTGGGGGCTGGGGAGCAGAGTGACGCCCCCATCACTGGTGTCCCCAGGGCTTCTCTATTTGGGCAACTTGGATTCCATCCTTGCCCGCTTCCATGGCAAGTCCCTGGTTTGGATAGAGGGCCCCAGCCGCCCCACGGTAGAGCAGACATCTGTGGACTACGAGGACGCGTACCGGGGTAAGCAGTGGGTGGGGACAGCCCTGCCCGACTCATCCTGGAGACGGTGGGATCACCGGTGCCCATCTCCCCGCAGGGTACTCGGTGGCCGTGGGCGAGTTCGACGGCAATCCCAAAACCAAAGGTAAGGCAGGGCCACCGGCACTGGGGTTCTGTGCACCCTGTGCTCGGGGTGCCCTCTGCTGCTTTGGGACACGGGTCCAGCTCCAGAGCCCTGTCCATCCCCATGTCCCTGCCTGTGCCAGGGGTCTCTCCATGGCGGGGGCACTCAGGGTTCTTCCCCCTGCAGAGTACGTGGTGGGGGTCCCCAACAAAAGCAACACGACAGGCGAGGTGAGCAGTGCTGGTGCCCAGCTGCATGGGGACAGGGATGTCCTGCGGTGGGGCACTGGGCACCCGGGGGGACACCAGGGATGGGGACAGCGATGGGGCCTGATGCTGCTCTGAGCAGGTGGAGATCTTCAGTGAGGGGATGAGCCTGCGCCGGATGCAGGGCATCGCCAGCGAGCAGGTACCCCCACTGCACCACCACCCTATAGCACCTGCTGCACCCTGCTGCATGGCACCACCACCCTATAGCTGCACCCGGCTCCATTGCACCATCACCCCATCACCTGCCCTACTTGCTCCCCTCACCCCAAAGCCTCCATCTGCCCCCAGTAACACCCCTGAACCACCCACCCCATAGCACCCCATGCTCCCCGCTCTGCCCTACTGGTCAGGGGGTCACCTGCACCCCACAACCCAGGTACCATCCCCTCCCACCCCTTTCCCAGGTGGCTTCGTACTTCGGGCACACGGTGGCCGTGGCCGACATCAACGGGGATGGGTGAGGCCCCTGTGGGCGCAACACCCCCGGGTGCCACCCAACCATTGGGGGTGAGGTGGGGAGGAGGGGGGGGACATACGGGGCTGCATCCTGACCTGGTGCTGGGTGCAGGCGGGACGACATTCTGGTGGGCGCCCCGCTCTACATGGAGCGGCGTCCCGAGGGCAAGCTCTCCGAGGTTGGCCGCCTCTACCTGTACCTGCAGCGGGGGCAGTGGTCCTTCGCCAAGCCCCCCCAGACCCTGACGGGCACCCACCCCTACGGCCGCTTCGCCTCCGCCATCGCCAGCCTGGGGGACCTGGACAAGGACGGCTACGGCGGTAAGCGCGGGGTGGTGGCAGGGGACAGGTGTGGTGGCGGGGGGGGGACACACGTGTGCCACCCCTGGTGCCCGCCTTGATGCTGGGGGCACTGAGGCAGGAGCACCCGCTCTGTCCCAGTGCTCCCGGTGCCACCCTGCACCCCCCTTCCAGTGCCACCTCGGTGCCACCCCACCCTTGTCTGCCATCCTGCAGCCCCCTGGCCCCCACCCCACAACACCCCAACACTCCCTGCACCCGGTGGCACCCGGTGGCTGCTTACGCCCCCTGCATCCACAGATGTGGCGGTGGGCGCCCCGTTTGGGGGTGACAGCGGCAGTGGGCAGGTCCTCATCTTCCGCGGGCAGAGGGAAGGGCTCGAGCCAGTGCCCACCCAGCGCCTCGACAGCCCCTTCCCTGGCCCCGCTGCCTTCGGCTTCGCCCTGCGCGGTGCCACGGACTTGGACGGCAACGGCTACATGGGTACGGCGTCACCGCGTGTCCCCCGCGTGCCACCGTGGTGCCACCCACCCTGCCACCGACAGCCCGCTTGTGCCCACAGATCTGCTGGTTGGGGCTTTTGGGGCCGCCAAGGTGGCCGTGTACCGGTGAGTCCCCAGTGCGGGGCTGGGTGCTGCTGGCTCTGTCCCTTGACACCTGAGCTCTGCTGTCACCGGCGCCGCAGGGGACAGCCCGTGGTGGTGGCCCGGGCACAGCTGAGCGTCCCCAGTGGGCTGAACCCTGAGAAGATGGCGTGTGTCATGCCCGATTCCGACACCCACGTCAGCTGGTGAGCAGCATGGTGGGGACACCGCCAGTGGGGACACCACCATGAGGGACACCGCCATGGCGACAGGTCTCTGAGCACCCATGGGTGCTGTCGCCTTGCAGCTTCCCCGTGGTGCTGTGTGTCAGCGTGACGGGCCAGAACATCCCCCAGAGCATCCGTAAGTGCCCGGCACAGGGCTGGCATCCCCCTCCCCGGGGGTGGCACCGGGCACCTCCACGGTGTCACCGTCACCCGCTGTCACCTCCGCCAGGCCTTGATGCCGAGCTGCAGCTGGACCGGCTGAAGCCGAAGCTGTCCAGGAGGGTGCTCCTGCTGCAGGGCCACCAAGCATCCTGGCACCGGACGCTGGTGCTGGCCATGGGGACGTCCCCGCTCTGCCACAACCTCACCGCCTACCTGCGGGTATGGGGACGGTGCCACTGGGCTGGCACACGTGGGGAGGGGGACAGCGGCACCCTGGGCCAAGAGGGTTGGGGACCACCTGCCCCGTGCCTGGGGTGCCATCGCACGGTGGTGTCCCCAGGACAAGGCTGACTTCAAGGACAAGCTGAGCCCCATCGTCACCAGCCTCAGCCTGGCACTGGCCTCGTCACCGGTTGCCCAGGGGCTGGGGCTGGTGCTGTACGGGGACACCCTGGTGCAGGCGCAGGTAGGGCCCGGTGGGGACACCGCTGGGGACAGCCACCAGCAGCCCCCGGGGCGCGCACAGCCCCGGTGTCAGGCTGGGGCTGTGCTATGCTCTGGCCCCACGGCCCCCACCCTTTCCCTGTGTCTGTCTCTGGGACATGGCCCTGTCCTCAGCACCTCCCTGGGATGTCCCCACTGTCACCCCTGCTGTCCCCAGTGCCTCCCTGAGATGTCCTCCCTGTCCCCCTTGTGGTCGCCAGTCCCTGCCCAGGATGTGCCCTCTGTCCCTCCCACTGTCCCTGCTCCAACCTGAGGTTGTCCCCCCCTGTCCCCACCCTGTCCCCACTCCCTCCCTGGGATGCCCCCCCCTCCTTGTTCCCCCGCTGTCCCCGCTCCCTTCCTAGGACATACGCCATGCCCACCCCATTGTCCCCTCTCCCTCCCTGGGCTGTCCCCCTCTGTCCCCACTCCCTCCCCACCTCCCCCCGCCGCCGCCCCCACCTCCCCCTGCCCCGGCCCAGACCCACATCGTGCTGGAGGACTGCGGGGATGACAACGTCTGCGTCCCCGACCTCAGCCTCGCCGCCCACACGTGAGCACACGCCGGGCCACCATGGGGGGGGGGGGTTCAAGCCCCTGACCCCTGTCCCCCCCCCTACCCCGGTGCTGAGCCCTGCCGGGTCCCCAGGCCAGACACCCGCCTGCTGATCGGGGCCGAGAACGTGGTGTGCCTGCGCGCCCGTGCCACCAACGCGGGTGAAGGTGCCTTCGAGGCCGAGCTGCGGGTGCAGCTCCCAGAGGACACCTACTACCAGAAAGCCCTCAGTAACATCCAGGTGGGTGGCGGGGGGGGGACGGACAAGCCCTGCCCTTGGTGCAGGGGGGGCACCTGCAGCAGGGTCTGTGCCATGTCCCCGCCGTGTTGCTCCTCCCTGTGCCACCGCAGGGGCAGGAGAAGCTGAGCTGCATCCCCAGGAAGGAGAATGGGAGCCGCGTGGTGCTCTGCGAGTTGGGCAACCCCATGAAGGCAGGCGCCCAGGTGTGGGCTCTGGGTCACCCGCTGCCACCCACTGCCACCCACTGCCACCCACCCTCACTCACTGTCACCCTCCCTGCCCCGCAGATCACTGTGGACATGGAGCTGAGCGTGACCGGGCTGGAGGACGTGGGCGATGCCATCACCTTCCAGCTCCAGCTCAGGAGGTGACACTGTGGCCAGGCTGCTTGTGCCCATGCTCAGCGCATCCCCAAACCTTGGGGGGGGCAGTCGGGGGGGCAGTGTCACCCTGCCCACTCTCACCCCCGTGTCCCCGCAGCAAGAACAGCCCCACCAGCGCGGTGGTGACGGTGGCGGTGCCCGTGGAGGCGCAGGCGGCGATGGAGCTGCGAGGGTGAGGGTCTGTGGGACATGGCAGGGGGACACCGGGGTGCCGGGGGGGTGACACTGACCCCGCTAATGCCACCAGGAAATCCCTGCCCACCACCATGGTGCTGCCCACGAGCTGGCACGGGGCGGAGGGCAGCCGCCGGCTGGAGGACCACGGCATCCGCGTGGAGCACGTCTACCAGGTAGGGCGCAGCACCCAAGGGTGCCACCTGAGGCCACGTGTCACCCACTGCCACCTCACTGTCCTCCCCCAGCTCCACAATAAGGGCCCGGCCACCGTCACCAACGTCACCCTGCGCCTCGACGTCCCCACTGAGATCGATGGCCGCATCCTGTTCTACCTGCTGGAGCTGGGCACCGAGGGTGGCATCAGCTGCGCCCAGCCGCCCGACCTCAATGCCAAGCAGGTGGGACACAAGGGGGGGACAGCACCCATCTGGTGGGTGCTGGGGGGGCTGAGGGTGTCCCCTTCTCCTTCCAGCTGGAAATGCCCCAACCCACAGGCGTGGGACCCCGCAACGGCACCCACTGGCGGGAGCGCAGGGAGGCGGGCGAGCCGGTGGCCACGGCGCTGGAGAAGCCCATCCCCGTGGTGAGCGGGTGCTCCCTGTGGGACTGCAGCCCCGCAGGGGCCTTGGGGACAGCGTAGGGGCAGGGGTGACACCCGCTGTGCCCGCAGGACTGCGGCAATGCCACCTGTGTGGAGGTGACGTGCTGGGCGCCCAGCCTGGCCAAGGACCAGCGGGTGCTGGTGAGCGTCCGCGCCCTGCTCTGGATGGACACCTTGCAGCAGGTAGTGGCACCCGCGGGGGACAAGGACATGCTGGGGTGGCACCGTGCCCCCCTGGTGTCCCTGTGGAGCTGTGCCACGTCCCCATACATCCCAGGGACCTGTGGAATGCACCCATGGGGACACCAGGCGTGGGGACGCAGGTGCCCCTTTGGCTACTGGCACCTCTCTTGCTGTGTCCCCATGCGTCCCCGTGTGTCCCCCATGTCTGTCCCCAGCGGGAGCACCTCTTGAAGCAATTCCTCATCCAGTCACGGGGCTTCTTCAACACCTCGGCCATGCCCTACCGTGTCCGGCCCCATGCCCTGCCCACCGGCAAGGCCGAGGTACGGCTGTCACGGTCAAGGGGGGAGTGACGGCCAGTGCCAGCGGTGGCCCCGGTGGTGGCACCCCGCTGTCCCTCTGCAGGCTGCCACCGAGGTGATGCGCGCCAGCCCCGACGGCAAGCGGGAAGTGCCGGTGTGGTGGGTGGTGCTGGGCGTCCTCGCGGGGCTCCTGCTCCTCACCCTCCTCATCCTCCTCATGTGGAAGGTGAGCGTGTGTGTGTGGGGGGGGGGGCACACGTCACAGCGCTGCCGGGCACCCCTGGGGACAGCTGGGGAGGGTGGTGGCCCGGTGACACCCTGCCATTGCAGTGGGACCCCAATGGCAACAGAAGGGACCGGAGAAATGGGGAGCCCTGGGGAGGGGGCTGTGGGCGTGGGGTGGGGGCGATGCTGGGAGCGGGTCCCCGAGGGTGGGGGTGTCACCATGTCCCTCTTCCAGATTGGCTTTTTCAAGAGGACCCGGCCACCCATGGAGGAGGACACGCAGGAGCCGGGACAGGCCCAGGAGATGGGGGGCACCCAGAGCTAGGGGGGACCCCAGGGTCCCCTGCACCCTCTGCACCCCCACCCCACAGCCCTGGCCCTGCCCCGATGTCCTCAGCACCCATGGGTGCCCATGGTGCTTGTCACCCCCCCCCCCGCTGCCCCTGGACAATAAATCCTAGCACCCGTGGGGTGACGTGGGGTGCCACAGCGGCGTGGGGGGGACACGGGACACTCGGTGGGCATGCACGGGGACAGGGGGCGCCCAGCGGGTGCCGGGGTGCCCAAGGGTGGCGCGGATGGGTGTCACTGGGGGGTGCCGGGGTTGGGAGAGGGTTGGGATGCTGCTGCTGGGACTGGGGAGTGGTGCCGGTAACGGGGGTCGGGACCAGGGGCTGGTGCAGAACCGGGGTCGGTGCTGGGACCCGGGGAGTGGGACTAGGGGCCGGTGCCGGTAACGGGGTTCGGTGCCAGGACCAGGGGTTGGTGCCGGTACCAGGGGGCCGTGCCGGGACCGGGGCTCGCTGCCGGTCCTGGGGACCGGGACTAGGGGTCGGTGCCGGGACCGGGGGGTCGGTGCCAATAAAGGGGGGCCGGGACCGGGGATCGGGGCCGGGACCGGGGGTCGGTGCCGGGACCGGGGGTCGGTGGCGGTCCCGGGGTCCGGGACTAGGGCTCGGGGCAGTGCCGGGGGTCGCAGCCGGCCCCTCTCTGTTCAGCCCCGAGTCACCGCCGCCCTCCCGTGCCCGTCTCCCCCTCCCCATCTCCACCCGGTGCGGGCGGGCGGCGGTGCCCGGCGGCACCGGCAGGTGGAGCCCGGTCCCCGCGGCTGAGCCGAGCCGAGCCGAGCCGAGCCGGGCTGGGCGGGGCGGGCCGGGCCGGGCCGTGCCGGGCCGGGCATGGCGGGGTGAGGGCGCGGAGGCACCATGCGGCCCCCCCGCCTCCTGCCGCTGCTGCTGCTGCTGCTGGCCGGCCGCGGGGCGCGGGGCGCGGCGGAGCCGGGGGCGCTCGGTGAGTGCGGCCTTTGTGTGCGCGGCGGCGGGGCCGGGGCCAGCCCCCCCCCCACCCCCCCGTTATCCTCCCCCCACGCCCCCCAGCATCCTGCCCCCCCCCCCCCCCCCCAGCATCCCCCTCCTCGTCCGTCTGTCCGTTCCTCACCGGCCGTCTGTCCGCCCCCCCCCCCCCAATCTGTCCGCCCATCCCACCTGCGGGGGTGTCGTGGGGTGTTGGGAGGGGGGGGGGAGCACCCCCCCTGGGTGCATGGGGGGGGTCGCAGTGTTGGGGTGGGGGGGCTGGTAGCACCCGTGGGGGTGGTGGGGGGGGGTGGTGGCTCTGGGCGGTGCTGGGGGTGTGTGATGGGGGGGGGGGGTCCCGGGGCGGGGGGGGGGGGGTATTTTTGGTAGGGGTTGGGGTGAGCCCCGTAGCGGGCACCTCCGGTAGGCAGGGTGGGGCTGGGGGCGCTGGGTGCCACCGTGGGGTCCCTGCGGCCCCCCGTGACCCCTCCCCGCACCCCAAACCCACCCACCAGGGTGAGGGGTGCCCGTGGGGCTGAGACGGTTGGCAAGGGTTGGGGGGGGGGGGAAGGATGTGGTGTCCCGGACCACCCCCAGCCGGCATCACCCGCGCCCATCCCCGTGCCACCCCGGCTGGGAGGTGGTGACGGGGGCACGGGGCCTGGCACTGGCGTGGGGAGAGCGCTGGGGGCTGCGGGGCCATACTGGGAGGAATGGGGGGGGGGGGCACCAGTGTGGCCGTGCCACCCGGTGGGGCCCCTTCATGGGTGGGCAACGCTGCCGTGCTCACGGCTGGGAGGGACACGTGGGCCCCCCGCTCCCGAGGACGCCGTTGGTGCCAGCTGTCCCCCGGCAGCTGCGGGTGGCCGGCACGTGGCCGCGGGGACATTCCTGCTGCCCTGCGGGTGCCGGCTGTCCCTGGTATTTGTGCACCCCCCCGCTGGACCCCCATGCTTATTCCCCCCCCCACACTCAATCAGGCGCATCGCCGGAGCAGCTGCTGCGAATTCCTCCCCTCGCCCACATCTGGGCAACATCTGGGCGCGGGGCGGCTGCCCCCTGCCGCGGGGGCTTTCGGGGGGCAGGATGCTGCCGGGGGGGCACACGGGGTCCCGAAAGCGCCCGGGGCGGGCGGGATGAACGAGGTCGTTGCCTGGGCGACAGCGCCCGAGCCGGGCGGGCTGCCAAGGGCTGCGGGCTCATGCGCAGGCAGCCGGCGGCACGGGGGGGGGGGGTGTGGAGAGCGGGTCCCCCCCCGGCTGTGCCCACCCTGCCCCGCACCCGTGCCACCTGGGGACCCTGGAGCGCGGTGGCAGGGGCAATAGACCCCCCGCTGTCTGCATCGGGTGGGCACGGAAATGGGCAGGGGGTGGTGGCCGTCACCCTGTGGTGGCCGGGACCTGCGGGGTTGGTGGCTGCCACCCCACATCAGTGGGCCCGGGGACCTGCCGGGATGGTGGCCAGCACCTTGCTGGGGTGGTAGCCGTGGCCTTACTGGGATGGTGGCCACCACCCACGTGGGGTGCTGCCCATGAGCCCCTTTGGGGTGGGTCCAGCACCTGGCTGAGATGGGTTTCACCACCCTGCCAGGAGGGTGCCCACGACCTGCTGGGATGGGTCCACCAGCACCTTGCTGGGCTGGGTCCTAGCACCCTGCTGGGGTGGTGCCCCTGACCCCATGGGGTGGTACCTGCGACCTTACTGGGGTGGCTCCCACCACCCCAAGCAGGACGCCACCCACCACCCACGAGGATGCCACCCCACCCCGTGCCACGCCGGCAGGGTCGTGCCTGCACCCACCACGTCCTGTCCCCGTCCCCCCCCGCCCCGCGTGTCCCCACAGAGGTGCTGCTGAAGGTGCAGGTGTATGAGAGCGGGGCTCTGGCCCCGCTGGCCCAGGCCACCCTGGAGGTTTTTGGCAACCGCAGCTCGCTGGCCACCGGCACCACCAACCACGAGGGCGCCGGCGTCCTGCCCCTCGCCTACCGCCTGGGCTCCTGGGTCCTCGTCACCGCCACCCGCCGCGGCTACGTCACCGCCTCCGTGCCCTGGCGCGTCACCAAGCTGCCATGTGAGTGATGGGGACCCCGGCCCCTTGGGGAGTGGGGGGGCTCTCAGATCTTATGGTGGGACCCGATCGCTTAACAGGGGGCTCAGAGCATTTATAGGGGACCCCAGCCCCTTACTGGGGGGGGGTCTGTCACATATAGGAGAACCTAGTCCCTTACCGGGGGGTCTCTGAGCCCTTTTAGGGGACCCCCAGTCCCTTAATGGGGGGCTCTGGCATCTTGTGGGTGGAACCTGGACCCTTACTGGGAGGTTCTGAGCCCTTGTGATGGGCCCCCAGTCCCTTAGTGGGGGATCCTAATCCCTTACTGGGAGTCTCTGGGCCCTTATGGAATCCCTTACAAGGGGGCCCTGATGCTTTACAGGAGGCCCCAATCTCTTATAAGAGACTCAGATCCCTGAGTGGGGGGCTCAGATACCTTATAGGGGACCCCAGCCCCTTACTGGAGAACCCTGATTCCTTACTGGGTGGCTCAGAGCCCTTGTGGGGGACCTTGAGTCTTCACTGTGGGAGCTGATCCCTTACTGGGGGACCTGGTTCTATACTGGGGGCCTCAATCCCTTATGGGGGGGGGGGCGTGATGCCTTAATGGGGACCCTCGCTTCTCCAGTACTGGGGGGCTCCAATTCCTTACTAGGTTCCTTGCTGGGTGCCCTTGATCCGTTATTGGGACACCAGTTCCTTACTGGGACCCCAGTCCCTTACCAGGGCACCCAAAGAGCTTCTGGGGAGTGGTCTCTTAGGGAGAGGAATTTTGGGGGTCTGGCCCTTGGGGCTCAGCATGGGTGGCCCTGATGGGTGATGTGGCACAGCGGGGGTGCGGCCGCGTCCTGGTGGCCCTGACGTCCCCTGGGGGGGGCACCCTGGGCTCGGCGCCAGCCCATGGCCCCTGGGGCCGCTGCGTTGCGGAGGGGGGGCAGCGCCGGGCGGCGTCGATGCGGTGACCTTGCTGGGGGGCCAGGACGAGTGGGAGTGCTCAGCCGGGGGGGTGCGGGGGTGGGGACTGGGATGAGGGGTGGTGCAAGAATGGGGTGTTGGGGGCGTAAAAGGGTGGGGAGCACTGAGGGCTTGGGGTGTGCAAGGGTCGATGTGCCTGTGGTAGTGCCAGGACTGAGGTGTGCGAGGATCGGGGTGTCTGTGGGTTGTGCAAGAATTAGGGTGCTTGGGGAGTGCAGGGCTTACGGGCGTGCAGGGGGTGTGCCAGGATCGGGGTGTGCAAGGACTGGGGACGTGCATGGGGTGTGCAAGGATTGGGGTGCAGGGGGTGTGCCAGGATCGGGGTGTGCCAGGACTGGGGACATGCATGGGGTGCCCGCCAGCCTGCTGCGTGCCACCGCCCGTCCCCGCTGTCCCTGTCCCCACGTCGCGGCAGTTGCTACTCTATTTTTACCCCTCCCCAGCCGCAGCCTATTTTGGGCTCTGCTGGAGGCCTCCAAGGGGGGGGGGTCACCCCCCAGTGCCCGTCGCGACCGATCCTGCGCCCTCCTCCTCTTCCTCCCCAACCCTGTCACAGGCGGGGTGCTGGGGGGAGGTGTCCGGGGGGGCTCCCCCACCCATCACCACGTCCCTCCTCCGCAGTGTATGCCTCCGTCAGCCTCTACCTGCTCCCGGAGCGCCCCGCCACCCTCATCCTCTACGAGGACCTGGTGCAAATCCTGCTGGGCTCCCCAGGTGAGTGGGGGCATCCTATAGCTGGCTATGGGGGGACACCAGCCCCAGACATCCTATAGCTGGATATCGGAGGGACACCAAGCCTCTTCCCAGCACCCCTAGGTGTCCTATAGCTGGTTATCGAGGGAGCCACCAACCCCAGACATCCTAAAGCTGGCTGGGGGTGCGGGGCACCAACCACCTCTAGCACACCCAGACATACCCAGATGTCCTATAGCTGACTATGGGGTGCCACCAACCCCCAGAACCACCAGACATCCTATAGCTGGCTATGGGGCCACCAACACCCCGACATCCTACATCTGATTATGCTGTGTGTGTGTGGGGGACATCACTTGCCCGTCCCCCCTTCTTGTCCCCGCAGGTGCCCGGGGCCAGCCGTGGGTGCAGTTCCAGAGGCGGGCGGCGCGCCTGCCCCGCAGCTCCACGTACAGCCAGCTCTGGGCATCGCTGACGGCCGCCACCGCCCCGCGGGACCTGCGGAGCTTCCCTGCCTTCCTGGGGACTGAGCACAACGGCAGCGGTACGGGGTGGCCAGGGGGGAGCGGGGAGCCTTGGTGCCTCATCCGCTCACCTGCCCCATCCCCTGCATCCATCCCTGCAGCCAATGCCACCTGGCTGGAGCTGGTGCCCGTGGCGGCCCTCAGTGTCCACCTCTTCACGGGGAACGGCACTGAGGTGCAGCTCTCCGGCCCCGTCCATCTGTCCATCCCACTGCCCCCTGACACCGGCACCCTGGTGGCCACCAGCGTGCCTGCCTGGAGGTTCGACCCCAAGAGTGGTGAGCGCTGGATGGGGATGCTGAGATGCAGAGGGGAGTGGGGTGCGGGACACTGGTATTGATGGCCACGGGTGGGATGGGTTTGGGTGGTGACAGCCATGGGCGAGATGAATTTGTGTGGTATTGGCTATGGGCAAGATGAGTTTGGGTGGTATTGGCCATGGGTGAGATGAGTATGGGTAATATTGGCCATGGGTGAGATGAGTTTGGGTGGTACTGACCATGGGTGAGATGAATTTGGGTGGTATTGACCATGGGTGAGATGAGTTTGGGTAGTATTGGCCATGGGTGAGATGAGTTTGGGTAGTATTGGCCATGGGTGAGATGAATTTGGGTGATTACACCCCTTCTTGAGATGAATTTGGGTGGATGAGCCATGGGTGACATGAGTTTAGGTGATGATGGCCATGGGTGAGATGAGTTTGTTTGGTAATGACCATGGGTGACACAACGGGGCTTTGACCAACCTGCTCTAGTGGGAGGTGTCCCTGCGCATGGTGGGGGAGGGTGGAATTAGGTGACCTTTAAGGTCCCTTCCAACCCTAACAATTCTGTGATTCAGTGAGCTTGGGAGGTGATGGCCATGGGTGAGACGAGTTTGGGTGGTGATGGCCACGGGTGAGATGAGTTTGGGTGGTGATGGCCACGGGTGAGATGAGTTTGGGTGGTGGTGGCCATAGGTGAGATGAGTTTGTGGGTCTCAGCCTGCTAGGGGAGTCACCTGGGAATGTGGACAGAGCCACGTGGTGATGCTGGATGCTCGTCCCTGCAGGGCTGTGGGTCCGCAATGGGACGGGGCTGATCCGCAAGGAGGGCCGGCAGCTGTACTGGACCTTTGTCTCCCCCCAGCTGGGGTACTGGGCAGCGGCTCTGCCCTCTCCTAGCACAGGTAGGAAGGAGCCCCTGCACCCCTCAGGCTGAGCACCCCATGGGGAGGGGGGGGGGAGCACCCATGGGAGACGTGGGCTGGGCCATGTCCGACCCTGGTGTCCCCCCCCAGGGCTGGTGGCGATGGCTGCGGGCATGAAGGACATCACCGCTTACCACACCATCTTCCTGCTCACCATCCTGGGCGCTCTGGCCCTGCTCGTCCTCACCCTACTCTGCCTCCTCATCTACTACTGCAGGTCAGCACCGACCCCCGGGCACCTCCACCTGCCTGGCACCCCCAGATGTCCACCTGGCTATGGGGGCCACCAGCCCCCAGGAGTCCCACAGCTGGTGGACCCCTATCTAACAGCCTCCAGCCGGTCGTGGAGGCTGGTGGGGTCAGGCCACAGGACCCCAGTGCCACCATGCCGTCAGGCTGGTCATCACCCTGGTGCCACCGCTGTCCCCACAGGCGGCGATGCCTGAAGCCGCGGCAGCAGCACCGCAAGCTGCCGCTCTCGGGGACCTTGGATGCCTCCAAGCGGGACCAGGCCACCTCCATGTCGCAGCTGAACCTCATCTGCAGCAGCCACCTAGAGACGGCATCCTCGGGGGGGGACACCGAGGCGCACACCCCCGTCCTCAAGTCCTCCTTCGCTGCCTCCCGTGACTTCGACAGCTCCCGTGAGGACTTCTTCAAGCAGGTCCCGGCCCCCCCAGCCCCCCCGGCGCCCGCCAGCACCCTGGGGCGCCGCCGCGTCCCCCGGGAGGACTTTGGCCGTCCAAGCGAAGCCTTTGGCCTCGCGGCCGCCCGCTCAACGGAGGGGCTGGTGCCACCTCCGCCGGACGACTACCAGCGGGGCCACCCCCCGGCCCCCCGCCCCGAGCCCTTCGAGCGGCCGGCGGGAGGGGACCTGCCACCTACCGAGCCGCTGCCGCCGCCGCCACCACCGCCGCGGCCACCCTCGCTGGGCCAGCCGGGCCAGCTCATCCTCTGCGGCCCCCTTGACGGCGGCCAGGAGGACGTGTACCGCGGCGTGGTGCCCACCCTGCTCATCCCTGCCCGCTACATGCGCCTGGACGGGGCGCCCGAGGGGACCCCCCAGCCGGATGGGGGTGGCCCGGCGGTGACAGCGGCAGCGGCGGCGGCGGTGACCGGTCCCCCTCCCGTGGCGGCGGCGGCCCCCGGGGGCGCCCCGGTGGCCATCCCGGTGCTGCTGAACGAGTCGGCGGTGGCGCAGCTCAACGGGGAGCTGCAGGCACTGGCGGAGCAGAAGCTGCTGGCGCCGCGCGCCTGGTTCGTCTCGCTGGACGGCCGCGCGTCCCACGTCCGCCACTCCTACATCGACCTGCAGGGCGGCGACAGGGGGCCCCTGCCCCGCGCCCGGCCCCCCCGCGCCCCCCCCTCGCCCGAGGACAGCGCCCTGGCCCCGCTGCTGGGCGGCCCCCAGGGGCGGCGGGGGGCCGGGGGGAGCGGCGGCGGCGGCGGCGGCAGCACCCGCAGCAGTGCCAGCGAGCCCCCCCGCGACTCCCCCAGCAGCCCCGAGGACGAGGCAGGCGAAGGGGGCGAAGGGGGGGACGAGGCGGGCGACCGCAAGAGCCCCTGGCAGAAGAGGGAGGAGCGGCCGCTGATGGTCTTCAATGTCAAGTAAGCGTGGCCCTGGCCCCGTTTCTGGGCCCGTCCTCATCGCCATCCCCATCGCCATCCCTGTCCACGTCCCCATCTCCTCCTCCATCACCCATCCCCGTTCCCCCATCCCCGTCCCCCCTCCGTCCTTGCCCCGGGGAGGTGGGGACACCCCAGGACCCTGCAGTGGCAGCAGGGACGTGGTGACACTGGGCACGACCCAACCATGCTTCCACCCCCACCCTGATCCCATACCGGCCCCATCCCATGTCCCTGACCCTGTCCCCGAGCCCCCTCCCCTTCCCTGTGAGGCCACCCGTGTCCCTGTGGGAGCCCCTCCAGATATTTTGTGTCCCCCCCCGTCCCCCCCCATGCATGGGGTCCTGCTGCCCTGCACCCCCCACCCCCAAGTGCCTTCCCCAGAGGGGTGCCAGGTGCCCCCCAATGCCCGCTGCCCCCCCGCCCTTTGCCATGACACTGCCATGTGTACGTGGGGGTGGGCAGCAGGTTAGTGCCCCCCCCCCCCCCACTGAAACGTGTCCCTCCTTGTGTCCCCACAGGGCGGGGGGGGCCGGCAGCGCCCCCCGGGCCAGCGGCACCTCAAAGCTGGCATAAGAGCGGGGGGGGGGGGGGGGCACTATCGCCCCCCCCGTTTGCCCCCCCAGCCCTCTGCTTTGAATTTTATTTGTCTTTCTAAATGTTTTATACGGGGCAAGGCAGAAGAAGGGCGAGCGGGGCCGTGCCTGCAGCGGGGGGGGTGGGGTGGGGTGCGACCCCCCTCCCCCCGCGTGTTCGTTAGATGCCATTAATATATAAAAATCCCGTTGAGACACCGCAGCCTCCGCCTCTGCTTCTCCTCCCCCCCCCCGGCAAAAAAAAAAAGGGGAAAAAAAAAAACAAAACAGGTGCTTTTCCTAGAAACCCTTTATTTTGTGGGGCCCATCCAGCCGGTGTCCCCTGCCCCGGGGCGGGGGTGTCACAGCAGCGTCCTGCTGGAGATGCCCCCCCCGACGTCCCAGCGCTGGGGCCAGCACTCGCGCCCCCCCCGGGCGCAGCGGTACCCGGCGGGGCAGCAGCGACGCCCGTCCTCACAGCAGGAGCCCTACGGAGAGGTGCAATTGGGGACGTCGGTGGGGACATCGGTGGGGACGCAGCCCCCGCCACATGTCCCCTTCCCCCCAAATGCCACCCACTGACCTGGGCGAAGGGGCAGCGTGCCCAGGAGCCGTCCTTGCTGCGGCAGCAGCGCTGGCCGGGGAGGCAGGCACGGGCGGTGTCACCGGGGATGGTGGCCACGGGGCGCAGCGGGGACAGCGGTGGCCCCGCGGGGGCCGGTGACCACAGCAGGGTGGCCGCCAGCAGCTTCTCGCAGCTCTGGGTGGCCACGTTGCAGGTGTAGCCCCTGGGGCAGCAGTGCTGGTGGTCCTTGCAGCAGACGGCCTTGGGGTGGGGGGGTGCACACAAAGGCTCGGTGACATCCTGCACCTCCCCCCCCAGCACCCCGTGTCCCCCCCCAGCCCAGTGCCACACTGCTGAAGCCGTTGGGGGGGGGGGGGGGGGAGGAATGTGCGTATGGGAAGCGCCCCCCCCCCCCCCCAGGTTGGCACATCCCCATAGCCAGGGTGCAGATAGAGCTGGGGGGGACAGGACACAGGGCACTCCCCCACCATGTCCCCTCCACCTTGGGTGGGTGTCACATCCTGGACGGGGGGGTGCTGCTGAGGGGGCTGTTCTGGGCATGCAGCCCCCCCCCGAGACCCCCACACAGTCCCTACTGTGCCCAAAGAGGGGGCACTGGGGCCGCCTGCCACAGCCCTCCAGCATGGCAGGGGACATACGGGGGGGGGCAGCGATGGAGGCTGCGCCGTGTCCCCTAACTGTCCCCGAAGAGCCACATCGCACAGTGCCACTCTGCCCAAAAGCCCCTCCCAGATGCCACCCTGACCGCCCCCCCGCCCCTTTACTCGCCACCCCCCGCGCCCCCCACCTGCTCCAAGGGGCAGCACGCCCAGGTGCCCAAGGTCAGCTGGCAGCACGTGCTCCCGTCGGGACAGCTCGTCTCGTCGTCGCACTTCACGTCCCCCCCCCGGCCCCGCGCCGGGGTCTTGCTCAGCCAAGGCAGGCGGACCCCCCCCTGCAGGCAGGAGCTCCCCTGGGGGTCGCAGGTGTAGCCCTGGGGGCAGCAGTGCTCGTGGTCGGGGCAGCACACGGCCTGGGGGGGACACGGGTGGCACTCAGCATGACCCCACAGGGGCACCTGGCTGTCCCCTATGCTGTCACCTGTGTGGGGTGGGGGGGTAGTGGGGTGTCCCAGAGCACCCCGGTGGCCTCGCGGCTCTTTGTGCCCTCCTGCCACTGGAGCCCCCGGCTTGTCCCAGTGAGCAGCAGGGGACAGGGGACACTGGGGGACAGGGGACACTTGGGGACAGGGGACACTCGGGGACTGGGGACACGGTCCCATCATGCTGGGCACAGGGGACACCCACCCTCGTCCCACCCAGGGCGTGGGGACACCTGCCCTTGTCCCATCAGGGGACAGGGAACATCTGCCCCCATCCCTCCCCAGGCCCAGGGGACAGCAGCCCCACCCCTCGCCCCCACGCATGTCCCCAAGCCCCCCACCCACCTATGGGATCCCTCCAGCCTCATCCCTGCCCACAGGAACACCCCTGGGTGCTCCCCCAAGCCCCCCACCAGGGCTGAGCCCAACGGGGGACCACAGCCTGGCCCCGTCCCCCTGCTGCCCCCCGTCACCCCCCTGCCCCGTGCCCCCCCACCTGCTCCAAGGGGCAGCACCCCCAGGCGCCTGAGCTCAGCCGGCAGCACGTGTTCCCGTCGGGACAGCTCGTCTCGTCGTCGCACTTCACGTCCCCCCCCCGGCCCCGCGCCGGGGTCTTGCTCAGCCAGGGCAGGCGGACCCCCCCCTGCAGGCAGGTGCCCCCCTGCGGGTCGCAGGTGTAGCCCTGGGGGCAGCAGTGCTCGTGGTCGGGGCAGCACACGGCCTGGGGGGGACACGGGTGGCAGTCAGCACGGGGACACCTGGCTGTGCCCTGCGTAGGGTGGGGGGGACGTGGGGTGTCCCAGAGCATCCCAGTCTCCTCCTGTCACTGGAGCCCCCAGCTCGTCCCAGTGAGCAGCGGGAGACAGGGGACACCGGGGGAGAGGGGACACCCACCCTCACCCCAGCCAGGGCACGGGGACACCTGCCCCCACCCCTCCTGGGGCACAGGGAACACCTTGGGGGGGGGGACACGGTGCCCTGGGAACATCCCTGGGGGATGCGTCCTGCTCGTCACTCCCCTGGGGACCTTTGCGTGTCCCCCCCACGCCCCCCCCACCTGCTCCAAGGGGCAGCACCCCCAGGCGCCCGAGCTCAGCCGGCAGCACGTGTTCCCGTCGGGACAGCTCATCTCGTCGTCGCACTTCACATCACCAACTGGGGACAAAGGGACGGTGACAGCCGGCGTCCCCTCCGTCCCCAGGATGGCACCGGGGGGTCCCAGCCCCCCCCCCAACCTTACCGCGTGCCGGCGGCCGTGCCGGGTCCTGCACCGAGGTGCACATGGAGCGCTCCAGGTCGCAGGTGGTGCCTTGGGGACAGCAGTGCTGCCCGTCGCTGCAGCACACGGCCTGCGCAGGGGGGGGACAGCCGCGGGTGACAACACCGCAGGTGACAGCCTGCCGCCACCCCGGGGTGCTGCGTGGGGACGCGGGGACGCACTCACGTTCTGCAGGGGACAGCAGCCGTACTGCGCTGAGGGCAGCCGGCAGCACGTGGCACCGTCCGGGCACGCCGAGCGGCCATCGGGGCACGTCACCTGGTGCAGCGTGGCTGCTGGGGGGACACGGTGTCACCGCGAGCCATGCCCCCGCCACCTCCGTGTCCCCACAGGTCACGGGGGACAGAAGGCGAAGGGTCCCTGCCATCTGGGATGATGCTGCACCTGGGGCAATGGTGTGCCACAATGGCTTGGGGACAGCTCTGGGGCACTGGGGACAGAAATGTGCCATACGCAGAGCTGGGACATATGGGGGGGACAGGGACGTGCCATACCTGGTGCTGGGACACTGGGCATATTGGGACAGGGATGTGCCATAACCAGTACTGGGACATTGGGCATATGGGGACAGGGACGTGCCATACCCAGTGCCCGCCGCTGGCTCTTCCAGGCGGGAAACTTTGTGCTCAACGGCGTGTCACCGTGGGGCGAGAGGCAGCGCCCGTGGGCCAGGTCACAGGTGGTGGCATGGGGACAGCAGTGCACCTTGTCCTCGCAGCACGATGCCTGCGGGCGCCGGACCCGGTCACCACGGTGGCTGCCGCAGGCCGGTGTCCCCGTCCCCGTGGCCGTGCCCGTACCTGTGGCATGGGGCAGCACCCCCAGGCGCCGCCGGGCGTCACGCAGCAGGTGGCGTTGCGGGGACACTCGGACGTCCCGTCGGGACACCGCAGCGCGGCCACGGCAGCGACCCCGGCCAGGGCCAGGGCCAGGGCCAGGCACAGCGTCACCGTTGTCCTCATGGCGCGGGGGACACCTGCGGGTGGCAGCGCCCCCACCGCGCGCCCGTGCCTCAGTTTCCCCACTCGCAGAGCAGGGCTGGGCTCTGCCCCTCTCCCCCGCCCCCGTCTCTCACTTCCCCTTTCTTTTTTGTGGGGGTGGTGGAAAACCCTGACCCCCCCCCCCCTTACAGCACCCTCCCCATTCCCCCCCCCTACAGGTGCCGCCATTCCCGATAAAACCACAGCACAAAGTCCACAGCAGTGGGCAGGGGGCTGCGTGCCAAGGGGGGGCCCTAAGAGCCTGGGGGGGACCCTAAGGGCCCGGGAGGGACCCTAAAGGCCAAAGCCCCCCCCCCCCCGTGTGCCATCTGGGGATGACAGGAACCTGGGGGGGGCCCTGCGGTGTCCCACGCCCCGACCGCCGGCCGCAGCGCCCCGATAGCATCTCGCTGCGGCGGGGGAAGCTGCACGTGGGGCGTGGGGGGGGGGCAGCACCCCGTGGTGGCACCCATGGGTGCGCTGCTCCCCCCCCCCCACACTCTCCCTTCCTGCTTTCCCCCCCCCCCCTCCACTTTCACTTCCCCTCCCTGCTGGGAACTGAGGTGCAGGGGGCGGGGATGGGGCTGGGGGGGTCACGGTGCTGCCCCGTCCCTTTGGGGTGTGCGGGGAGACCCCTGGGGTCACAGCACAGCCCCCCCGCCCCATGTCAGGGCTGGGCCGACCGTCCCAGTGCCCTCCAGTTCCCCCGGGGTCCCCCAGTGCCTCCCAGTACCCTCCAGTTTCCCCAGGGTCTTATAGTGCCTTCTAGTTCCCCCCGGTGCATCTCAGTTCCCACCAGTACCTCCCAGTTCCCCCATTCTTCCAGCTCTCCCAGTGCCCCCCAGCACCTTCCAGTTCCCCCCAGTTCCCCCCCGTGCCTCCCAGTGCTCCCCAGCCCCCCCCAACTTCTCCCAGTTCCCCCCAGTTCTCCCAGTTCCCCCCAGTGCCTCCCAGTTCTCCCCAGTCCCCCCCAGTTCTCCCAGTTCCCCCCCAGTTCAGCCATCACCTCCCAGTGCTCTCCAGTTCCTCCGGTTCCCCCCAGCGCCTCCCAGTTCCTCCCAGTGCCTCCCAATTCTCCCAGTTCCCCCAGTGCCTCCCAGTACCACGTGGTTCCCAGTTCCCTCAGGTTCCCTCAGATCCCCCCAGTCCCTCCCAGTGCCCCCCAGTCCCCCCGGACCCCCCAGTCCCCCCTGACCCCTCCGCGCCCCCCGCCCCGTACCGTGCTCGTGCCCGTGCCCGTGCTCGCTCCCGACGCTCACCTCCCCCCCGCCGCTAGCCCCGCCCCCTTCCCCCCATTGGCCCACCGCACCCCCCTCCCTCCTCCCATTGGCCGCCGCCGCCAAGGGGCGGGGAAAGCGGCCCCCAGGCCTCAACCCCGCCCCTCCCCGTCGCGTGACGCCGGGTCACGTGACCGCCCCCCTGCCCCCCGGGGCAGTGCGAGGGGTCCGGGGGGGCTCGGCCGTGGGGGGGGGGGGGCCGCAAGGTGCCCCCCCGAAACCTCCCCACCCCGCGGGACCCGGCCTGGGGGGCGCAGGGACCCCCCCAGGGAACCCCCCCCCGGGGTTTTGGGGGGCCCTGACCTCGGAATTGGGTGTGGGGGGGGTCCCCGCAGGGCCCCCCCTTGAGCTGGCGGGGGGGGGGGGGGTCCCAGCAGAGCCCCCCCCAGGCCTGGTTGGGGTTGGGGGGGGGGTCCCTGCAGGGCCCCTGCCTTAGAGCTGGTTGGGGGGGGGGGTCCAGCAGAGCCCCCCCACGGCCTGGTTGGGGTTGGGGGGGTCCCTGCAGGGCCCCCACCTGGAGCTGGTTGGGGTTGGGGGGGTCCCTGCAGGGCGCCCCCCCACTGGGCCCCGTGGCCGTGAGGACAGAGGAAGCAGGAAAAGTCCCTCGTCCCCCCCGCGGCGACCCGAAAGCAGAAGTGGGAGCAGTGGGTGGGTGGTGGGGGGGGATACGGGCACAGGACACAGCGACAAGAGGGCCCCCCCGCAGGGACAGGTGGCCCAGGCACAGGCAGGCAGCATCAGTGTCACGGGGGTTTATTGGCGCTGGTGGCACTGGTGGCGCTGGTGGCTCAGATGGCCGACTGCTCCTGCCGGAAGGGGTCGGTGGCCGGCGGGCGCTCGGGCTCGGTGGCCATGGCGGCCTGGCGCAGCGCGGCCATGTGCTCCTCCGCGGCCGCCAGCGAGCGGTCCACCCAGTCGCGGGCACCGGGCTGGTGGCAGGCGCTGCGCGTCACCAGCACCAGGTGGCTGACGGACAGCAGCAGCGCCGCGGCCCTGCGGGCGGCACGGCTGTGTCAGGGCAGACGCCCGCGGGGTGGCTTCGAACCGCGGCCCCCCCCCCACCCATGCGTCCCCCACGTGTCCCCCTCCTGCCCGCCGGTGTCACCTGGCGTCCAGCAGCTTGGGGTCCAGCGGCGGGTACATGGATCTCACCACGTCGTCCACCCTGGCGGCACCACGGGGACGGGGTCAGCACTGCGGGGACGCCGGGAGGGCCCTGCCACCGCACCCCCGGTGCCCCCCTCACCTGGGGCTGATGCGTTTGGCCACCACGATGATGTCACCCAGGCTGGAGGGTGACTTCACGCGGGCACCCGAGCCCATGGTCATGGCCACCAGCTTCTCCGTCAGCGTGTGGCAGATCTGCGGGGTCGGGGAGGTGGCAGGGTGGCTGCTCGGCACCCTGGGGACCGTGGGCACATCGGGTGCCACCGCCCGGACTCACCTTCAGGATGGCGATGCAGTGCGAGACCAGGCCCCTGCGGACAGGAGGAGACGTGACTCTGGGCAGACCCCGTCCTCGCCTCCATGTCCCCATCACCCGCCCGGCACGTGAGCCACCAACCCCACCATGGCCGCATCTGGACCCGTGGGGGTGTCCCCACACAGGGACATGCCTGGGGACCGTCCCCTCCTGTGGGTTCTGGGGACACCCAGAGCTCTGCTTGGCGGTGGCGGTTTGGGGACCAGTGGCGCGGGGCTTACGAGGCGTCCTCGATCCAGTCCTCGTTCTCCAGGATGGCCTCGATGTGTGGGTTGGTGATGACCACGTCGTCCAGCTCCAGCTCTGAGGGCTCCGACTGCGTCTCCATCGCCCCAATGAGGTCCACAATGGGCCTGGTGGAGATGCGGGTGGCTCTGGGGACAGTGCCACCTCCACGCCCCTCCTGGGGTTCCCCAAGGCTTTTCCCACCCTATTGTCACAGTGCTCCACGTGTCCCCAGCATTGTCCCCAACCCCACAGGATGTGTCCCTCCCGGACCCACAGCACCTGGTGGGGACAGACCAGGGGACAGGGACAGAGCCACGCGTGACGACGGCGGGTGCACTCACTTGGTGTCGTAGGGGTGCAGGAGGTCTTTGGGGCGGCAGTAGCGCTGCCGGCACACCACCACCAGCGCCACGAAGGACGCCAGGAAGATGGTGGCCAGCACCCCGATGGCCACGATGACGACCGTCTCCATGGCTTGTCCCCGCCTGGCTCAGGCGCGTAGCTCCATCTCGGCCCCGGCGGTGCCTGCAGTGGGGGAAGCCGTGCCGCGGGGACGCAGGGGATGGTCCCCACCCCATCACCGTGCCCGCAGGGACATGGGGTGGTGATGGGATGGGGGGACGGGGATTGGTGAGGGCTGGTCTGCTGGGGGTAAGGGGACCCCAGAGCCTGGTCCCTATAGGGACTCCCAAATCCAGTCCCTATGGGGTTGCAGGGATTCCAGAGCCTGGTTCCTATAGGGAACCCCAAAGCCAGTCCCTATGGGGTTGCAGGGAGCCCAGAGCCTGGTTCCTATAGGGACCCCCAATGCCAGTCCCTATGAGGCTGCAGGGACCCCCTGAGCCCAGTCCCTACAGGTCCCCCAGAGCTGGGTCCCTACGGGGCTGCAGGGACCCTCAAAGCCTTGTCCTTATGGGGACCCTCACACCCAATCCCTATGGGACTCTGGGGACCCTGCAGCTGGTTCCTATGGAGACCCCCAGAGCCTGGTCCCTGTGGGGCTGCAGGGACCCCCAAAGTCTGGTCTCTAGGGGGCTGCAGGGAACCCCTGAGCCCAGTCCCTAAGGGGCTCTGGGGATCCCAAGACAGGCTCCTATGGGACCCCCAGAGCCTGATCCCAGTGGGGCTGCAGGGACCCCAAAGCCCAGTCACTATGGGGAACCTCAGACTCAGTCCCTTTGGGGCTGTGGGGACCGTGAGACTGGTTCCTACGGGGGTCCCCACAGCCTGGTCCTATGCAGCTGCAGAGACACCCAAAATCCATACAGGATTATGGAGACCCCACAGCCCAAGGCTACACAGACCCCAAACCCATTCCCTATAGGGCTGTGGGGACGCCCTGAGCCTGATCCCTATGGGGCTGCAGGGCCCCTCAAAGCCCGGTCCCTATGGAGAACCCCAGAACCAGTCCCTATGGGGCAGCAGGGCCCGCCAAAACCCCCTCCCAGTGGGGCAGCAGCGCCCCCAAAACCCCATCCTGAAACCCCATGGCCCGTCCCTGTGGAGCTGCGGGGCCACCCGGCCCCTAGGGGGCTCCCCCAAACCCGCTCCCTACGGGGACCCCCCCAAGCGGCTCCCCCAGGCCCGGCCCAGCCCCCCCCCCCCCCCTCGCTCCCTACCTGCTGCCAGCCGGAGCCGCTGGGGACGGGACCGGGACCGGGACCGGGATCGGGATCGGGATCGGGTCCGGGATTGGGATTGGGACGGGGTCCGGGATTGGGATCGGGACCGGGGCCACTTCCGCAGGGAGCGTGCAAACACCGCCGCGACCTTTACACCGTGACCAACACCCTGCCGCGGGGGGGCCACGCGTGTCCGGCCCCCCACGCTCCCTGCATCCCCCCCCCAACCTTTTTCCCCTTTTTCCCCAATCCCACTGAATTTTAAGCGCTTCGGCTCGGGGGCGCTGTACTTGTGCCCCCCCGGTGACAGCGAGGGGAGGGGGCCCCACGCCGGCCCCGGCCCCCCCGGCCCCCTTTCCCACCGCGATTAGCGCCTTAAGGCGGATTTGGGGCTGGAAAGCCGCTTCTGAGCTTTTAACCCCTTGGTGCCCAGCGGGGGGGTGGATTCCGGGGTCCCCCCCCCCGCCCCTCTGCGCGCCCCCCCCCCCGCACCTGGAGCCGCGCGGCCGCGCACAAGATGGAGCCGGGGGGCGCCGAGCGGGGCCGGCAGCGGGACGGGAGCGGGGCCGGCAGCGGGGCCGGGGCTCTGCCGGGCCGCCCCCACCCCCGGCCGGTACCGCCCCCGGCCCGGCCCCGCCCGCGGCCCTGCCGAGGGGCCCCCGGGCGAGCCACGGGGTCCCAAAGAGTGCGGAGGTACCCGCGCTGCACCCCCGGCCGGCCCCCTCGGGGCCCCAAGTGGCCCCTTGCGGCTCCAACCTGTCCCAAAGTACCCCTTTGTTCCCCCAGGTGTCCCCACTGCAGCCCGAAGTACCCGCTTGTGCCCCAAAGTGTCCCAGAGTACTACACTGTGCCCCCAAACGTCCCCACTGCAGCCCAAAGTTTCCCTGTTGCATCCCAAACTGTCCGCATCGAATCCCAAAGCACTGCCTTTGTCCCTAAGTGTCCCCACTACACCCCCCAGTATCCCCGCTGCAGCACAAAGTGACCTCTTTGTGTCCCAAAGTATCCCCACTGCATCCCAGAGCCCCTCCGTTGTGCCCCAAAGTGTCTCAAAGTACCGCCCTGTGTCCCCAGATGTCCTCCCTGCATTCTGGTGTCCCTTTGTGTCCCACAGCATCCCCTCCTGTCCCAAAGACGCATCGCCCTGTGCCCCAGGGTATCCCCATTACATCCCAGTGTCCCCACTGCATCCCCAAATGCCCCTGTCGTGTCCCAGAGCATCTCTGTCATGTCCCGGTGTCCCCTCCACATCCCAGCCATTCCCCACCGTGCCCCAAACCACCCCCGCCGTACGCTGACCCGTCCCTGTTGCAACCCAAAGCATTGTCACCGTGTCCCAGAACATCCTCTCCATGCCATATAGTGTCCCCATTACGTCCCAAAGCATTTATGTTGTGTCCCTGCTGTGTCCCAAAACATCTCCAGCACGACCCAAAGCATCCCCACCCCCCAAGAGGTGTCTCCAGGGGACTGGGGCTCACATCCCGCCAGCACCCGCTCCCCACCCTATTGCTCTCAGCACCCATCCCTGCTGCCTGTGGTCCCCAGGCCAAGGGACATGGGGTTTGGTGATGCCAGCCAGGAAACGTCCTACTCCAAAGCATGGGGAACATGGTCATCAGGGTGGCCTGCACTCTGACCCTTTTGGGGACACCAATTCCCCCCCCCCTTCCCCCAAGCATTTCCTTCATCCTTATGGGGTACCAAGGGCACACACTGTCCCCAAGGGCCAACGGCAGCAGAGCCAAGAGGCACCGAGCCCTCCTGGCCCCACTCGGGGGGACAAGAGCTTGGGACACCCCTGTGTCCCTGTGGCGGTGGCCACCTGGCTTGGGGTCCCCATGGGTGCCCAAATGTCCTCGCGGCTGAACGGGCTCTTTATTCAGGAGCACCAGTGCCGGCCACCAGTCCCAGCCACAGCTCCTCCCTGCCCTCCCCATCCCAAGGGGTCTCATCCCCAGAGGGTCCGTGCCACCGTCCCCAGCGGTGTCCCCATCCCTCCAAACACGTCCGGGAGGCTCGAGCCGGGCCACCGCGCACCAGCGCTGCCCATCGCCGAGACGCCAACCGCCGTCACCCGCGCCCCGAGGTGCCGGGCAGCCGAGTCCTCCCCCGAGTCCCCGCCACTTCGTGTCCCCGCCACTGGGCTCGTCCCCGTGCGTGTCCCCATGGCTGGGATTAGCCGTCAGGGAAGATGTAGCTGTACTGGTTGAGGATGTGCTCCACCACCTGGTTCTGGAAGACCATGTGCATGGCCATGTTGCCTTCCTCGCTCGCCGGCCGCAGCAACGTGGGGCCGAAGACAATGGCGACGCTCTGCACCGACATGCGGTTCTCCTCCTTGTACTCGATCACCCTGCGGGGACAAGGGACGGTGTCACCACCAGGCCCCTGAATGTGGCCCCCCACCCACGAGGTGGCCCCCTCTGCCCTCCTGCCACCACGGTTTTGGATGCTGGTGGGTTTTGGATGCTGGTGGGTGGGCAGGAGCGGGGACACAGAGGCGCGTGGCAGTGCCACGTGGTGTCACCTGCAGAGGTGCCGGAAGAGGAGCATCATGGTGTCGTGGTTGGCAGGCGGGAGGGAATACACCAGGTCACGGATGCAGCGTCCCCGCCGCGCTGGCTCCTGCATCTCTGCAAGGGGACAGAACAAAATAGGGCGATGGCTCCAGCGGCTGGAGCCATCCCTGTCCCCGTCCCTGTCCCCATCCCTTACTGATGGCAGCAATGAACTTGTCAAAGTGGCCGAAGGGGACAAGCGGCTCAGGCAGCTCGCGGAAGAAGAGCTTCAGGGCACCAGTGATGACGTGGATGTCCTCCCAGCGCCCATCGTCCAGGTCCAGGTGCTCATCTGTGGGGACAGGGTGGCACCTCAGGCTGGTCCTGGGGCACAGCCGGGGTGGGGACACCCATGGGTGTTCCCAGCTGTGGCTTTCAGCCCAGAGGGGACACCCGGCATGGGGACCCTACCGTGGTCCACTTTGTAGCGCAGCTTCTGGATGGTGGCCAGGTTGCCGCTGACCCGGTACAGCCCATCTATGTCCAGCCCTGGGGGATGCGGACAAGATCCTGGTCAGCCACAGCCACCCAGGTGGCACTGCCACCAGCTGTGGTGGCAGCAAGTGGCACTGGTTGCCATGATTGTGCCAGCTCGCAGCCCTAATCTGGTGGTTTTCATTGAAAACCCATCTGGGTTCCCCATCAAGTGTGGCCTTTCGCCAGCGAGGGGAGCGACGCCAGAGCTGGCACCACCCCGTCACCCTGTCCCTTTGTCCCCTGGGCTGTCCCCGTCCCCAGGCCCCATGGCAGTACCTCTCCTCTCCACAGTCTGGATGCACTGCTGGACGAAGCGGGGCACGGTGCCGCGCTCCCGCTCACACAGCACTTGTAGGGAGCAGCCGAAGACCTGGTCTGGAGAGGACACGGAGAGGTGAGCGGGGGTGGGGGGGGGAGTGGGGGGACGCTCGGGGGCGGCTGTGCCCGTGGGGGGCCCCTACCCTTGATGTAGCCCCGCTCACGCAGGGACTGCAGCGTCGGCCGCCTCTGCAGGAACTTGCGGAGTTTGTTGCGCACTTTGCTCGAGTCGCTCTCGGCCGTGCCCGCAGCCTGCCCGGACGCTGATGGGGATGGGGCAGGGGGTGAGCATCGCCCGTGGGGAGGTGACGGAGGTGACGTGGGGTGGCTCCCCGCGCCCCACGGATGGCTCCGACCGTGCCGTGGGACAGCAGAGCCACCAGCTCACCTGCGGCCCTCCTCTCCTCGCCGCCTCCCAGCTTCTCCCGGGACCCGAATTCCGTCCCACTCTCGGCGTCCTCCTCGGCAGGGAAGTCAGCGCCCTAGGGAAGGGACAGCGTGGGACAGAGTCCTGGGGCCACAGCATGGCTGCGGCCAGAGGCAGCACCGGGTCCCCCTGCTCCAGGCCCTGCTCCAGCCCAGAGCAGGGTGCCCAGGGCCAGGTCCTGGCGGCTTCTGGAGGTCTCCCAGGAGGAGCCCCCACAGCCTCTCCTGTGCCAGCTCCGCCACCGCCAGGGCACAGAAGCGCTTCCCGGCGGTCAGAGGGCACCTCCCGGGCCCCGCTTCGTGCCCGGTGCCCCTGGGCCCGGCTCCGTCCTCCCCGCGGGGATTTACGGGCACGGCCGGGATCCCCCGCAGCCTCCCCTCCAGGCCGAGCAGCCCCAGCTCCCGCTTTCTCTCCTCCCAGCGGAGCTGCTCCGGTCCCCACAACTTCGTGGCCCTTCCCTGGGGTCTCTGCAGCCTGCCTGGCCTCTCTGGTGCCCGGGGACCAATTTACTGAGGGTGTCCCCTACCCCATCACCCAGACCACTGGTGAGGATGCTGAGCAGGACTGGACCCGGCACCGACCCCTGGGGAGCTCCCCTCGTTACCAGCCTCCGACCAGGCTTCGTGCCACCGACCTCCACCCCCTAGGTCCAGCCGCTCAGCCCCGTTTGGACCCATCCTGCTGCCCGCCCATCCCGCCCACACGGCGCCAGCTTAGCGCTCACCAGCCGGGCGATGCTGTCCGCGATGGCCTTCTGCCAGGTGACGATGATCTGCTCCGAGTCGTGCTGGATGAGGAACTCGGAGCCCTCCCGCGTCCTCAGCTACGAGAGCAGCGGTCAGGCCAGGGCCACTGGGCTGTGGCCGAGAACGGGGCGCAACTCATTGCACCGATGGCCCCAGTTTTGGCTTTTTGCCTGTGGGCTGGGTGCTGCCCAGGCTGGAAATTTCCTCCCTGTGCCAAGCTCGAGAGGAGAACCAACACCCACCCCCCCACCCCGTGAGCAGGCAGTGCCAGCCCCCAGGGGGCAGCAGGGATGGCCCTTGGTGACATGTGGCTCAGGAAAGGCACTGCAGCACGGTCCCCGGCATCCCCACGGTGATAAATCACAGCAAGTCCCACTCCAGGGGAGGTTGTGGCGTTGGCAGCCAGGCAGGTGGGTGCTGGCTTTGCCATACAGCCTGCAGCCCCCACTCTGTCCCCGCTGGGTGACCAAGGTCCCTACGCCACCACCGAGCTCACCTCCAGGACGTGCTTCTTGCTGGACTTGTCCTTGCTGGCCCAGGTGACAGTGGCCCCACGCAGCTCCACCGTGTGCTCCGGCATGGTCAGGCTGCCCGGGTGCCTCTGCAGGAGCAAGGGGACAGGGTGGCACTGCGGCCAGCGTCCCCCTGGGGGACCGCGAGCTGGTGCTGGCCCCGCATGCTGGAGCTGCTTTTGGCTTTTCTCCACCCAAAATGCAGCCATTCCCCCCTCATGGGACCGCCATGGGACATGTCTTTCCCCAAGGGCTCCCTGCTGAGGGTGGGGCAGGCATTGCCCTGTGCCGAGAGCACTGCGGCCACTGGCTGGAGGGGTGGGGGGACTTAAAGCCACTGTCACCCGGTGGGGACAGCCCCTGCCCTGCACCGAGTCCCGGGGGCCAGGGTCTGTTGGTGACAGCCTTGCACTGGCACCGTGTTTGCATGGGGAAGGCTGAGCTCTGTCCCTTGCAGGCTGCTGGGTGCACGTCCCCCCTGGGGACACCGTGGGGTTTTAGGGGGACTGGCCATCTCACCCATGTCCTGGCCTTGGGGCCGCTCTGGGCACGCGCCCCTCCACCAGCCCCCATCCACCCACATCGGGGGGGTGCCGGAGCCCCCCGTGCACCACGTCCCTGCGGTGGGGACAGCAGCGTTCCCCCCGCTGCCGGTTCGGCCTGGCCCCGTCCCTTCCCTGCAGCACCGCAGGGTGTTGCAAGCCCGCGGCACCGCGGCAGCTTCTGCATTCGGTGTGGGCTGGGGGCTGGGCTGGGCCCCGCTTCCCCCGGCACTGGGCTCGGTGTGACGGCAAAACGCCGGGCACAGCCCATGCACAGCTCGGACACACCGTGGAAGTGTCCCACTGCCACCGCTGCTGTGTCCCAGAGTGTCACCGCACCCTGCCTCTGCAGGCTCTGTCAGCGAAACGTGGGTGCTTGCTCTGTCCTGTGGGTGCTGGCCCCAGCCCGTGGGTGCTGGCCCTGTCCTGCTGGTGCTGGCCCTTTCCTGCAGGTTCTGACCCCATTCTGATGGTGCTGGCCCTGTCCTATGGGTGCTGGTCCCGTCCTGTTGGTGCTGGCCCTGTCCTGTGGGTGCTGGCCCTGTCCTATGGGTGCTGGTCCCGTCCTGTTGGTGGTGGTCCTGTCTTGTTGGTGCTGGCCCCTTCTGTTGGTGCTGGCCTTGTCCTGCTGATGCTGGCCCTGTCCTATGGGTGCTGGCCCTGTCCTACGGGCTCTGGTCCTGTCCCATATGTTACAGCCCTGTGCTGCAGCTGCTGTCCCCATCCCATGGGTGCTGTCCCTGTCCTGCAGGTGCTGTCCGTGTCCCATGGGTGCTGCCCCAATCTCATGGGTGCAGCCTTGTCCCATGGGTGCTGGCCATGTCCTGCAGGTGCTGCCCCATCCTGTCAGTGCTGCCCTGTTCCGTGGGTGCTGGCCCCATCCTGCAGGTGCTGGCCCTGTCCCACGGGTGCTGGCTCTGTGCGGGGCCCCATGGCGCTCACCAGGGCACCAGTGGACGAGTGCTTGGAGTCCTTGAAGAAGGTCAGGATCCCGCCCTCCAGCACAGTCCAGGACGAGCTCCAGTTTTTCCTGGGGACGAGATGGGGGGGGTCACGTTTGGGCACAGGCACAGGTGTCCCCCCGGCCACCCTGGGCTTGTGTTGCAGCTGGAGGGGCGTGGGGACACACTTACCGCAACCGCTTCCCCCTGTCCACCGTCTTGGTCCTGTTGAGCACGCCGGCCTTGTCGAGGCTTTTGAACTGGAAATTCAGGCACGGGGGGGTCAGCTTTGCCCCTCGCGGGCTGGCACAGACCCCTCCCCCCCCGCCCTCTGCATCCCCTGGGGTGGTGGCACCCCAGGGTGCTCACCTTCTCCTCCTTCAGCCCCGGTGCCGTTGGCGTGCAGCTGGGCCAGGCGAGGAGCCCGCTGTCCTGGCTGGAGCTGCTGCTGGCTCGGTGGTGCCGGCCGCCCGCCAGGACCTGGGGGACAGTGACCGGGTGATGCTTGGCTCCGTGCCCGCTGCTCCCCAGGGCTGCTCCCCTCGCTCGCACCCCCCCCAAGGTTCTTGTGCTTTGCCAGCCATCTCTGCCCCCGTCTCTGTCCCCATCCCCATCCCCATCTTCATCCTTGTCCTCAACCCCATCCCTGTCCTTATTCCTGTCCCCATTCTCATCTCCATCCCCATCCCAATCCTCATGCCCATCCCTGTCCCCATCCTCATTCTTGTCCTCATCCTCGTCCTTGTTTCCTTCCCCCTTCCTGTCCCTGCCTGTCTCCATCCCCATCCCAATTCTCGTTCTCATCCTCATCCTTTTTGTCCTCATTGTCATCCTTTTCCGTATCCTTGTCCTCATCTTCATCTTCATCCTCATCTTTGCCCTTTTCTCTGTCTTCAACTGCATCGTCTTCATCATCATCCTAATCCTCATCTCATCCACGTCCTAAACCTCATCCTCATCCCCATCCACATGTCCATCCCCATCCCCATTTAAATTTTCATCCCTATCCCCATCCTGTCTCCCATCCCCATTCCCAACGTCCTCCTCCTCATCATCATCCCTGTCCTCATCTTTGTCCCCATCCCATCCCGTCCCGTCCCGTCCCGTCCCGTCCTCATACCGTCTCTGTGCCGAAGTGCTCAGGGTATCCGGGTGCTCCCTCGGGGTGGCTGTGCCCGTACCAGCCCGGGGACGAGCCCAGCTCCTCAGGGTACCTCGGGGGCAGATAGTGAGCAGCCCCCTGCTCATAGGAGCCCAGGGGCGAGTAGTCCTCCTCGGGGTAGCCCTCCAGCTCATCCGGAGACAGGTCGGGATAATCCGTTTCCGGAGTGGGCGGCTGGGGAATGGAGCAGGGTGAAGGTGGCGCTGGCACCGAGCGCGTCCCCGCTGCATCCCCGCTGTGTCCCCGCTGTGTCCCCGCTGCGTCCCCGTCCCCACGCGCCCCGCAGGGTGCTCACCCGCTGCTCCATGGGGCTGTACGGCGTCAGCCCAGGGTACATATCCTGGGAGCTGTCTCCCGTGTGTGGGGGGTCCCACGACGTCTCACCTGTTACCGAATTATAGAAAAAAGCCTGTCCGCTGGCTTCGTCCACGTACTGGCCCCACTCGGCAAACTGCGGGCTGTGGGCGAGCGAGGAGGCGGGCGAGGCGGCGGGACTCACTCCATCTTCTGCCTGCTCAAAGGGGCAATCCCACGTGGTCTCGCCGGTGACTGGGTTGTAATAAAACAAGTGTCCAGAGTCCGTGTCCATGTGGGTTTCCCAGTCTGTCCTGGAGCCGCGGGGCTCCTCGGGCGCTGGCGGGGCCGAGCTGCCCGTGGCGGCTTCCTCCTGCAGCTCCTGGATGTTGAGGTAGACGTGGGCAGGCGGCTCCTCCGACTCCTTGCGCACCTGGGGGGGATGGGGACATGTCACTGGGGTGTCCTGGCTGGCACTGGGGTGGCAAGCAGCTTGTCCAAGCCTTGGGGACATGGCACGGGTTGTCCCGTCCTGTGGGGCCGGATCCTGCCCTGCTCTGGTAGCGGGGATGTCCTTCACGCGTGGGCACCAAGCGGTGGGACCCTCGTGCGGGGGCGAGTGATGGGAAGTGCTGCCAGCTGGGGGGGGGGGCATCGTGGCCCCTGGAGTCATCACCCGTGTCATCACCTGCACCCACAGCGCCTGCACCCCAAGGTCTGCGCTAGCATCGCCTGCAGCCCCAGCACCAACACACGCATCCTCTGCACCCCCTGCCTCTTCCTCCTCACTCCTCACCAGTGCTGCAGTCGGGGCCATCAGCACCCCAACACCCGCCCCCCCCCTCACCAGCCCCCACTTTACCTTCATCTTCGGTGCCCCCAAAATCTGCACCCCAGCACCGGCACCCGCATCACCAACAGGCACATCACCCGCACCCCCAGCCTCTGTCCCTGCATCATCGGCACCCCCAGCACCTGCACCCACCTCATCTGCACCCCAGCAACTGCACCCACATCACCTGCACACATCTGCACCCCAACCTCTGCACCCCAGCTGCACCCACGTCACCTGCACACATCCGCGCCCACCTCGCCACCACCCCGCTCACCCCCGCCCATGCCTCCAGCACCCGCAGCTGCTGAGCTGGGGCCGCCAGCCCCAAATAGACGCCTGCTTCCAGCCGCGATGGGGCTGCTCAGAGAGGAGAGGCTCCCCTCCCTCCCCGGGTAGGACCCCTCCTCCAGTCCTACCCATGCTCTCTGTGCCCCAGCTTTCGCCTCTTCCCCATTTTGGCTTCATTGCTCGAGGTCTTACTGCATCTTCCAGCCTTCGAAACCAGCCCGCAGCTTCCTGAGCCTGCGGTGCAGAGCCAGCCCCGGCCCCACATCCCTCTGGGTGACGGTGCCCAGTGGGGGGGGACCAAGACGGGCCCCCGTCCCCACTCCCAGTGACACCCAAGCAGGGCTCGGTCCGGATGGGGACATGTCGCCGCAGGGTCGGTGGCCAGGAGCAGGAAGAGGTTGCAAACCCGCACTGTTACCCTTTGCTCTCCCCAGCTTTTACAGCCCCCGAGCCTTCCTGCAATGGCAGCAGGGACAAAGTTTCCCCACCACAACCCTGCCTGTCACCGGGGGTGGGGGGGACAGCAGTCAGCAGCCCTGTGACACCCCATCACCCCCTGCAGCAGCACGCTGGGTGATCCATCACCCCCACACCAGCACCCTGGGGTGCAGGGGCAGAAACATGGAGCAAGAGGCCACCTTCATCCTGGGGACAAGGGACACAGGCCAGGGACAGGGCACCTGGTGGTCCTGCCCTCCCTCCCCCCAGCCCAGAGCTCCCCACTCACTCACACCGTTTGTATCTTCAGTTGTTTTGCTTCCCCAGGGGGTAGGAAACCACAAGCTGGTTCCTGTCCCTGCTTGGGGACAGACATTTCTGCACCCCTGCACCCATCCGCTGCCTCCTCCGGCACCCGCAGAAAATTCAGGGAAGACCTGGGGTCACCGCACAGTGTGCCAGGGCTCTCCAGGTGCCGGAGCTCTCCCTACACCCCACTACAGCTGGGGTCCCCCTCGAACCCCTCTCCCGGTCCCTACCTTGCCCAGATGGAGCAGCCGCGACACCCTGCTGCGGGAGCGCTGCAGCACGCTGCCTGCCCGCTCGCCCATGGCGGTGGGCGCAGTGGGGCCGAGGCGCTCCGACGGGCGCAGCGGGGCTGAGATGCTCCTGCACAGCAGCGACGCCGGCCAGCCCCGCTATGGGCCCGAGCGCGTCGCCCGCTTCCTGTTGGCTCGGTGGGGCGGAAGAGCGGTGGCGGCGAGCGGAGCTCCCCCAGATGCGGAATCAGCTCCTGGGGACATTTTTAGGCGTTCGGCGGTGGGGGCTGCTGGGACTGTGCAGGGGGAGCAGCTGAGATGCTGCAGCGGGGATGCGACCGGCACCGTCCCAGGAAAACTTCCCCCAGCATCAGGTTTTCTCAGCTGGGATGGGTTGGGGGCCACACCAAAAGCACAAGCATTCGGGAAGGTGACGAATGCACGTGAACACCCGAGTGTCGGGGCAGCAGCTCCAGGATGAGGTATGGCAGCTCCTGGGCTGCAAAAGCCGGCTGCTTTGAGCGGCCGTGAGGTTCAGCAGTGCCGGTGCAGGCGGGGCGGATGCAATGCACTTTGGGACCCTGCTCACCAGCACCCATGGGTGAGGACAGCAGGGAGGCAGGGGGGGAGTGTCCCCAGAGCTGAACCCACCCAGCTTTGGGGCCATGGGAGCTCAGGGCAAACAGAAGTGCCTGGCTCTTATTTCCTGCTGGCTTCGCCCTGCGGCCCAGGCCGGTATCAATGGCTTTAGCCGAGCAAAGAGCACCGGGAAGCAGCCGGTGCCTGCTGGGAACACCAGGGAATGTCCCCTCGGGAGGCTGCAGAAGTCCAAGCAGCCCAGGGGTGACCTGCCCCCCGCCCCAAACACACGGAGCTCTCTCCCTCGGCATGGCACAGCCGGGGTTGCAGCTCTGCTCCAACAGCGATAGACGGGGTGCAAAGCCCGGTCCCCACAACGGAAACCCCTTTTCCCCCACCCAAACACCCCCAGTATCAGCCCAAGGGAGTGGGGGACACCCCGGATGCCTGGGCTGCGGGTGCTGAGCCCATGGGTGCTGCGGGTGTGTGCATGGGGTGACGCCCCGGGGGTGGTCCTGGGTGTGAGGGTGACACCTTGGTCCCTCCCTCCCGGTTCAGCACCCACAAGCACCCTGCACTGGGGGTGACCCAGGGAGAGGTTCCGGGGCTAGGGGCGAGGGAACGTGGGACCCCTCCACCACCACCGTGCCCCGGCTGCTGTCACCACTGAGCAAGGGGCTGCGAGGCTCCCCCCACCCTTGGGTGCCCCCTTGGCAAAATGTGTGCAGGTGGGAGCAGCACCTGCATCCAGGAGCCCCCAGGAGGGCCCCTCGCTACTTACTGGAGTAGGGTGAGAGTCGGTTTTGGGGTGCCGAGGTGCCTGCCCGCCTGGTCCCAGGGTGCACCCAGCACCCCCCTCCTTGCTGAGTGCTGCCTGCAGGTGAGACACCCGCCCCGCGAGGGAGGAGTTGCTGCACTTCCCTGTTAACCCCTTTCTGCCTCTTCTTGCCCCAGAACAATGCCTGGAGGAGGCACAGGGACTCTGACGCCCCCCATTCTGCGCTGCCACACTGGCTTGGCATGCTGGCTCTGTGCCCTGCTGGGACCTGTGATCCTTCTGCCTGGGGGATAATTCAGCCCTCGGGACACCGGCTGTGCCCCAAACCTGCTCCCACTGCCCAGCTGGGGGGCGTTGGCCCCCCATGAGCCCCTCCAGTGCCAGTGTGCGTCCTCCTGTGGGTGGGTTAGGATGAGAAGCAGGAGGGGACGATGGCAGCTGGGGACAGCATCGCTCCCCACAGACCTGTGGCCAATACCGGGGTGCGTGGGTGGGTGATGTGCTCTGGACCCAGAGCCCAGGACCCCCACAGCCCCTCTCGGCACATCCACGCCACCCTCAGTCTGACACCAAAACCCCGGGGCGCACCCTGCTCCTGGCCCCGTTCCCCCGCCTGCCCCGGGGGACAGTGACCCCCAGGGATGGGGAAACTGAGGCACAGCACAGCAGAGGCTCGCTTTGGAAAGGACCTCGGGGGGGGGGGGATTCCTCACCTCTGGTTGCCGTTGTGGCCCAGAGCCGGCAGCACAGCTGCCCTGGCTGGGCTGGGGGCTTGGCCCCGAGACGCCGGCATTTCCTGCAGATCAGGTTTGCCCCGTGGGGCCAGCTCCGTGGGGAGCTGCGCGGGGCCCTGGCAGTGGCAGCGGTGCCGGGGGGCCCTGGGTGCCGAGCCCCGTTGGGTGCAGGGAGAGGACAGCGAGGGGGGGCTCTGTGCTTAGGGGAGGGGCCCCAAGCGTCCTGCTGTCCCCCGCCCCCCTACACCCTACATTTGGGGACAGCACTGGGGACGTCACCGTACCTGAGCCATGTGGTCGGACCCCGGCCGCCTCGCTGTGTCCGTGTCCTTGCTGGGCACGCAGAGGGTTTCCGAGCGGCTCTTGCTGAGTGGCCGAGGGCGTGCGGGGGGGTCCCCATGGGGTCCCATGGTGGTGGCACCATGTGGCACCGGCGTCGCCCTGGCCAGGTCGTCCAGGGACTGCGTGGGCCGCATGGGCTCAGCGGGGTGGGGGCTTGGCGCTGGGGCTGCCCGGAAAGAGCTGAGGGTGGGCGGCAAATCCCCCCTGGCCGTGGGCGCCGCGCCGATGAAGCGGTACTCGTAGGCTGCCGGCGGCTCCGGCTCCGGCTCCGGCTCCTCGTGGTAGAGTGGCGCTGGGGAGGCGATGGGGGGCAGCTCCTTGACGTACTGGGCCGGGATGTAGAAGGGCCGCGCGTCCCGGCTCTTCCTCACGTGCCACCAGTGGTCGTTGGTGCGCTTCAGCAGGACGTAGCGCTCGTTGGGCTTGATGGAGACCAGCGTCCCGTCCTTGGCCCGGTACTCGAAGCCGTACTCCACCAGCACGTAGACCTCCTCCGGCGCCCCCGCCGACTCCATGGCGGGCCCAGCTCCTCCGCCTGCGGGAGAGGGCGCGGGGATGGGGCTGACGGCTCCTCCCCACCCGCCCCGGGGCATTTTGGCAGCCCCGAGCCCCTCTGGGGGACCCCCAGCCATGGGTCCCCACCACCCTGGACGCCCCGCGCTATCCGTGAGCGCCCGAACCTGCCCGGAGTGTCCCGGGCCCGTCCCCGGCGTCCCCCAAAGCTCACCTGGGGCGGCAGCGGGGCCCGTCCCGGCTCGCCCTGCGCTGCTGCTGCACGGCCCTGAAGCGAGGGGGCGGCGGGCCCGGCAGCCCGGCCTATTTCCTCCCCGGGAGGGAGGGAAGGGGTGATGGCGGAGGGGACGCGAGGAAGCGGCTGCTCGCGGTGGTTCCTGCCGCAGGAAGGGCCCTGCCCGGAGGCTGAGCTGGATCCGGCCTCGCCGGGGCCTCAGCCTCCGTGGCGGGCGATGCCGTCACCGGGCCTGGGGGTCCCCCCGAGGGGTTTGTCTCCAACCCAGGCGTGGGGAGGATGCTGTGGGGTGGGGGTGGGTGCGCCCCAGGGCACCCCTGGTGTCGGGGAAGGGAGAGGGGCAGGGGAACGGAGGTGGCACCTCGCGTGGGAGATGCTGAAGGACGGGGGGAGCAGGTGGGGAGGGATATGGGGCTGGAAATGGCGGGACAGGGATGGTGCCACAGGCCCGAGGGTGCTGAGGGCGAGCAGAGGGACAGGATGGGGACTATCCCGGTGAGGAAGCAGGCAGCATGTCCCACACCAAGGGACAGGGAGGCACCCTGGGGTGCCAGGAAGAGCACCCCAACAGCCCGCAGTTCAGCTGGGCACCCTGCACCCACAGCAGCCCCAAAAAATGCAGGTGGATGCGAACATGGAGGACATCAAATATGGAGACAAGGTCGCATCACTGACAGCAAACCCCTCCTGCCGAGGCACAGCACGGGCCCGGCTTCGGCACCCCCTGCAGAGAAGCAAACCCAGGAGATACAAACACGGCAGATTCACTTGTTGTTAAATAAACTTTAATCGTTTTTGCACCGGGGTGAAAAGAAAATAAAATGTTCTTTGCGGCCTCACAACTGGCCAAGGATTAAAATCAGCAGGCAGGGGGAGCAGCTCGGCTCTCCTCTCGGGGAAGGCCACGCGGTGCCGTGGGCTCTCCCCGCAGGCGATGCTCTGCCTGCCCCACGCGCTCAGATCGCTGAAGGCACAAGTGTCACTTCGTCCCCCTGACCCCGTGCTGCGGCTGCCGTTAGTGCCCCCACAAGCAGGCAAGCGAGTTCTGTGCAAAACCCCTACATATAAAAATAGCGGTTTTCTGTACCGAACATCCTAAAAAACTAGAGCTTTAATTAATGTCAGTTTATCCACACCCTTGATTTGAAATCCTGACGTGCACCCGGGAAACCGCTGCATCTCCATCGCCGGGGGAAGCGCTGCTGGGGGATTCGGCGGCGGGTGGCTGCTGGCCCCGGCCCCACACAGCGCCAGCTCGCTCCCGGCTGGCTCTGGCTGCCCTGGCTCGGCCCCTGGAGGCTGCAGGGTCCCTGGGTGCAGGAGCAGCCCCCAGCCATGGCTCATTGCTCAGCACCGGCAGCTCCTGGGGTCCATGCTCGACACCTCCAAACACGCCAGCCCCCGACTCTCGGCGCTCTCGGAGAGGCCAAGTGCTGTCTTCGGGCCAGTCCACATGCGCTAGAGGCTTGGCCCCGCACCGTCCGCCTCCCGTTCCCGCTGGTATCGCCGGCGGCGCTCGCAGCGTGGGCAGGACTGGGCACTGGCCTGGCACTCCCGGTGGAAGACAGTTTTGCAGTCATTGCACCTAGGACAAAGCAGGGAAAACCCCATCCTGTTGGCAACATCGGGCAAAGACCACGCTTCTCCCGCGAAACCGGACCTGGGGATGCTTCCTTGTTTCCCTTTCCTCCAAGTAAGTGCCCAGCGAGAGACGAGCCCTGCCGACACGTCGGCTGGCCCTGGCAGGGCCCAGCCACCTGCTGGACACAAAACGGCAAGCTTTGCTAGGAAGAGCAGTAATTCATCCACCAAAAGCCCTGCCTCCAGCAAGCACAGGAGAAAAGCAGCAGCTCTGCCCAAAAGAGCAACCCCTGCACCGAGCATCAGCTGCCAGCACCTTGCTGGCTTTTTGCAGATGAAAGAGCAAGATATCAAGTGAGCTGTGAGCTTTGCACCTTGCTTTCAGAGCGGGGCAGCAGGGCGAGGAGGCTTGCAAGCAGCACAAGATCAAGTAAAACGTCGCAGGCTGAGCCCCTAAACCCTGCGATGTCGCAAGGCAACTCGAGCCCAGCCGTAGTGGCCAGGATAGGATGCGGCTCTGTGCAAGGCTTTCCCCTCTGCTCGCCACGTTGGGGGCACAGCCTGGAGACCCCCGCCCTGCACAGATCAGTGTCACAGCCTGCAGAACAGCCAGGGACATTGTTTGGGGACATGAGAGCCACCCTGGGGTTGGGCAGCCTCTGCGTGCAGCGTTTGGAGCCGGCCTGCACCGGGGCGGCCGCGATGCAGCAGGAATGTAAACAGCTGCAAATTACACCTTGTGTGGGGCCGGCTTGCGGGAGACACCCATTTTGTGAGGGGCGTTCACGAGTTATCTTGAGTAAACAGCAGTCAGTGCTAAGAGGCTGGGCTCACTTTCCTTTTTTCCCTGGTGAGCCCCCACCTATCTCACCTTGCAAGCAGCAGCAAAATGCAGCTGATCCGCATGCCGGCGGGTCAGCTAGCTGAAATGCCCTGAACGCTGCAAATGCCTGGTGCTCAGCTGACTGCAGACGTGCCTTGTTTAATGCCGTCAACCTGGCGCTGAGCTTCGAGCGCCACGTGAGACCTGAGCTGCATTTCCCAAAGGAAGCAGGGGCTGCCAGACAGAGCAACGGCAGAGGGAGTGCAGGACGCAGAGCAATGCGCCAGGAGACCGCCAAAATACCACGGGATGAAAATTCTGGGCTCAAGCCTTGCTCCCAGCAGGCGGGTGCAAGCCCAGAGTTGCTCGAGATACGGAAACCACCCGTGCACAGACAGACGGGACAGCAGGGTGCTGCCTGGCGCCGTGTGCTTTCCCAGTGGAATATTTTTCAGGCGGCTTCTCCGGATGAGCAGTAGCAGCGGCTCCTCCTCCTCCTGCCGCTGCAGGGGGCGGGTTGCAAAGCAGGGTTTTGCCCTGCGAGTTTCTGAGCGAGCCAGTGCCCAAAACCAGCAGCTTCTGCCTCCACCTGCAGTGCAGCGGCCTCAGGAAGCGGCTGCTGCAAATGCAAACGTCACTCGCCCGGCTGGGTTATTGTTCGGAGGCGTTTCGGTCGCATCCTGCAGCGAGTCGCGGTGTGACCCGCGCGGCTGGCTGTCACACGCGTGGCGGAGGGGCAGGAAGCTGGGTTCAGCTCGCCGAGGATGTTATTGAGCTGCCTTCCTGCTGCAAAACCCCACTCGGCCTCCCCTGACACAAAGGAGGACGACAACTTCAGAGCCCAGCTCCCAGCACATGCGACCTCTGTCCTGCTGCCGGCGCAGCTCAGCCCCACGTGCCAGCTCTTCCCAGCGCCTGCAGGCTCTTTACAGGGAAAATCAGTCCCCTGGGGACACTGTCCTCTTAACAAGCACGGTGCTGTCCCTGCAGCAAGGAGGGATAATGAGCGATCCTGCTCAGCCACCCTGAGAATATTTGCAGACAAAACGCACCAGGGGACCCTGGTCTTGGTGACATTTTCTGCAGCTTCTGGATGTCACTAGTGGCTTTTAGGAGCTGCTTTTAGGCAAAGCAAGCTCGTGCAGACCAACAGCCTGTTAAACGTCTCTGCCAGGAAAAGGTTTATAATCAGTTCTGAGCTGAACCAGTGAGACAAGAATCTCCCTGCAGCCACAGCAGCTACACCTTGCAGCAGGCTCCATGTGGGAAGGATTTGATCTCTTTAGAGGAGGATTTCTACAGAAAACACAAAGCCCAGCAGTAAACACACCCGTCCTCAGGCACAAAGCGAGGGAGACGTCACTCACCTGGCGGTGGTGTCAAACTCGAAGGGAAAGATGATGTCGCTGCGGTTGCAGATCTGGCAGATGAAGCCCCGCTGGGTGCACAGGTCGCAGTTGTAGACGTGATGGGACGCGAACTGGATCAGAGACTGCAGGAACGTCTCGAAGACGCCGTCAGCTATCTGCGGAGCAGAGGCATCAGGCACACGGAGCCTGCAGCCAGAGGGGTGTGCACTGTGCAAAATGCACGTTGCACCCACACTTCGTGCTGCCTATGGAGACAAGGCTCTCATCCCAAACCAACCCAAGATCCCACGTGCCTGCCTTGGGGTTTAGCATCTCAATGGGATGCCAAAATAAACCCACAGCAGCACCCAAAAGCTGCCAGGATGGCTCCTAGCTTTGGGGCTGCTACTGACCACCTCCAAAAGTTGTGACAGACGGCAGTTGGTATGGTGATGAGCAAGACTGACTTAATGGGAGGTGAAACAATTTACCGTGTAATCTCCATAGTTCTTGGAGGATACAGGTCACTTATTTTAGCCTCCAAGCTAATGTGCAAGACTTGCAGAGGGCACGTGATAACAGAAAGCAAGGCAAAAAGGAACTGAGCAGCCTGAAATCTTCTGCTGAAGAAGTGCCGTGTTCCACGCAGCACCTCCACAGGCGGAAATGGGGATGTTCTGTATCAGCAAAATTACAGCGCAAAGCTCTCACCTGCTGCAGATCAGCGACACTGTACTTGTGGGGACACTCCAAGAGGTAGTTCCTGTGATCGAGCCTTCAAACAAGCACAGAGGGGAGCGTGTTAGACACTTTTGACCACATCTCAAACAGCCTCACAGTGAGGAAGAGCCCAGGGGATGCAGACTAAACGTTACTGTAAACCTGATTTCACACCAAACAACACATCCCAAATCCTGCCATTGAAAATTGTTTGAGAGCATTTCAAAGGGGGGAAAAAAAATATCTCATCTATTTTCCCAGGTGTTTCCTGTCCAGCCTTGGTCAGGAAAATGCTTCCTCAGTCCCATCTCCACGTGCTGCCCCACAAACAGACGGGTAACTTCTTCCAGCACATGACACAGAGGTGAAAACCAGTCCGTGCCCTGATGAGGCGATAAGGAGCAGGGCACAGACCCAAGGGCCAGGAGATGATCCTGCCCAGTACCCTGGGCACCCCCAGCCTACGGCAGCAACGATGACAGATGGAGCAAGGTGAAACGCCGGAGCACGAGAGGGGACTCAGGGTGCTCACCGCTTGCTCAGCTCCTTCAGGGCGCCGCTGCGGCACATGATAAGGTAATCTCCGAGCAGCTTCAGCTGCTCCCTGCTCTGGAGGATTCTCCTCATCCTCTCCACGTGGTCGTAGAGGCTCTCGTTGACCAGCTTGAGGTCGATCAGTGGCTGGTTACGGATCTGCGTGAGGAACTTCAGCGCCTGCCGGCAGACCTGCAGCAGGGAGAGGCCAGGTGTGAGGAAAAGCTCAGGGAGACGTTTCCACCCCTGCTGATGGTGGGAGAGGGCCACCTCCTTGCACCCAGCACAGACTCAGCCTGGGCTTACTCCTCGCTTGGTCAGGTCCCAGTTGTGGATGAGGCGCGAGGGGATCACCGTCTCGTCGTCCCGGTGGCAGCTGTCACAGTAGTACAGACCGGAGAAGGCGCAGAGCTTGGGCTTCACGAAGGAGAAGCCGATCTGCCTGGAGCAGCCTTCGGGGAGCAGACAGAAGATGGTGAGAGGGGACCCGCGCTGCCCCAGGGCCCAACATGCTGCTGCTGGAGCAGGGGAGAAGCTTTCGTGGGGGAGAATGGGGCAGGGAAATCTTTGAGAGGGTCAGAGACTGGCTAAAGCACGTGGCCGGACGCTGGCTGGGAGCTCCCAGCACCTTCCCACGCAAGGGGTTGGGATTCAGATCAGGATGGCCCAGCAGGAACACTCCTAAACAAGGCGCCTCAACACACCACATTTTTTAATCCATAAACGGGTTCAATTCAAACTGTTTTTCTCTTTCTTTTAGGAAAAGTGACTCGTAGGAACATCACAGTGGGCTAGGGAAGGACCAAAATCCCACCTGCCTGTTCCACCACCAGCCCCAGCAGCTCTGCCCGGTTCTGCCTTCCGCACGGCACCGCTGCAGGGAGCAGCACCAAAACCCGCGCTCCGCACCCATGAGCAACAGCGTGGGGTTGGGAGAAGCAAAAGACCAGACCCCTCTATCACAGCAGTGTGCAACCCTGCAAGAACCTGGCTTAGGTCTCGGGGGAGGCGTGCAGGGCTTTTACAGCTGCTGGAGAAGCGAGCACATCTGAGTTGGAGTCGTAAAGACAGGAAAACTCTGTGCTATTTTTACTGGGTTCACTTCTCTAAAATAACCGACAGTGTCGGTGGGTCTCTGAGCTCCAGCGGGTGCAGTTGGAGGCTGTGTCTGCCCTGGGAAGAGCTGGGGCCGCTCCACCACCCTCTGCCAAGGCTTTAACGCCCAGCCCTTTGCGCTCTGGAGTAGCTGGAGTGCATTAAGAAGAAACGATGGAGCTCAGTTGTTGCCCTCTGCATTAACAAAAACGCTTCTATTTCTTCTGGCTTGTCCCACTCTGACACACAAAGAAACCACTCCTGTGCCAAAAGGGTGTCGCAGCAGGAGAAGGGCGAGCGCGGGCATCCTGAGCCTCAGGTCGGCACCGGGCAGGAGGCAGAGCTGCGGAGAAGGGCAGGCAGATGCCCAAGGAAACCTACGCAAAGAAACTGGGAAGTGAGATCGGCCTTTTTGGCTTGCTGCTTCCATCTATTGGTAGGTGGAAGGTGCAGGACAGAGCCTGGAGGGGAAGGTAGAGACCAAATAAAAAGGACTGAAAACTACATTAAAAAAAAAAAAAAAAGGAGATCAAGAAAAAAAACCTGCTGGAGGGTACAAGAAATATAATTGAAGCAGGAAAGAAATCTGAAGTTTAATTAACTTACCGAGGTAAAGAACAAATTACACCTCCCATAGAGGTCAGAGAGTGTTATCCTATTAAGCCAGTGTCACCCAGCGTGCTGGGAGGCGTTGTGCTGAAGGTCAAACGAACATTGCACAAAATCGGCTTGTCACACCCATCGCAACGTTCGCTCCTGTGCTGCATTACTGGAAAAACAGCTCTACCCCCATGGCTTGGGTTTGCCCTTGACTACACCTTCCCCACAGGTTGGGGCCACCGAATGCCCAGAAAGGGGGCCCTGGGCCCCTCAGCTCCACCAGGTCCACCTGAGTTTGATTGAAGCCAATGCCCCCGCTGTCTACACCATAAATCTCTTAAGCAGGACCCCAGCAGCAGCCCAGTTTGACCTTGGAGGCCGTGCAGGGGTGTGATGGGGATCTGGTATTTGGGGACTCACCCCGTGCCCAGGGACTGCCAAAGATGCCACTGCTTTGGGACGTGAAGCCCAACCCAGGGGCTTCGGTGCCACCTGCTGCAGGGGTTGGCAGCAGGGCTCAGAGCATTTGGTCACCTCGTTAACCTTAATGAACTTGACATTATCCTCCAAGACAGAGCTGGGATCCTTGTTTTCAAGACCAGCCCTCGTATACCTGCGCAGATGAAGCTCTGAGAGTCCAGGCCCTTCTCCATGGGGATGGCCACCAGGTATTGCAGCAAGAAGCCGTTCTCCTTCACGATGCTCTTCAGGAGGACCTGGGAGTTGCCGTCCAAGCTGCCACCCAGCGTCAGCGCCTCCTCCGCCGCCTCCAGGTAGGAGGCGAGCACCCCTCGGACCAGCTCCCTCCACGATGCTGCTTCTTCTGCGCTCTCAGCCTGCAGCTTCAGGACGGCTTTGGAGGTGATCACCTTGAAGAACGCCGGTCCCCCGAGGCTGGTGTCTGGAAGAATGTCCTGGATCGTCTCTATGCCGTAACTGTTGCTTAAGATTTTGTCGTTGTTCCTCACCTTAAAGCACTTTAAGGTTTCCAGTGACAGGGAAAAAATAAATGGGACCCACGTTTTGTCTACGTCCACGTACAGAACAGACTCTTTGATTGCATCCAGTTCTGGTTCGTGAGCCGAAGTCCAATCGAAGCTGGTCCCAGGCGCTTCGTTGTACTGGAGGACAGCAGCGGGATCGCCGCCTTCGCTGCCGTCCTCGGGGTACTCCAGCGTCTCCCACTCCTCCTCCTCCAGCTGAGGCCGGCACTTCTGCAGCGCCTCCCGGATCCTGTCCAACCAGTCCTCGGCCTCGTCTCGAGAAGGAGCTCGTAGGTAGAGCTTTTTCCCCAGGAAAACCAGCTCGAAGCGTCCGTCCAAGTGCGTCAGCGCCAGCGACTCGCACCGCAGCAGCGAGTAGCTCTCGACGCAGATGCGGTCCTCGTGGTCCAGGAAGAGCCGGAGCTCCAGTGGCGACAGCTCGCAGGAAAACTCCTTCCAGATGCCCATGGCTCCTCTCCGCTCCAGGGTGCCGAGCTTCAGGAGTCCTCGGAAGGGGTTGGAAAGACCTTGGGCAAAAGCAAACGCCTCAGTATAACCAAAAGGGAAATGAGGGGGGCAGAGAAGAGCCGACAGGCAGCTGGCGGGGAGCAGCCAGAGGCATCGCAGCTTTGAGTCAGTCCCGGTGGGAGGTGGGACGGGGCAGGAGTGTGCAGGACCTGCTTGCGGGGCCCCTGTAATCGTCCCCATGCATTCGGTTTTGAGGGTAAGAATGAGAGGGATGGCATAAAAGAAATCAGTCCTGCAAGGTGGGCAGAGCCATGGGGACAGAGGCACGTCCTCTGCCCCTAAAGGGTTCCCACCAGAGCTATGGGGGCCTCGGCAACACTGAGGATCCCTGCTCCTTCTGGAGCCTCCAGCACCACCACCAGCTGATGGCAAGGGCTGCCCGCAGACAGGCGACCACCCGAATTCCCTGCCCAGCCCTTGAGCGCTGCCCGCAGCAGACGCGTGCTTAAAGCGGGGGCCACGCACCCATCTGCCGGCGATGCACGACGCTGAAGCCCTTTTGTTCCCGCTCGGGTGAGAGCTTGGGCTTCCCGCCCCGCGAGGAAGGCACCGACAGCCGTTCCAAGTCGAGAGCACTGATCAGCCCCGGGGCCAGGCCCTCCCCAGCACCCTCTGGCACGAAGCCGTTGATGTCAGCCAGGCTTTTGCCACTATCTCCTGCAGAAGGCCTGTAGAAATCATCTTCCGAGATCCAACTCTTTCTTTTCTGTTAAAAAAATACATGAAAAAAAAAAACCTCATCAGCAAACTCAAACCCATGCATCCACGGTGGCCCCGTGCACACCCAGCACGGTGACTTTGGCCCCCCCAAGCACACCCTGGCTGCACGCTGCCAGCGAGCGGCCGCATTTTGGGGAGCGCAGACGGGCTGCCAGCTGCCCCAGCTGCCTGGCTAACGCAGCTGGGGGGCTGACGGCAGGGATGTCCACGGGTGGGTGGCAGAGCGAACACCACCCCGCAGGGAGGTTGTCATCGCTCGCACCCTGCTCGCACCGAGGAAGAGGCGCTCGATGAGCCTGCGCTTGCAGCTGGCACCACTGCGCATCGCCTCGCCACGTCGGGCTGCTGCCTGGCTGTCCTCACCTGTCCTGGTTTCAGCTAGGGTAGAGTTAATTTTCCTCCTAGTATGGTGCTGTGTTTGGGAATTAGGATGAGAATAATGTTGATACCACGCTGACGTTTTGATTGTTGCAGAGCAGTGCTTACACCAAGCCAAGGACTTTTCAGCTTCTTGCTCTGTCCTGTCAGCGGGCAGGCTGGGGGTGCAGCAGGAGCTGGGAGGGGACAGACCCAGGACAGCTGACCCAAACTGGCCAAAGGGGCATTCCATACCATAGGACGTGATGTGAACAATTAATGGGGGGGGGCTGGCTGGGGTGGGGGGACCGGCTGCTCGGGGGTAGGCTGGGCATCGGTCAGCGGGTGGTGAGCAATTGCATTGTGCATCACTTGTTTGTACACATTATTAGTAGCAGTACTATTATCATTATTATTTTCCTTTCTTTCCTGTCCTAATATACCGTCTTTATCTCAACCCACAGGCTTTCATTTCTTTAACTCTCTCCCCCATCCCATAGAGGGAGGGGGGAGGGTGAGCGAACGGCTGTGTGGTGCTGAGCCGCTGGTCGGGTTAAACCACAACATCACCAAACCGCCTTCTGACCGCGGGTTTAGTTGGGGCACAGCGAAGTGCAACGTACGGTGCCCCTGAAGCGCTGCTGCAGGGCTGAGAGCACCCATCTGCTGAGCCGCAGAGACGCGCTGCGATCTGGAAGCCCAGGAACACGAACCGACTGGTTCTCCCCCCCTGAAGTCACAGCAGGGCTGTGGGGAGGAACACATTCCCTGCAACATCCACGTGCAAGGCCTTTGGTTCAGCAAGCATTTCTGAGGTGGGGTGAGACACCAGCTCGGTGCAGTGGTGCAGGCTCACCTGGAGCGGGGGCCAGGAACATTATTTATTACCAGGGAGAAGCAGAGAAGACATCTAGGTCCTAGTCCTGTCTTACAAGCGGATGCTACAAACACCATTCTTCTGTCTATTTGAGAAGAAAAGCAAAGCAGGGAAGGCAGAGAAAACCTTTGTCTCGCTATGTCACGAGGGGCTGAGGCCTGAAAGGTGAAGGAAGTCTGTTAAGCTGAAAGAAAACAAAGCTGTAACTTCTCCGGGAGTCTGTCTGGCTGCAAGCAGGGAGCGAGGCTGTGGGACAGGCCTCTGAACAAACACCAGGAGCAAAACAAGACCCAGATCAGGGCTCCTGCAAAAGCGAGCAGCCTTGCCAGACCCAGAGCATCCCTTCCAGGGCTGTGTCCCACCAGGAAGGACCCTACCTTGCTTTCAAAGAGCCTTTTATTCCGACCACAAACCAAATCACAGCGGGAGAGTCAGCGCCACCCTACAGGAGGAACACAAGGCGGCTCAGCTCCCGGGCTATAGGAAGCCTCTGTTTACTCTCAGGCGAGGAATGCAGGTTGCTCCATGAGTCATGCGAAAGCAGGAGGGGATTTCCTGTTGACACCGTATGTTATACATAGATTAGTCAGCCTGGCCCAGCGCCGGGAAGGAGCAGCGGAAACGGGACAACTGGGAAGGAGCCGAAAGGAGCAGGGACCCAAAAGAGAAACCGCTCGGGGGCGCGTGAAGCAGATCCTAACCTCCCTGGGGTGGAAGGATGAGTCGGGCGCGAGCCAGAGTTAGGCAGGGGACAGGACTGTTCGAAGGGTTTCCTAAAAGCAAAAGCAAGTGGATTGCAGAGGACGGCAAGAGGGGACGTGCACTGCTGCTGAGGCGAGCCTGAGCACCAGGGAACGCCATCCTGCTTTGGGAACAGATGTGTTGGGTGAATGTTCTCCCACTGCACAACTGCAATTTGTTTCCTGCCTAGGCAGTGCTTTTCCCTCCTCTTATGAGGGCGAAGGAAAGTCCCCTGGCCCCAGCCCAGCAGAAAATCCATTCTTGAGCTGTTCTGTCAGCTCACACAGAGCTGAGGGCTAGATTTGTGCAAGAGCTCATCACCCTTCAGATATCACTAATAAAACAGAAAACTTCTCTTGTTGGGGACTGGGTGAGGGACGACCAGCTTGCCATGTGGGGTTTCTAATGCTTTGGTATTCTTTTTGCCAGGGAATATTTACTTCGGTCCAACATGCCCAGGATGGCTGCACGGCCACACCTCTGTGGGGCCCAGGAAGGTGTGCACGGAGCAGAGAGCACTCCCACCACCTCTCCCTGCTGATTCCTGTGTTATTTACATCAAACGTGCCGCCGTTAGCCCTGAAGATGAGAATTCAGAGAAACTGGAGCCTACTGAAATTGTCACCACCTTCACCTTCCTTTCCCGTTAGATCGGGAAGCATAAAAACAAGGATACTGGGGAGCGCAGCACACGAGCTGGAACACCTACCGGGCAACCCGACAGCGGAGAAAGGAGGTACTCGGCTGCGGGGCTGCGCACCGCGTGGCCGCCCTCGCTGCTGCTGACCGCACCGCGGCCGCCTTCCTCCGCTCCATCGGTGCCGCTGGGACGCGGGGCTGGGACGCCAGCATCACCCCGGGGGAGAGCGCGGACGCTGCCCCTGTGCCTGGTGGGAGGCGGCGGCGGGCGAGCATCCTCGGAGGGTGCCAGGGGTGCTGGGGGGCAGGCGGGCTGCGGCGGGGAGCACCCCAGCACGGCGGGGACGAGCTGATCTGGTGGGGCGTCGTGGCTCGGCTTGGCTTTGCTGAACTCGGACAGCACCCTAAAAAAGAAACAGCGGTGAGTTCAGTGCAGCTGCGCTGACCTGGACCTAGCACGCGGCCGTGCCTGGTTCTTCAACGCCAGCCCCCCCAGGAGGGCTCGGCCCCGGCGGGCTTACGGCTCTGCGTGGCTGCAGACGAGCTGCCAGGCACCGGCCCTGCCCCCAGGAAACGCGACTTGTCCGGCCGCCGGCCAAAGACCCCACGAAGGATGCTTTCCCTGCTGACCCGCGTTACAGGATTTTCATTTACTTCTGACACTAAGGGGTTAATGGGCCCCCAGCCCATCCTACGACTCCTGAACACCCCCCCGAATTTCAGATGTTTTTGTAACCATTAACAAGCAACTTTTCGTGGAGCTTGGCCATGCCAGATGCTGGTCCCATGCCTCTGCTGCACCAAGTCAAGCTAAACCAGCCCAGCTTAAAATTCAAAACAAAGTCTTTCCATCGCGAGTTTAGTCAAATCAAGGGCGGTTCTTCCAGGATTATCATAAAATGCAAAATCCTAGAAGCAGGTGACATTGCTGTTATCGATGGGGAAGAGCAGGCAGGAGCTCTAAACCTTGGGAAATAGCCGAGCAATTAACCAGCTTGCCAAAAACGTCAGCTTCAAACACTCCAAAGCTCCTCATGAGCTTGGGCTGGTGTGCACAACTCTTCTGGCCAAAAAACATTTACAGCAAAGGTAATGTTTCATTTACAAGTCTCCCATTTCAGTTTGACCATTCCATTCAAAATTCTACTTCTGTTTTAAAATTTGCCTCTGTGTGGTTTTTTTGCTTGTTACGTAGGCATAAAGTGACCAGAAACAAGACGGTTTTAAAGGCATTCATTCTGCTGGTCGACTGGAAGCAAAGTGCTTCCGCTTTTGTGGGAATTTCAGCATGCTTGCTGTTTCAGACCAATGTGAAATGGCTATTAGGTCTCAGTCTGAGAAAGCCCTTGCTCAGCTCTGGCTCTGCCGCTGAAGGTGGCCTCTTCCAAGCAAGCAGGGCGAGACACAGCGGTTGTAGCTCTGCTCACAGCCTTGCAGCCCTCTCTAAAGCCGACACCAGGCAGGGTGCATTCGCCAAACAGCACCCCAAGGCCAGGCTCAGTCAGACAACACATCCTTCGTTTTTTAGGGCGGCGGGGAAAATATTTGCTGATTACTCAGAGCTTATACAGCCTGCTGGAGATCCTTGTGCTTGCTGTCTGAGTGTTTCGCAGAAATAAATCACGAGGATGACAAACTAACAACCTTCCTCCTTTGAAGTATCTGCAGAAGGTGCAAATTATGACCCCTTCCTATGACCAAATTCATTTCTTCCCTGCCAAAAAGCCCCAAGCGTACGCCATGGAGATGTCACATTCCTGAAAGCAGGGAGCAGCATTTTTCTGACGTGTCTGCCCTGGCAGAGAGGACAGGCACACACTTCAGTCCTCAGGTGCTCATTTGCCTTGGCAGCAGGGTCCTGGCAAGCTGTGCCAAGCTTTTCGTCTTTTTACCTTTCAGGCTCTTTCCAGGAGGAAAAAGCGGCCTGTTAAAAAGGGGAGAAAGCCTTCCTGCCTACAGAGAGAAAATAAAGGGGTTAGAAATCCTGCTGAAGAGGTCTGGGGAAAGACTCACTCTTGTAGTGACTTGTCCAGGTCCTCGGCAGTGGCCGTGCCCAGGTCGGAGTCGCAGGAGAGCGGCTCCTCGCTCCGCTCGGGGCTCTGGGCGCAGTGAGGCTGCAGGGCGCTGTCGGAGCCGAGGCTGGAGGACAGCTGGGACGAGCCCGTCGTGTTGAGGCTCAGCGAGGACGACGTCAGCTTGGTTTTGACGCCGGCTTTGCTGATGGGCAGGACGGAGGGCTGAATTTCAATCTCATCCGATCCCGAAGACTGGGAGATGGAACCCAGCGACGCTTTTCTCCGGGGCTCGGATGTCGAGGACGTCAGGGGCTCCAGCAGCTCCGAAACAGGACACAGCCCGGACAGGGAGAGAGGGGTGACAGTCCATTCGTTCAACACCGCCGATTTATAAGACAGCTGAAAGGTTAAGGATGTTAAGCCCTGCAGGTAGCTAAGGAGGAACTCGCACTCCTCAGCGTCCAAAAGCAGAGCCGTGGACTGGTAGTACTCGGGCAGCCGCGGCCTCTCCCGCAGCAGCAGCTTCAAGTAGCACTCCACGAGGCCATCGTTCAAAGCCAGCCTCAGCCAGGCCCGGCAGCGGCCGACGTCCGTGTTGATAAAAATGAGTTGTTCCAGCTCTGAGACAATGTTCCTGGGGCAAGGGAGAAAAAGAATAGAAGAGGAGGTGAGGGGCTGCGTTTCCAGTCCATCCCAGGCTGCCAAACTGCTCTGCTATGGGAGATTAGGAGTTGGGTTAGAACAGGCTGCGTAAAATCTTTGTTCCGTGGAAAATGTGGTTTCCCACAGAGAAAAAAGACCTCCTGAGTTCCCCTAAACCAAATATATTGGTGACGAGTCCAGCCATCCCTGGGGGGTGCCCCTGGGCACTGCTCCTCTGGCTGGAGGTATCTCCCGTGCCTCTGTGCTTGCCCTGGACCACGGGCAGGAGACAAGGGGAAAACTCATTTGTGTCACTCACTGGTGACAACCGTATGTCCAAGCTCTAGTTCCACATTTCCCACCGGCCAAAACACAGTGGAAACTGCCATGGCAAGCCAAAAAGCAAAGCACAAGGCTTGGGTGAAGTTCCTCAACCAGTCTCAGCATCCTGACTTCAGCTGTTTTTTCCCCAAATCCAACAGCGACACCATGCTTCCTAATCCCCCCTGGCCCCAGCTCACACCTCAGTAGTCGACGCTGCAGATGCTACAAAAAATAGAGCAGAAGTTTCTGAAGTTTTTAGTCTGCCTCTCACAGACGAAAATCTTCAAAGGGCACAAAAATATCCCCCATAGCGTGTGAATCTGCTATTTTCATCCACTCTTTCATAATTCAAGAGTCGCTGATGGAGTTGGATGAGGCTTTCAAAACTACTTCTTTGTGGGTTGTTACTTTGTGTGGAAAGACTCTGCCTAGGGAGTGGCTCAAAAACCCCAGCAAATAATGATAGTTACACACACGAGAACTCCACAAGGTTCACAGATAAGGTCAGTCCTGATTCTCCTCTTTTGGGCGTGGAGAAAAGGAGCATGATTGTCCCCAAAAGGTAAATGCCAGGAGGGAGACCAGGCCCTGCAGCGTGCAGTCACGGTCCTCCGGTCCCACTGGGGACACCAAGCCCCCCTACACAGCCTGGTTCCCCAGATTTAATCAGGAGCATGCCCCAGGCTGGCACAGCAGTTTAACGCCTGGTGCGGGCAAAGCTTTAACTGGTGACACTGCCTAAGACCCAAATGTCGCCGTACCCACAGCACATGCTTAGAGGCTGTGCTGGCACCAGCAGGTGCCCCGTGCCCAGCCCCGCAGCATCACTCGGCTCCAGAGGGGCTTTGCCCTCCTCCGGAGCCCCCCGTGGTCCTGGGCAGCCCCTGCCCAGCAGGACACCCTTTGAGACCATCCAACATTTTGGCTGGAGGGATGAAGCGTACGGGGAGCGGGAGCAAAGCAAACCCCTGTCCAGCCAGCTCCCCTTAAAATTTTGTGGTGTTTGCCCCTCTTGGTGCCAAAGGGAGGGCAGAAACCTGGGTGTGCACACTCACCGGTGCGTGATGCTCTTCAGCAGGCCCCAGAAGACGGGCTGGGGAAGCGGCAGGCGGCCGCCTGCTTTCTTCCCTTTCCCCCCTGTCTCTGTCTTTATGTGCTTCGCCTTCAGCCCGTGCACAAAGACGGCCTCCAGGGCGCTGCAGAGGGTGTTGGCGTTCCCATCGTCGCTGGTCACGACGGCATCCGAAGAGACGTACTGCTTCTGCAGCGCCTTGATCGCGCTCACCAGCTGCTTCTTGATCAGCTGCAACACAGGAGGTGCAGGCTTAGGTAGTAAGGATAAGTGTCAGGAAAAAAGGGCAAGAAAAGGGCTCCAAAACTGCAAGGCTCGTCCAGAGAGGCGCCACGCAGTTCCTGCTTCATCCACGTGCCCCGCAGAGACCATCTGCAAGCACTGCAGCTGAACCTGTCCAGCTGGGGACTCACGCTCTTGGCATCAGAGTCGATCTGGCTTTTTTAAACAAGTAAGTTATGCAAATAGTTCTTCCTTTAGCTCACGTTTCGGGGCCCACTGGGTTTCTGGGGTTGCCTTTAGAGCGTGCAGCACTTCCACAGACATCAAATTGCTTAAGAGGGTGGGGAAAAGAAGAAATCGGTTCTTTCCAGGCACTTGCTCAGGGAAAACACATGGATTAAATAAGCACGGGTGATAAACGAGGAACGCTAAGGAGGTAACCCCTCACAGAAATCAAAGCCATCGTGGCAGATGCTTTTGAGAGGACAGCTTGTGTTGTTTGCTGTACTCTTCTGGGAGCTGGGGTGAGCTCTGAAGCAGTAACATGGGGATTTTACATTCCAACAGTTCTGCTTTCCTCCTCCTTCCACCAGAGTCAAAAAGAAGCAAATTCAATGAATTTAACAATTTTATGCTGGTGGAAACAATTTTTTTAAATGCAGCTGAGCCCAGCTGTCTCAGTCAGCCTTATTTAAAATGAAAGCTGCACTTCCCAGCAGACATTTGGCAAACTCCGCCAACTTGGCCGTGAACCTAGCAAGCACTTGGCGCTCGGGTGTCAGTCACGCAGCCCTCCGAATTCATACCGAAAGGCACCAGCCGCTGCCACCGAGCAACGGAGGGGGCAGAGCCGGGGTTCAGATGGGCTGCTCAAGTCCCAGCTCCAGAGAGAGACTGTTCTCCTTGCAAGGGAGATGTTCGGTAACATTTTCTTAAATGATTTCTCCTCTCCAGCCTTTCTCAGCCGCAAATTTTCTCCTATCGAACTTCCAGCCCTGAATACTTTTTCAGGAGGGGAAATGCACCTAAATAAGGTTTGTGGCAGCTGTAGTTCAACGACACATGCCGTATCCCTGTTCATATCGCCCCTTCCCAGCTGCCCCCAGATCTGCCAGCACAAGCAACCCGCCTGCGAGCAGCAACCATGGGCTAACAGGATTAAAGGGTGCAAGCGATGTTATCTGTCATGCATGAATAATTCTGCTGCAGGATGAATTAAAGACACAGACTTCACCACCACGTTTGAACCGTGCTTGTGAAACGTGTTCAGACTCCAAAGGCTGGGTGAAGAAAGCCCAGACACCCCAAGCAGCCTCGGCAGCAACGCTCCTTCCCCAGGTAAGGGGCCGAGAACCCTCCCCAGCCCCTCAGTGCACGTCCCAAGGTGGAGCCTGGTGGGGTTTAACTCGCAGCCACCCACCGCTGCTCCACCTCGGACAACCAGGCAGACCGCCCGAGGATGCTCCGCCAGCAGCAGCCACCCTTCGCCTGCCTGCAGCGTCCCAGCCCCGGCTGGCAGCGCAGCCACGTCCGACCACGTCCCGCCAGGAACTGGGGCTACACTGGGAGCAACCGGAGCAGGCTGGGGTTCAGGGCGCGGGTGACGTGCTCACCTGTATGACTTCCTTGGGGTCATCGGCGTGGCTCGAATGCATCTCAGCTGCTGCTGCTCCCGGCACTGCATTCACATGTCACCTTTGGGACAAGGAGGAGGAGCGTGGCTGAGCGCTGGGCGCACGGGGGACCCGCCTGCCGTGCAGAGGGCACCCGGAGTCACGCAGCAGCGAGCGCTCCCGGCCGGATTGCTGCCACGTTCAAGTCGGGACCAACCCAAGACCACACGGGAACAGACAGAACAGAGCGTGGCCAACAGTGAGAGACCAACAGGGAGTAATTAGCCTCTGCAGGTTAATTACTAAACCCGGTGAGACGCCAGGCTGCACGCTGGCCAAGCCACCAGCGCCCTGCGCAGGGCCAGGGACTGCTTCCCTTCTGCTCCCCCACTACCTGCAGTGCCCAGCGCCAGGCACGCAGCGAGGACAGCAAAACGCGTGCATTTTGCCGGGCGGCCCGAACGATGGGACGCAAAAAAACAAGGATGACACCGCCACTGTGGTGGCACGGGGGGATGCGGAGGTGACAGCAATTCTGCCTGGCACAGAGCGGTCTGAGCAGCCTCTTCAGGGCTCTCCGTACGGCTCTCAGTTGCTCCATTCAGAGGCAGATGCTCCAGCATCGCCCCTTTCCCAGCAGAAGGAAAAAACCCATTGTCCTCCACTACGGGAAACCCTGGCAAAGCCAGACTGAGCACTGGCCGCCGTGCCAGGGCTGTCTGTAACAGGAAGGTGGGAGCAGAGAACAAAGAGACTTTAATTCTGATGTCTGGCCTCCTACCCGGCTCTTGGGAGCCGTCTGTCGACACCGGCGTGTACCTGGAGGCTCTGGGAGCAAAGGTGCGCGGCTGCTGGCGCGTGGCCGCATCCCAGCTCCAACACAACGCGCTCTGGTGCTTAAAGGAGCTTGAGAGCAGCTCCAGCAGCAACTGCTGCGAAGCTTCCCAAAGACTCAAGGGGTTGGAAACGCGTTCCCTCGAGCTGGGAGCACTCGCTCTGGCTTTGCCATTGAAGCAGAGGACAGAGCCAGCAGTGAACAGCAGGGTTTGGGTATGCCCATGCACTTCCACCGCGAAGGCCAGTTGTGAAGGCAAAGGTGGCCCAAATCCTGTGAATCCCAAAGCCCGAGCATCCCAAAGCCCGAGCATCCCAAAGCCTGAGCATCCCAAGTCTTGGATAGTGCGGGCGGTTGGTCCGGCTTGGCGCAGCAGGTCAGGAGCTCTTTGGTGAGCAACCCCAGCTCCATTCCCAGCGTGGCCGGAGTTCAGCAGAGTTTTATAGAAAAGGAAACTGTTTTCGCCACTGCTTGTCATAAGATTTCCTCTCCCTGGATTGCGACACAGGCAGGCGGGAGCGCAGTGATTACGGGAATGGTCACCTCTGGCTCCGAGCTGCTGCCCGGCGTTTCGGCAGGGGGCAGCGGGTGCGGGGAGGGCGCCGAGGTGACAGCAGCAGTGGGTGAAGACCACGGGGAGCCGCCCCCGTCCCTGCCCTGTGCCGTGGAGGCTCAGCCAGCGTCAGACTCTGCCCCTTCACCTGCTGCCTCCCTGCTAACGGGTCCCACAGCTCGCCCGACACCACCCCGAGGTTCAGCACTGCTCGGGGGACAGACACACGGCTGTGGGCACGGGGTGGCACGTCTGCTGCTGCACCTGAGTGGCTCCTGCAGAGCCAGTGCTGGCGTTGCGGCTCTGGGGCTGCCCCAGCCACCTTGGTGTCCCCAGCTGTCACGGCGAGGGATGATTTTGCGAACTCTTCCAGACTTGCTAAGCACAGGATGGACCCCAGCAAGAGCTGTCCCCAAAACCTCCGCTCCCTTGGTGGCCTCAGCTCCTCCAACCCCAGCTCCTCCAGCCTCCCTGAGAGGCAGGAGGCTGAGGACGCGCGCCACGACCAGTCCAACCAGTTCATCCCAGTGCCATGAATTCACCCAGCGATCTGCTGGGGCAGCACCTCCCTGAGCGGCGAGCACAACAAACGCGCTGTGGTGGCGGATCTCGCCCGACACGCTCACGGCGCCCTCGGAAAGCCACCGCCGGTTTTGGTCTCAAAGCGCACCTGGCGCAGGACGGACGTGGGAGCGCGGACAGGAGCACGTCCACGGCACAAACCCCGTGTGGCTTCCCAGCATCCGCCGCCTCCAGGGCTCTGCAGGCAGAGCAGAACAGCCAAAGCAAAACAAAATAAACCAGAAAGCAAGAAAGCAGAAAGCAAGCTCGTGCGGTTTACCTACCAAGGAAGGGAGCCCGCGGTGCGTGCGCAGAGCTGCCCGATTACCAGAAGGCAACAAAGCAGCCCCAAGCCCCGGAGCTGCTTGCTGAGATCGAGCCGAGGCGGTGACCCCCCGCTCCGTCCCGAAGCCCGGCTCTTTGCTCTCCCGACAAGTTATAAATAAACACCGAGTCACCACCGGCACTTTGTGCATGGAAAACAACCGCCGATGGGACGGCGTCGGCCGGTGACTCAAGGCCTGGAGACGGAGCCACTCATTTTCCAAGCACGAGCGCGTGGCCGGGCCCCGTCCGCCCAGGGAAAACGGGAGCTCTGGCGGGACGGGCAGCCCGAGTCCTGTGCCGGGACAGCCCCGTCCTGCCGTGGCCATAGCACGAGGGAAGCTTTCGGCCTTCCACGAAGGCCCCACGAACGCCCAGACGTGCTTCAGCTACAGAGGGGCCCCAAAGCCCCAGCCTGCGGCCCCGGAGGACCTCGAGGCCCGACGCTCTCCAGCCGTGACGTGATTGCACCCTGGCAGAGGAGCGCCCGCACTGAGCGGCGCATGGGGGCCATCAGGATGGAAGGGAGCTGCCTCTGGCTAACAAACCCGCCGCCTTCTGCCCCGGCATCGTGCCCCGTCGCCCGCAGCCCACCTGCGCCGAGCGGGCTGCTCCCGGCGGAGGCGAAGCGGAGGCTGAGCCTCCGACTGTGAGGCCGCGTTCCTCAAGCACCGGGGCAGGAGAATTTCCTCCAGCCCGCCCCGTGCCCCTGCGCGAGGTCGCCGCTTGCCACGGGCGAGCCCAGCGCCATGCTGGCCATGCACGTTGGGGAGGCCCCCCCCCAGCAAGGTACCCCCGGGCTCGTCCTCCCGAGCCGGTGCCCCCTCCGCGCGCCAGCCCCGGCTGGTTCACGGCCACCTGGCGCCACAGGGAGGGCACGGCCCTGGGGGGGGCAAAGCGGGGACCCTCTGCCGGGGGGAAGGCAGCGGGAGCGGCCCCGCGCAGCGCCGGGGAGGCTGGAGGGGGCCGCGGTGGGTGGCAGGAGGGGACCGTGCGGACCGACCGGGGGCAGGGCAGGGCTGCGGCCCCCAGCCCCATCCGGCCTTGGGCACCGCCAGGACGGGGCAGCCCCCGGCAGCTCATTATAGCTTCGCTAATGAAGCTCCGGAGGCCCGGGGAAGCCAGAAGGGGCTGTGGGGGGGCGGCCTGGGGCGCAGCGGGGCTGCTGGCAGGGAGTGGGGTGGGCTGGGGACAGCGCCCAGCGCCCTGCACCCAGCAGCACCCAGCACCCATCGCCGAGCACCCAGCAGCACCCAGCACCCAGCGCCCAGCGCCCAGCGCCCAGCACCTATTGCCCAGCACCCATCACCCAGCAGCACCCAGCAGCACCCAGCACCCATCGCCCAGCACCCAGCCCCACCAGCTGGGCGCTGCCCAGCCCCGCTCCCAGCCCCCTGCCCCCCCCCAGCCCCCTGCCCCCTCCGCCCCCTCCCCCCCCCAGCCCCCTCCTCCTCCCCCCCAGCCCCTTCCCCGCCCCCCCCCGGCCCGGCCCCGCCCCCGCTCACCGGCTGCGCGCGCCCCGCCGGCAACCCGGAAGCGGAGGCCGCGCGCCCCGCCCCGCCCCGCCCCCCCTCGCCCCCCGTGACGGCAGCGCGCGGCGGGGCGGGGCCGGGGGGCGGAGCCACGCCCCCAGGGGCGGGGCCGCGGGGCGGGGCGCGGGCACTCGGCAGGCGCGCGGGTGGGGGCGTGGGGGCGTGGGGGTGTGTGCGAGGGGGTGCGCAGGTGGACAGGGACATGGACACACACGTACACACATGTACACACACTTAAACCCACAAGCACACACGTGCACGCATGTACACATGTACACATGTACACACGTGTACACACACACACGAGCACAGATGTGCATACGTACACACATGTACACACATGTACACACAAATGTACACACGTACACACATGTACACGTGTACACACGTACACACGTACACACACGTACACACATGTACACACGTACACACATGTACACACATACACACATGTACACGTGTACACAGACATACAAGCACACGCACACACAAGTACACACATAATGCGTACACAGACGTACATGTACACACATGTACACATACACATACACATGTACACAAAGTACACACATATGTAGACACACGTACACACGTACACACACATACACACAAGTGCACATATGTGTACACATACGTACATGTGTACACACGTACACACACGCACACACATGTACACACACGCACACACGTACACACACATACACACAAGTGCACATATGTGTACACATACGTACATGTGTACACGTACACACACGCACACACATGTACACACACACACACACACACATACACACACATACACACTCACCCCCCCCCCACCCGCACACAGCACACACCCAGACCCAGGCACACCCCCCCCCCCCCCCGTCACCACTACACACACGTGTGCACACAGCCCGGCCGCACACACACGCAGCCACCCCCCGTCCGCCCCCAGGAGGCTCACATGGCTCACCACCCGCACGGTTCAGTAACGAATCCTTTTAATTTCAACCCCCCGAGTCCTTCCTGGAACGAACGCGCCAACTCTGTGCAGCCCCTGACACGCGGAGGCTCCCCGCGCCCGGCCTCCCGCTCGCTGCCGCCAAAGAGGCCGCAGCGGCCTCGCACCGCCTGGCAGCGGGGCCGGCCGCGTGCCCCTGCGCAGAGGGCGGCTCTCGGTGCCCGGCGCCGCACCGCTGCCGCTGCCGGAGCCCTACGAGGGCTCCCCGTCCCTCGCAGCCCCGCTGCTCCTGTCCTGCCGGGCCGGGCTTGGGGGCATCCACGGCGCGTGGCCTCCCGGCGCGTCCTCCTGGGCGGAGAGGGGGTTTTGGGGCGCAGCGGGGTTGCAGGGCGGAGGCGCCGGGTCTCCAGGCAGTTGCATTTCCGCGAGATCGCAGCCCTTCCCAGAGGCCGTGGACGTCCTGCTGAAATAACAGCAAGGCAGCGAAGGGAAGCGTAGCAGCTCTGCACCAGAGCAAGAAACAGAGGCAGGCAGCGTCCCCACTTACTTGAGCTCAGACTTGCCAAAAATCTCCTCCTCAGAGGACTCTTCATCATACAGCTCAATTATGGCCTTCTTAAGTTGGTCGTCAAGAGGTTTGTACAGGTCTATAAGCCACTGGGGTTTGGTTCTTCTCTGATCTGATACGTGAGAGCCCTGGGAAGCACGAGGGAAGGGAACGTTTCTGTTCGGTGGGCAGCCAGCAGGCAGAGGGACACACCTCAACCAGTCTCGGCCCTTACCTGCTCTCCAACGTCACACTTGTTCTTGCGCCACCTAAGCGGCAGGAGTTTCTGAAAGAACCTGAAAAAAAGGAAAACAGGATGAAAAGTGAAGGAAGCTGGTCACGGCAGCGTGTAGAGTCGGGCAACTGGCATTTACAGTGCGCAACACGTCCGGATCCAGTGCGTGGAAGGAAGCGGGAGGAGAAAGGCTTGTGTGCATCATCTCTCCAGAATTCACCTGGCCCTGCAGCCCCGCCGGGGCAGGAGCCTCTCCCCACGTAGGGTGAAGTTTTGGCTGACCTTAACAGCCACAGAAAGCACCCAGGGACGTTCCGGTTTAGGATGTGACGGCATCTAGAGAGCACAGGAGCAACTCTGCAGGGCGAGGGGCAGGGGGCAATAGGGCAGCGCTGCCATCACGCCGAGCAGCGAGGTGGGATCGTGACCGGGCAGCTCGGTCAGGCTGGGGCTGGGTGAGCCACAGGGACACGGGGCCTGGCAGGAGACCTGGTCCAACAAACCCACAGCCAGGACGAAGCATCAGCGTGCTGCCTCGTGCTGCCTGGGCGTCTGCGGAGGTGCTGGCTGAGAGCTGAGCGTACAGCTGTGCTGATTACTCACGCTTCGGGGTCCCTTTTCTGGGTCTCCTAAAAAACGGTATGTTTTAAACGCATCCACTCGGCTGGTGAGCCTTCCGTAACCAGTGCCTGAGTGCTGGGGGCCCTCTGGGGTTAGGTGCTGTTCAGAGAAAGGACTGTTTGTGGCACAGCAGTGGCACGGAGGAGGGAGTAATTACCATCTTGGTCGTGATTTACTGGTGGTTTGTGGTTGGGAAGCAGCCGCAGGTTTTTGGGAGCAAACCTGGTCAAGGAGAGAGAGAGAGAGAGACTTGTAACATCAGGATTTTCTCGTCACACTCTGCGAAGCAAGGGGAGGCCAAAAGGTTGTTCCTTAAACCAAGCGTGTTATATACATGTGCAAGCCTGTGCCAGCAGCCACATTTTTTAGCCAGAGCCCATCCTCCCTTCCTGCCTCCCCGCTCTCTGCCTTAGGAATGACCTGAACTCCCAGAGCTCTCCTAATCTCAGAAATGTTTATGTCTGCCTTTCTTATCTGTGCAGTGCTTTGCAGGGTACTCCCCTTCTGTTTAAAGCCGACCTGAAACATGTAGGTAGGCTTTTAAAGAAATAAAAGCTTTTTCCAGGGAGAAGTGCCCGTGAAGGAGGCTGATACCTGCAGTCACGCTGGGCCTTCGCCCCTGTCTGTCCCTGGCGCTGCTCTGACCCGCGCAGGGCAATTGCAGCTTGCACAAGTACTTGGTTTTGGCAAGAGTGAAGGAAGCAAGGGAATCACTGCGTGGCTGGAAGCAATCAGCACCCGCAGGAGAGCAGGGCAGGGTCAGGAGAAGAGCCTGGCAGGAGATTCTATAGGGCCAGGGTGGCGCAGGGCAGGGGCTGTGGCATAAAACTCAGGGAGGGGCTGCTGGGAGAGGCTGCGATGGCAGGGAGCCCCCCCCAAAGGAGCTGAGAAAGCAAAGCTCAGAGCTGAGATCTGGACAGGTCGTGAAGGATGCCAGGATGCCCCCCGAGCTGTACGGTGTGGGAAAACACCCCCTGCGCCATCCAGGATGCCCACAAATGCCCACGTTGGCACCCTGGCTCTCAGGCTGTGCAGGGAGGCACCACCCCAGCCCACGTGCTCCGGCTGCAAGGCTTGACTGCCAGCTGCCCGCCTCACGAGTTATCTGCTCACCTCGATGAGACAAATCACTGTGAGATTAATCGTGATGATGAGAGACACCGGTATCGCCAACAGCAGCTTCTTGCCGGAGCTGTGCTCTGCTTTCCACTGGGACAAAAGGAGAGAAAATCGGGGAGGGAGAGACTGTTACTCCTCCCATTCCCCACTGCCCAGAAGGATCACATCCAGCAATACCCCGCATCCGCCCTACCTTCCCCGCGAGTTTCCTGCCTGCTGCACCAGCCTGGGCCGTGCCGATGGAGATGTTCCCTTGCAGGAGACACCAGCCTGTGCGAGAGGAGGCTCCCTGCCCAGCTGGCCTCTTGCTGAGCAGCTTTACGAGCAGCCCTGTCTTTGAGACCATCTTTGCACAGGACAGCTGGACATCAGGCAGGCTGCAGTCCATCCTCAGGGCTCGCGCCACCTGGGCGATGAACGTCCGCAGGGCTTTGTCTGGGACCAGCAAGCGTAGGTGATGCTTGGCCTTGAGTTCAAAGAGGTCTCCTTGAACCAGCGCGTCGTCCGGGCTGTCTGAGCTTCTTTGTTTAATGAGGGAATCGAATCCTTCCTTTGGATGCTTCCAGTGTGGTTCTGTGCTCTGATGGGTGCCCAGGAAATGCTCACCCACAGAGGAGCCCTCATTTTCAGCCATGTTCTCCAGCATGCTGCTTGCAGGGGGGCGACTGTTGTTAACTGACAGGTTAGAGGAAAAAGGTTGTTTCATGTTTTCTCTCTGTTCTCCTTTACTTTTTGTTGGTGTGGGCTCTTCTTCTGGATTCACATCATGAAACACATTGTAGAAAAGCTGATTATTTTTATTCAGACATGGGCTATCCTGCTGCTTGTGCTTTCTGTAAGCCCAGACATAGCCCTGCCTTGGAGATGGTGTTTCCTTTACATCTTCTGCATCCTCCACATCCCCCATATCATGACTTTTCTTGGTCTGTTCCACAGCATTGGGGTAATTTTGCATCTCAAAAGACGCAGACAAATGAGAGGCCTCTGCTGGGGAGAGTGAAAGGGAATGTTCTGAAGGAAGTATGGATCTTTTGTGTTGTCTGAGGACGGAGATGTTGTCAGTAGGGTTTAACCTCCCAGCTACTTCCCACGGGCTTAACGGTGCATGGTTCAAACCTAAGTCACGCAGCTTTTGCACCCAGCCTGAGGCTGTCTCTTGCTCTGGGATCTCATAGCTGGCAGGTGTCGGCAGGTGTGAGATGGTGTTTTTCATAGTTACGACACTTTTAACCATGTGCAGCTTCTTCTTGAGCTCAGCCACTAGTGCTTTCGCTAGGAAATAGAGTTTTCTCTTATCACTTTCACTGGTCCAGTCCATGTGCTGAATGCTGTGCAGCATCAGCTCCTTACTGTTTTTGCCTTCCTGCCTGGAGAGGTGCTGAGGGGAATATGAGTTTGTTCTGGAAATGTGATCATTCGGGTTACTGAGATCACCATCAGTGCCAGCTGGGCGCAGGACAACTGCAAGCGTTGCGGTTTCTTGGTCTCCAAATGAAGGCTCCTTGGGCTTGAGGCTTAACACCGTGCTGGCGGTCAGTTTTCTGGATTGAACTGCTTTCATTATTTCTGCTTGCGCCTCTGCCAGAGAATCTGTGTGAGCTGCTGAACACCAAGAGAGCAGATCAGTGACTCCTGCGTCACGAGAAACTTTCTGCCAAAATGCAGGGTCAAAGGTTTACCCTGAACAGCAGGAGCTTGTCTTTAAGACAAAGGAGTGTGTGAACTGAATGGTGGAAGTGTTACAGATGGGAAAAGTCTTGTTAAATCAATCAGATTATCTCATCGGGGCAGAACAGATAGATGTTTTTTCTGGTGTCTCCCAGGGCTCTGTTTGGATCAGTGTGAAACATCCTGGGGGAATGGGTTTTCTGTGGGAGAGTTTCCCATAGCTTGATACGAGTCAGCGTTGAGTTGCTAAAGTCACCGTAAAGCTTTTTAACTAGGAGTGAGCCTGGAAAGCAGAATACCCAAAGACACGGTGTTTGTCCCTGCTCGGTTATCCCAACTAGCCCTTCTCCCTGCAGGCAGGAAAGCCTGGGATATTTCGCATTAAAGTGCCTCTGGGTTATTGTCCAGCTCCCCAAAGCAGTGATGGGGCTGCAGTCAGAGCAAGTCCCTGACAATGGAGAGCTGATTCTCTGCGGATGGATGCAGTTCCCTTCAACCAGGCCTAGAAGAAGTGGAAGATGTGGACATTTGACCCAGAGTGATGCAAAAAGTCCAGGAGAGCGCCTGCCCTGACATGCAAAAGGAACATGCTGAGTCTGCAGCTAGCATAAGTCTTTCCAAGAGTCCTACACTGAGGCTGCAAACACATCCTTATCTCTAATCCTGCTTTGCAGACAGCTTAATGCTAGAGGCAGGGTGACATGGCCAAGAATCTTTACAGATCACAAAGGTATTTCACCCTTTCTTCCTGTTAAACTGATAGGAAATTGGACACATGAGCATCTTTGGGCGTCTAGCCCTAAATGGATTAAGCGGCCTGTTTTCCCTAGATGTGCAATGAGGTTAGGCTCATTTGTCCACATCCAGTTAGAAAATGAGTTACCTGGGGACCTTGGAAACGTTGCTGTACCTATTTGCAGAAGTCTAGCTTGTCTCTGCTTTGAGTAGGATGGTATTTACCCTGTGCAAAGATTGAGCAGGGCAGTGCTCACTCTGCACAGACTAGCAAGACAATAATGCCTGGTGTTCACATAGTGCCCGGCAAAGGAGATCCGAGTTACTGCTCCCTCTTCTACAGAGGGCAGACATATCTAGCAATTTTCTCAGGTCACCCAAGCACTTTTTGGAGCCTGAGTGTCCTGGCCCCCCTCCAGCAGATCACGAATTACAGGAGGTTTCAGCCGAGCCTGCCTAGGGGCACCCATGCTCGGTTATGGTTCCTGGGGCTCCCAGCACGGATGGCAGGTTTGAGGTCCAGCTCAGCATGTCCCACCCAGCCAGTGTGATCTGAACTCTACAGGACCCTTTGGCCATGCCAATGCTGTGTCTGGCGCTGCTGTCACTGCTGAGCTGTGACTAGCCAAGGTATGGTGCCACTGGAAAGGCTCAGGAGGTTTTCAGGGAAAACCTGGGGGGTTTATGTGCCTTCCAGTGCTTGGGAATAGTACTGGGCACACATGATTTACTTGGCTAGATGTGCTGTGTGGATTGGAAGCTCATGTGTTTGTTTAGCCCTGCAAGCTATTTCTTCTCAAGATAGTATTTGACACAAAAGATACGTGTAATCGCCAGTAACTTTTCAACCCTTGTTTTTTTCCAAGTATTGTTCTGAAAAGGGAAATTTTTGTGCCTGTAGCTCAGGGAGCACAGTCTGAGGTCTCCCAGGTCTCACCTGAGCTGCCTGCACTGGCCTGTGGGCTGATTAAAGGCCTTGCTTAGATGAAACTCCTTGAGCTGTGCTCAGTGAGCCACACAGCATCCACCCAGTTTTAGTGTCCCTGGGACTGGCCAGGAATCACCAAGCTGGGCTGCTGCCATCGGGGTGGCCAGCACAGGCTGGGAACCCACAAAATGGGGCCTTGCTACAGCACCTTCTAAAGCTAGAGCAGATTTGGCAAGCCTACACCAAAAGTGGCATAAAGCATGAGCAAACCTACCGCACTGGGGAGTGCTGGTGGTGCACAGATCCTCGCAGTGGAACTGGATGGTCCTGCATGGGGTTTCAGTGGTGTGTTTCTCCTGGCAGAGGCAGCAGGCTGTATCACTGGGCAGTTTGCTAAAGATAAGAGGTTACTGGAGAAAACCCCAGCTTCTCAATCCATATCTATGAGTCTAGCTCAGGTAACAAAGATAGTGCTCGGTTTTGCTTGGATTTCTTCTACAGCTCTGGAAAACTTCCCCCCAAACCCCAAATCCCACTGGACAAATACGTGCTCCAGATTTCTAAGTGAGGTTTTGACAGGTTTCTAAGAACAAAATGTTCATTTTACCTTTGAAAATGGAACCAATCCCAAAATGCAATTTGAAACAGAAACACACCCCACCTTGACTTAAAACTTCCCTTTGAAAAACCTGGAACATGTCACCTAAATAGTGAAATTCTGATACTTAGCAGGTGAGTTTGGGAGTTCTCAAAAGTAAACACCAAACCTTAGGCTTGTGTGTGTGTATGTGTAGAAGGTGGGAGTGTTCTGATTTAACAGTAAGCTGATTTGTCTCCCATTCAGATCCCTTATTTCAGCAATTGCAATCTGCTGGCAGCTGGGACCAAGTCTCTGCATACTCACAGCTTTTCCAAGTGGACTGTTGTCAGGAGGAGTGTGAGCAATGTCAGCTGAGTCACTTGTGTTGCACCCAGGTCTCTGAAAGGATTTGAAAAAACACATTAAATTTTTAAGCCACTTTATGGAAACTCTGTTCCGAGAACAAGCCCAGGTCCCTGATGAGCGTGGTGTTCTCAGAGGGATCCACTTCTGCTAATCAGACAGAAGTAATTCAAAACCCCATTCCTTTTCTGCTTTGATGTGCTCCCAATCATAGGGCCTGAAGCAGGAGGGGGTCCTGCAGATCTCAGGGGAGCCTGATGCAAACAGAAAAGATTCCCCATCTCAAAGCCCTCCTACTGCTGTCCTGAGAGCGAATCCAGTCCTTCTCCCGTGCTTGAAGGAAAACTCTTCTTGCCCAAGATGATGTTTGACCTCGGAAAGAGAGATTACACCAGTGAAAGGAGAAAATGTGCTGAGCAGAAAGCTAAGGGTATCTGTGGGATACCAGGGCTGTGAGCAGGAAGGACCTCTGCAAAAAGCACGGGCGCTTTCCTCCCTGAAGAGTCATGGAAATATGAGTAAGAGCCATAGGATGGTGTGAATCATGATCAACACAGAGCATCACCTGCCCTGGGCTGTGTCAAGGCAGCAGGCTCAGGACATGGGGTGGGCAGGAGCCCAGGACTGCTGGCACGACTGTTCTGGTTACCGGGAGCTGCTCAGCACACAGGCAGGTGTGGGCACATTCCCAGACCCTTCAGGGCACTCCACAGCCCCAGGCCTGGCTGGTGTTTTGTCTTTTCCAGTTTGTGTCCCAGCTCCTTGGTTACTTTGCATCTGGGTCTGTGCTGGGGACAGACCAGAACTGCTTGGCCTTTGCCTGGCTCTGCTGGTGCCAGTTATTTGTGCCTCTAGCAGAGTAAGGCTGGGAGAAAAGATTTTCTACCAGATCTCTGCTTTCCTGACAGCAGGGCACTCAAGAGAGACAAAGTTCTATATGAATCTGATAAAAATGAGTCAATACTTACAGATATTTGACTGAAGGCAGCTCAAAGAATGATGTGTCATTGATAGCAGACAGGGGGTTATGGCTTAGGATCCTGCAAAAAACAAGCCACTGTGACTGGGTGATGGGAAGGACGTGAGCTGTGTGTGCAAGGGCACATGCAGAAAGCATGTCCGTACGTCCCATGTCCTCTAATGTACAGAGACCCAGAAGTCTGTAAAACCAAGCTCAGCTGTGCAGTAGGCACTGGAGAATTGGGAAATGGTTAAAACACTTACTATAGAGAAAAAATCCCAGTGGTTCCTGAACTGTATAAACACAGCTAAATCAAAGTGAATTTCCACTAGATCATTGCAAAGCATTTCTGTGATCAGCGTTTTTTTACTCTTTGCCAGACTTCAAATTTCTACCTTTTAAAATCAGAGAGGCCCAAAGAGAGTTGTGTGTGCTGGATCTGATGCTGAATTATACTGAAATCCCCTTTCCAGGCTCTTCTATACAGTGTGAGTGGTGTAAAGAGGTTTATGGTTGATAAGGATCCAGCCCACTTTTATGGATGGCAGATGTGGATTTGGCTGAACAACTTTTACTCAAACCTCCCCAAAGAATTTCCTTTCAAGTGGAGAACAAACATAGGAAATTTCAGCCTGAAGATAAAAAAATTGGCTCAGTACTACGTGTGTGAGGAAGGGCCTGGGATGAAGGCAACAGACAGGAACAGATGCTGATGGGCTGATTCACACAATACAGCAGGTCCTGATTATCTCCAGCTAAAAGAGCAAAAGGCCCAGAAGTGTTTCTTCTGGAAAATACAACATCTCTTTCTTTCCTCTTCAGCTCACGCCTTCTCTTTGCTTCCCTTGACCAGGACTTTGATGTTATTTTGGACTTTTACTTTCCATATTTTCTTACATTTCCAGCGTCCATAAACTTTTACTCTGTTACTGCACCCAGCCAGCCAAAGCTGCGGCCTAGCCCTATGGGAATTGCTATTCATCATTTCTTCTCCTGCCTTATTTGGTATATCATGTGAGAAGTATTGCTGTTTTCAGGAGAGCAGGGAGACTGTGGCCTTTTCTTTATGTATATGAACCCTCGGTGGGCAAAATGCCCCAGCTTCCTTTGGGTCCATATGGAAACAGTGATCCTATCCTTGGAAGGGCTTCTTGACAGAACTGTCTAGGGGTTAAGCCGTGTTTTCTTAGACACCAAAAGAACAAAAACCCCACCCCTTTTGTGGATGTTTTTGAGCACCTTTATTTTTAAATGCAAATAGGCAAAGTGAAATTTCTGACTAGAAATCCAGGTCACATCCCAGACCCCTCATTTCCCTGCCTCTTCTCCCTTCCTACCAGCATTTCTTACTTATCCATCTCCCTGGGCTCCCTCCACAGCTGTTTGAACCCAGTGTTGGTTTGAGGAAGCCCCAGAGAAGAGGAGCAGGCCAGAAAAAGTGGCTTTCGGGATGCAGACTCCTGGTGGACCCTGGATAACATCTAAAGCAGGATTCAGCTCTTTACAGACAGCAAATCTGCTCTTTCCACTGTCACTGCAGAGACCCACTCCATCTACCTTCAGACCTCGTTATACTCACAGATTCTGTAAAAACTGCATCCCATGCCATGCCTGGAAAGTGCCATTCTGGATCTGCATGATGAGATTTCCACGGAGGTTTCTGGAGGAAAATAAGATTGCAGAAATGAATCTGTTCTGTCCTCCAGGAAGCTGGAGTGGGGCAGTATTGATTTGTAGGAAATATGCAAATCCAAGGTAGAATAGGGAGGAAACTGCCACTTTCTCATTCTTTTAACCTGTCAAGGAGAGGAAATGAACTGCACATGTGCTTAATCTATTTGTGTTCCAGGATACAGTAAACCTTCAAGAAATGGCTCCTATTATGGCTGCATTTGGACAACCACACTGATCTCTCATCCTGTTGTGGGTCATCCAGCCATCTGCATTGATCTCTCTAGCTCTAGCTCATCTAGTCTTTATGCAGAAGAAGTTTAGACATTATTTTAAAAATAAAAGGAACATTTTCTAGTACACAAAGGGTTATAAATGCCAACAGACTTCAGCAAATACACTAGAAAGAAATTACTACAACTCACATAAGCTGCAAGAAAGGAAGTGGCTCAAAAGCATGCTCTTCAATCGACTGGATTTTATTGCAGGATAAATCCCTGTTAAAATTAGAACATGAAATGTTGATTACATTTGCACCGTTGTATTTACTTTCCCTTGCTTTGACACTGGCAGCATACATGTCACATGGCTCTGATTTCACAGTGTTTATATCTGATACTAGCTTGCAGTGGTGTGTAACCTGTGATAACCCTCATGACTGGAGGTGGCTTTCGTCTCAGCAATTTTTTTCTAGCTTTGATCCCACAAGAATTATTTCAGGACTTCATTTTTCCTCTATGATAACAAAAAATAATCTTTAGACAGGCACAGTTTAGCAGCTGAGGAAGCATTTGCATGGACCACAGCAATATGTGACCCTCTGGATGTGCTACAGAGATTCAACCTGCCTTCCTGGGGTGCCATCTGGGCTTTGCTTGCTGGAGACAGACAAAAGAGTGTCTGAACACTCTTCTAGGGCTCAGAGATGGCTTGGTAAGTACATGTGTGACAACAAATGGTTGCTTTTCTCTTAATCCCTCCCTCCTACAATGCAATTTGTTAAACAGTTATATTCTCCTAAAGATGCGAAATCAGAAACATGGAAGTTTGGAAATGGCACAATGAAGGGTTAACCAAAACTCCACTTTCCTGCACAGCTCTGCTGTGAGATGTGTGCAGAGACTCGGCTGCTGTGGGATTCACCTGGCCTAGCTTTAGAAATGAAAAGGTTCATCGTCTCAGCCTGAATCAGCTGCCCAGGCTTGTTCTGCAGTAAACAGCGAGAGAGAAATACTTCTGGGGAGTGATTCATCCCTGCCTCAGAGAGGTTCCTAAGATCATTTGGGTGAATGGGAAGTGCTTGTTCCTCTCCATGCGGAATGAGAGCCTGAACAATTAGCGTAATCCTAGGCAATTATTAAGCGTCTAAAATTAGAGGAGATGAACGCACAAGGTTTCTTCTGTAGGACATGGCCTCACTGCTGGAGAGCGTTGAGGAAGAGCATCAGCAAGCAACTGCAGCTCTCGTCTGTGGGACCTGGACATCTGAGGAGGCAGCTCCAGCAAAAGCCCAGCAGTGGGGCAGCCAGAGCAGGTGGGAGGAAGGTCTTGGCACATGCGATCTCAGAAGTGTTTTGGAGAGTTCAATTTACAGCCTTGTGGAGGAAGCCTGTTTGTGCCCAACCTGACTGATTTAGCCTGTAAACCACATCCTGCAGAACATGCTTTCTGCTTTTAAGTTTTTGGATCCTTCTTTTCTAAGATGTGGGGCATCAGTACCTGCTAAGAACACACAGGGAGGGACACTACCTAGTTTTCCACTCATTCCCCAGCACTGAGACAAGGCCTAGATGCAGCCCTGGGGCTGCCTCACTGCAGGAGCTGCTCCAGAAAGGCCAAGACCACCCAGTATATGCCTCCTTCCAAGCCAATGTAAGTACTAGAAAATACAAAACCTCCCTTTTTGTGAGAAAAATGCTAGCATGTAAGGGCCACACTCTATAAATGACACTACAAATGCAGATGGCAGTGGAGCTGAGATAGTTGCAATGATCTACAGATGTGAGCAACAGAGATTTTTTTGGGACACGTCTCTCATTTCAACTGTTCTAGTAACAGTCAGACGAGCGGGGCCCAAAACATGACCCTCATGAGCCAACTCCAAGCCAGGGCTTCAGTTGCTGTCAACTTTTTCACACCAGTAGTAATTTTTAATTCAAGATGAGATTTGTATTGAGAACTGTAAGGCTCAGGAAATGTGGGCTCTGGGCACTAATGCTCTGAGCCTCTATGGTGGATTTATTTCTTGGCTTTTAGCCTTTTCTAAGCAGTCTGGGGATGAGAAAAGAGAGGATGACAGTGGCCAAGTAAAAATCAGAGAACAGGGCAAGATTTTGCTGCTCTTTTCTCACTCTTCCTTTGCATGTACCATACAGGCAAACCCAAAATATGTAAAAAACTGAACTTTAAGGAGAACAAAACCTAGTACTTCACTGCTCCCTCCCAGACAGTGTTAGAGTACTTGTTGCAAATTCATGTGACATTGTGTGGTCTTAGATTCACATTTGTTTCTCCTCCAAGAAGAGAGGGGACTCAGCTGGATACAGCCTCGAGCAACCTTTGAGGTTAGCCCTACTCTGAGCAGGAGGCTGTAGCAGAGACCTCCCAACCTCAGTCTGTCTGGGATTTCAGCACAGGAAGGGACATAAGCAGCCAGGGGAGTTTCAGGAATACAGTAAGCAAATGGAGAGACCATCCCAAGAATGATCAACAATATGGGGTTCTGTCTTCACTGCAGCAAATATCTTTCCATCCAAAGCTTAGCAGAAACAAGGCATATATGGGTTTTGCCTTGTTCTAGGTGACTGTCACCCCTAAAAAAATTGGTCCTCAGTTAAGAATAGTCAGAGGCAATCTCCCAGGCTGTGGGAGGCCATGGTTACATTCAGGTTGTCTACAAGTCAACCAAAGTCCTGTGGGAGAGGGGAGCAGCCTCCTCATCTTTGTTAGGTTTGGGGAAATGAAAGCTGCACCACATCTCCATGTGCATCATCCCACTGGCCACTGTTGCAGCACCAAGACACCCTGTTTTGCTGTGAATGTTGCCTGAAACGGGAAGAGTAAAGCACGCTTTCATGGGGTGGGAAGAGCAACGGGCCCAATGGGAGGGTGAGCCACTGTCTCCTCCAGCAGTGTGCTCGTCTGGGCCTTTCTGCCTGCCAGGAAGAGGACAGAACCTGTACATACAGGTGCTTCAGCAGGAGCAAACCCTCCAGTGAATGCCTCTTCACTGCCCTCAGATCATTGTCCTGGAGAACTCTGGAATGAGACAAACAGACATTTACTGCTACACCAGGAGGAAATAGTATTTTCAGGGGAAAATATCCTGCAATAGCTATACTAAAAGACCTCTTTGAGTCATTACAAGGGTCACTACCACACATCTGAGGAACAGGCACTTTCTCCTGAGCTGCTGAAGCTAACTGTAACGTGATCATTGATTAAATAGGCACAGGGATGGTCCCAATGGTCCCATAGGATGGAGACCATTAGACTTTCCCATGAGGGTCACAGCTCATAGCATTTCTTGCCATTCCAGGAAGCACAGGGGCTTCATGCCCGTCCTTGGTGAGCAGCTCAGCTTTGAATTCACATGGAAATTGTTTGCGTGGCTGCTTGTACTCTTCATACTCTTGGCTCAAAAAACAGACTGCCTGGATTGAAAATATCTGAACCCCTGACATTTAAAATGCTAGAGAATACTTACAAGTACTCGGCCCATGGGTATTCCCTCCACACTTGCTTTTCAATGGAAGAAATAGAGTTGCCAGTGAAATCTCTGCAAAGAAATGGTTGGCACATCACTATCATTACTAGTGTGCTGTATATAAAAGGTCTGCAAAATGGCAACTTGCAAACACACGCCCTGTGCCCTGTGTCAGAGCTGCTCCTTCCCCGTAGCACAATTCTCGGGGACTTCAGTCAAGACTTTTATAACATTATGTATAAAGTCCTCTTTTCCATTCCATAAACCTCACTGCTTCTTTGGAAGACAGAGGGGTCCTTGGAGGGCTAGGTATGCAACTGGAAAACCCACTCCCCTGCAAATTTGGCTGCTAAGGTAGAGCAGAGTTGCCCTGGAGACTCAAACTGCATAGCCCAGCTTCACCCCTTTAAATTTCCACACAAACCCTTGGAAACCACCAACACCTGCAGCTGGCCCTCTGTTGGGTGTCCCCTGTGGTGAGGCCAGTACAGGGTGGGTGGATTTCAGCTGACGCCCTGCCTTAGCTCTCTACCAGGCAGGGGTCAGCAGGTGCTAAAACACCGAGGAAGGGACAACGGAGAGGTCTGGACGTGGGGGAGCAGCGCTTCCAGCCCTGCCCCATGGTACTCACAGGATGGAGAAGGCCCAGCGGCGGGTGGCCCGGGGCACCCCAGCCATGGAGGCCCGGCTGCAGTTCAGCAGCCGCTGGTGGCAGCGGCAGAAGGCCGGGCAGAAGCCCCTGGGCTGCTCCCGGACCGGGGCTGCTGCCAGCAGCAGTGCCAGGAGGAGGAGCGGGCAGCGGGGCCGGGGCAGGCCCATGGCGCTGCCGCAGGCCCAGCCGGGGTCGCCGGGCAACCGGGCCACAGGCCTGGGGTCTGCGCAGGCCTCGCCTCACCTCACGGCTCACAGTGGAGGTTTTGGTTAATTTGGATGTTGTTTTTTTTTTTTTTTCCTTGCTGTGGGATGTCCTGCCCCTAAAAAGGAGCATGTTGAGAGATTTTCCTGTGTATCTGGCATTCCTGTGAGGAAGGCTGACCCCACCACCACAGCACGCCTGCACTGGGAGGGGGCCCTTCCACCAGGCTCTCACTGCTTCCACTCAAAAGATGAGTTATTAAACATGCTGATAGGAAACAGAGCAATGGGGCTTTAATTTCACATCAGCAACAAGTATTTCCAATGTGAATAATAAGAAAGAGGAAGCTGGGTAATTTGCAGCCAGTGTTTCATTTTATAAATATGATCTCCTGAGAACTTGCCATGATGGAGGTTTTACCACATCCCTCCGAGGTCTGCTCTCATGCTTAATTATTTCCACTTGTAAAACGTTGCATCTTACTTCCCATTTCAATTTTTCTAAATTCAGCTCCCAGCCACTAGATCTTGTTTCACCTTTGCCTTCCAGGTTAAAAAACTCAACCAGTATCAGGTGTCTTCTCCTTGCAGAGCCGCAGAGTCCTGGATTAAATCACTTTTTTTTTTTTGTTTTGTTAAATAAATATGCCACACTCTTCTCATTTCAACATTTGTACTCCAGACCTACAGTCATTTTCATGGGTCTTCCCTGAGCTTTCCCATTCTTCAGTTGTCTTTTTACCAAAGACAGAAGGCAAAAAATCTGAGCAGGGGTTTGTTATCAAATACGCATTCCCTCTCCCACCACATGCCCTTGTGATCTTGGGAGCTCAATGTACCTTCCCACTGAATATGCTGCCTCAAAAATTCACGTATCACACGAACAGAAATACAAAATAAGATTTTTCTCAATTTAATAAAAAACGTGTTCTAAGTTAAAAAGAATCTGCTTTAAATTGTAATAATGTCCCAACTGCTTGGTTCAATACATCAACACAGGACTTAGGCTTATCTCTTTAAGCGAAATTTCACCTAGAGAAGTATTTTTTTTCTGTGCCTGTGCACACATGTGTAAGTACCAGAGCTACTCCTGCTGGTAAGACATCTCTCCCTGCCTCTGACTTTCTCCTGCAGTTCAGAGCTAACCTGAGCTGCAGGCTCTTGCAGCGAGGTTTTTTTCATTTTATTTTTCTGTAAGTGCTATGCACATCTGTTATGCTGTCCAAATAATAACCATGCAGGTAAGCTGGCTTCCAGATATAGCTGACCTGGATAAGCTGACAGGAAATCACTTCCTCTCCAGAAACAGCATACATTTTTGGGCTTATTTTAGCACCAGTAGGTTTATTGCCCATTTCTTTTGTTGTTCTGTATTTGGAGAAAAACAAAACATTGGAGATGAGGCATACGTCATTGCACAGCTTTAGACTTTCATTCCTAATCAAACGCTACAGACCTTTTGGAAATGATCTGAAGAGAGACCTGCACTAATTAGATGGCATCTCCCAGCTAGGGAACTCATCATCAAAACTCAGATCAGAAAAAAGTTCTTCTTCAAGGTCAAACTGTTCCAAGGGCAATTCATTGACCTGGGGAGAGAAATCCAAGAGTAAATTTCTTTCTCTACGAATTTTTGCTTCTTCTGTCTGCACCTAGAAACACAGTGTATTTTTACCATGTATAAAAGATGGCCTCCATAGAATTTACAAATTCAGGAACATTTCTGTTTTGGAAATACTGAGCAGCATCACAAGAAAATGAACCAAAAAGGACACCCAGAAGCTCTCCTCCCAAGCAAGTCCTTCCAAATTCCTGTCTGTACGCTAGCCTCATCAGCCTGGTAGGTGCCTTGCAGAGAGAGAGATGAATTAACTCCCCCACACCACCACCAGGGAAGTGAGGTGGCTGCGGAAGTGAGGGATGACTCTTGTTCAAACAGGGGTTAGGGAAGCAGCAGGTTTTCTCTGCGCACTTCTTTTATGGTCACTGCATGTTAGGACATTTCTCTGTGGGTTTAAAAGAAGTCAGATAGAAGAGGCAGTACAGAGGAAAATACAGAGAGAGAACAAAATTACAGAAATTTAATCATCTCAACTGAAAAAACAAATGGGGTAGATGTTAGTTACTTCACACACAAAAATACCTCATATTTTAGTTACTTTTCAGTAAGAAAGGAAGACAGTTCTGCCTGTGGACACTAGGTGACTCAGTGTCATCAAATGGAGCAATGTGTCACAAGGCTACTTAGACACTTCCTTCATGCAAACTGCAGGAGTTTGACACTATGCTGTGTGTGTTGCTGATGCATCATATGAGACTGATGCTTGCTTCAAAAGAGCACCAACCATCCCTGGTAAATAGCATTTTTCAAATGAAGGGAGATAAAAATCTGCTCAGGACTGGTTGTATGAAAAAGCTGGCATTCAGAACTCATCTCACTGTGCATGATTATAAGAGTTTTACTGTTGTACCTGGGTATTTTTGTTTGGTGCATGCTAACAGATCCCACAATTACCTGCAAGGATTTCACCAAAGCTTTTACTGATCTTTGCCTGGGGTAAAGGTAGGTTCACAAAGCAGATTTCTAGATGGGCAGTTTTATTTATTAAAGAACTTATTAAAAAATCATTTGATCTAACCTACTGTAACTTTACTGGGATTTTCACTTTCACAGATTCTATGAAAAGCAGGCTTTTGCACTGTCATGTGTCAGACCTATCAACCTGCACTTTAACGGTCCTGTAGCCTAACTGCTCGCTTTCCTGCTCCAACAGGGGGACTGGACTAGATGATCTTTCAAGATCCCTCCAATCCCTAACATTCTGTGACAATATGATTCCCGTGATGTCTAAAATATACATGCATTTCTATACAGAGTTGCCCAGGAAAGTAAGAGTTTTAAAACCTTAGTGTGCTGTACAATTCCCAGATGTGATTACTTTCTGAAATTTGAACGAGGTAATTGCATAAAAAGAGGATGTGAACGGTTGTAATAGTTGATAGCTGTATCTCTGATCTCTAGATGTACCATACAGATACTATGCAAAAGCTAAACATCTGCTGGTCTTACCTGAACAAGCCCCTTCAGTTCCTCTTCTGTTAAGGAGTCTGTGGGCTCCTCTTGAGTGTGGTTGTACTCCACAGCCACTTTACCGTTCTCTGAAACAAGCACACAAAATAAACAGCCAGAGATATGCTTAGTGTGCGTAATGACAATAAACCTACCCTCAGCTCCAAATGGGACAATTCTACTTCATAATGCTTTCCGAGTGGTTGGCTGGTCTGAATGAGTGTGTAAGGAACAGGTCATTTTATTGTCCCTTAGCATAATGTGGGGCTCTAATTTATTTTCTTAAGTAATATAACCATTTTACTTTGAAAAATTAATCTCTCAGTAATGGTTTAAGAAGTGCTTGTGGGCTGCAGCATTACTACAGATGTGGACAGAGCTTCTGATTCCTGCTGCCATGCCTGGACTCAGAAATAAAGGGTTTGATCTTCTTTCTACTGTCAAGCAAGCTTCAGTGTAAGCAGGATTGGGCGGTGCCACTTCCAGGAGTGCTGCAGTTCTGAGAGTTGAGGAAGGAAAGAGCTGAAGGGTTTGTCACGTTAATTATGAGGTACAGAGGAAAAGAGCGCTAGTTACTGCATTGTGTAATGCTGTGTGGATCTGCAGAACTGCTTCTTTCTCTGGCTTGCCTGCCTGTCTACTCTGCAAAAAACGGAAAGGCTCTGACTAAATGGAGTGGAAACTGAAAGTAAGGAAGCAGAAATCTGTGGAGAAGATGGAGCATGTTAATTACCGGTCTCTGTGTATGTGATGGACTGGAAGGCAGGAAGCACTGCAAAACACCTAAATACAGAGACTCGCCTTTCTAAGGAATACCTTAAAGAATCCAGGGGAGGAAGCTGGCAGATTATTTAAATCCTGCTGAATTCAACAGAATTTAAGTTCCTGCTCAAATGGTTTGCTGTATCAGTACCACAGCATGAGATGACAAAGTCCCCTCTCTGTGAAGTGAGGATAGTGGCACTGACCTGATTACATGAGAGTCTGTCCTGAAGTTGAATGCATTACAGACTAAAGTATTCAGATACCACATAAACAGGTGTTATCTAAAAGCTCAGAAAGCACAAGACCTGGAATCCAGAAGCAGCAGATCTAGCAGTTTCTGTATAGGCACAGAGCCAGCTTCTATAATTAAAAAAACTCAAAGGAGATAGCAGGCCCAAAGATGCAGCACTGAACACAACAGTGGGGCAGGGACCATTGACAGCACCTGACTGGCTTGGAACCAGGTCAGGAATGGGCAAAGCTCTGCAATTCAGTTCACATTACCCCTGGAACTAGAAATTCTTCACATCGCCATTCACCATGCACACGTACTGTGCTAATAAGCTCTACCTTAAACCCTGGCTTAAATATAAAGCCAGGGTTTATACTTCAAGCATTTGCATTTTTTGAAACAGTTTCAGTGTCTTTATCATAAAAAAATCCAGCTCCTTGCCAAGTTTTCCTTTCACTCACATAGCTTATACGGTGAAACTACTCAGTGTTACATCAGCGAAGATCACAACACAAGTTTGATCCTTTCTGAGACCCTCCATACAGTGAATCCTGAGAATTCATGTCAATTATCATGGAAGTCATATCATTAGTTTAAGCATCCCAGTGTTTAATACAAAAATAGGCCTTACCTAAAACTACGAGGAGTATCTTCTGAAAGGCGCTAGACAAAGCTTTCCCAACTGCGAGTTTCTGAACTCTTCTTGTAGCTGTGACAAACTCAAGAGGATCTATACCAAACAAACAGCATGTTATTAAGATGATAATCTGCATATGAAGCACACCAGCTGTATTACAGTAGCATATGTAACCAAACACAGCTTTATGGATCTGGTAACAAAGCTGCTTTTATTTTGGGAGTTGTTGGCTGCGTGGCAGCACTTTCACAAAACCTTCATGGGTCAACCCGAAGCAGCACACAGTCCTCAGCCCTGGGTCAGAATCCTGCCCAGGGCAGCTGGCAACGGGGAGCCCAGCTGGCATCAGAGCTGCATCACAGACACAAAATTTCTTAAGAATCATATGGTATGGTTACATCAGGAGTGATCGTGGTGGGGAATGAATAGCCTTACAGGTGAGAGGATGAGAACCTACAGGGGAGGTAAGTGTTCCTGGCATGACACTGGGAGGGAAGAGGCATGCTCAGGATCCCTTGCTGTACAGCACAGCAGTGCACAAGTCCCTGCACAGATCCTTGTCTCCAGCTAAATTCATATACTACATCAGATCCTCAAACTGTGGAAACAAGATTGCTCAGTGTCTGTGAAAGGTGCTAGAAGAAACTTTCATATGCATGCAAAACGTACCTTCACCGTTTTCAATGTCTGCCTCGCCGAGGCCAACTCCTCTGGTGCGTATCCCATGGTTGGGCAGTGTCACTTCCACAGCACCCAGGTATTTCACAGATCGCTTCTGTAATGTCTTTCCCAGGTCCCCATTCTCATCATCAAAGCCAGATACATTCTGCAGCTGTTGGGAACACCACAAATGATTAGTTAAGATTAAATAGGAAGGGGTATTGTGACCACTTAGGCCTTTGCTTGCATAGCACAGACCTTCTCTGCAGCGCGTGACTCCAAGGTAGCACATGGTGGAGGCAGATCAGGGATGCTTACTGCTTTGACCCTATTTTAGAAATGGCTCATAGTCCCCATCTTCTGGAGTCTCGGACAACTCACACACTTTCAGCACACGAAGACAAGCCCTGGCACTACTTTAATCACACTTAATCACACTTGCATGAAAACCTGATGCCCCCATTTGTATAAACAGAAGCTCAGCCAATGCCCTCACCCACAGCAACCTTTTCTCCCTAAGCTTTCGGAAAAACCGCAAAACCCAAACTGCAGCTCCTGTAGCTGTCTTCATTATTTGCTGATTTGAGGACAATTCTGTTTATTCTACCAACGGCTCTAATTCAGAATAGGGGATGGAAAGAGAAAGAGGGGAAAGATGGTGAATGAATATAAAGGGCCCCTTACTGTGATAATGCGACTGGACCAGCCATTAAAGCCAAGGTAGTGGTTGGCCAATTCCTGGCACTTGTTGCTGTTGAGAGCAAGGACTTGTTGCTGAAGTCCCTTCTGCTTGGTGCAAACACAAACCTGCCCAGGAAAGAGGAAACGTGGTTAGCAAGGCTTTGCTTGCAAGATTTCCACTGTGGACACATCATTGACGGCTCCAGGAGAGATATACATACATTACCTATTTCCTAACAGCACAAGTATATCTGATATGCATGAAATATTGGTTACCCAGGAACAGGGCGCGCAAACAGAGGGATTCTGGCATTTTACTCCTTAAGTGCCACCTGGGAGCCAGTGGCGGGTGATGTCACCACTGCAAGGCATGCAGCAAAAAGTTAGTCAACTTTTGATGAGAGGCACAGGGAACATCACTGAGATCAACAAATATTTCCTGTGATTCTACCCTACTGTTGGAAGTTGCAGTGCTGAGTGCTGCAAGTGGCTCATCTGCGGCCTCGCTTACCTTCAAGGGAGATTTCTGAAACAGCCTTTGCCCATTGCACGCACGCTGGGCTCTGCTGGCATCTCTGTCTGAGTAAAACTTGATGATGGCGTAATACCCAGGCCCTGCCACGGCAGCGTTTCTGTGTGCTCGCACGGAGTACAGCAGCCCAAATTTTGAAAACACTGAAAATAGGGAATGCTGAGGAAAAATGAGAAAAAAAGGGTCTTTTGAAGAACATCCGCTGGTACTCCAGGGAACAAGCAACCCTGACAGAGACAGGACCACTCACAAGACCTAATTACCTAGAAAACGAGGAATGTTTCATTACTGTTCCTGCTGTATAATGGCAATGAACCCTGGAATGAGCAGCAAGACTGGAGATGAGGAGATGAGGCTTTCCCCATAAAAACAAGCTCAGCCTGACGGGACCCCTGACCCTGACATCTCACGAACAGCATCTTCCAGCCTCTGACCCAGGAGGAGAGCAGACAGACGTGGTGTTTCCAGCCCCCCGAGTTATCCTCAGCCTTGACTGCTTCTTACCCTCTTCCATCCTGCTTTACGTGGCCACGCTGTTTTGCTGAAACTTTCAGTTAAACACTAGCACAATATTTTGCATGCTAAAGGGATTTTGTTTCAGCTCTTGGACGTTTTGGTCTCTTAGTTTTGCTTTGCAGACCACAGGGGCAAAAATCACCCTGCGGCAGCCTGCCACCCTCCCTGCGGTTGCCGAGTGCCTCAATGAAATTAAAATAGGATTTAAAAAAATAAAAAAGAAGGGAGGGGGTGGTGGTGTTAAAAACTATATTAGCACACGGGGAAGGTGATGGGAGAAGTGGCCAAGTGCTGATGAGGGGGACTGGGGCCTTAGGTCTGGGTAGGGAGAGGCCTCTACGGGGTCCTGACCCCGCTCCCAAGCCTCGGCGGGGACCCAGGCGGTGCCGACCCCGCTCCGCAGCCCCGGGAGGGGGCCCGGGGGGTCCCGACCCCGCTCCTCAGCCCCGGGGGGCCCCGTGGAAGTCCCGGCCTCGCTCCCCAGCCCCGGGGGGACCCGGGGGGACCCGTGGGGGTCCCGGTCCCGGTCCCGGCCCCGCGCCCCAGCCCCAGGCCCGGCCTCACCTCCAGGCCCGGCGCCGGCTCCAGCCCCCAGACCAGCAGCGTGTGGGCGCTCCCCGCGGGCACCCGGAACGCCAGCACCTCGGCCATGCCCGGAGCCCTCCCCGCCGCCCGGGGCCCGGCCCCCGGCCCGCCCCGTTCCCCGCCGCCTCCTCGGCCCTGCCCGCCCAGGCCGGGTGCGCGGGCCCGGCGGGTGTGTGTGTGTGTGTGTGTGTGTGTGGTACGGGGGAAAAGCGCCCCCAAATCCGCCCCCCGTCCCCCCAGGCAGGCAGACAGGCACAGCTCAGCGGTAGCGGGTTTATTCTCCTCGGGGCAGAGCGATTTTCGTGACGGGGGACGGGGCAGGCCCGCAGCGAGGGGCCGAGATGGAGGGCGGCCGTCCCGGCCTCAGATGGTGCAGTTGCTCTCTCCGAAGCGCCGGCACTTCATCACCTTCAGGTAGGTCTCCACCTTGTGCAGGTCCTTCTTGAAGCAGGAGAGCAGCCCGTAGTTCTTCAGCAGGGCGTCCTCGTTGCGCAGGTGGATGTCGAACTTGTCGTAGGTGGGCTTGAGGATCTGCGGGCCCCGCGGGCTCCGGTCCTCCAGCTCCTGCAGGAGGGAAAGGGCCGGGGCTGAGCTGGCACCGGGGGCTCTTAAAACTGGGGCAAGGAAGCAGGGTCTGGCCGTAGCCACTGGAGGGGAGGAGGTCATGAGAGGGGTCAGTAACGCTCTCTTTCCTCCCACTTTTCCAGGGACCAGAGCTTGAAGCCAGACCCAAGCCACGTGCAGCTGGAGCTGCAGTCCGCCTCTCCTCCTGCCCCGCTTTGCTCACCGTTTTTGTTCAGTAAACAGGGTGGTAAAAGGGCTAAAGTGTGATCGTTGTCTGGTTTCTGTGTACTGCTTCCCATTGTCCAAGCTTATATCAAACGGAGAGCAAAACCTGGAAATGCTACAGACTGCAGTCAGGACAGAAGATCTCTGTTTACTCTCAGTGCCTGACTTTTGTAGTTATTTAGGTGCTGGATGATGAAATTCATTGTCCAGACTTACATCACATGGATACAGGTCTTGGGGCTCTAGCTGTGGTGATGCTGAGCAAATCTAAGATGGGATCCTGACAGACAATAAGTAATGTCATTTAAGATAACAAAGCCCAAAGTAACCGTTCTGAAGAAGAACATTCTCCAGCTGTCAGTTGTCTGCATGCTATGTTAATTTAAATGTAATATAAGAGAGAAACATCAGAGTATAGGCTTCCATCAGTACGCAGACTTATATGGGTTGTTTTTATAAAATGTCTCGAGTCTTGGAAGTCAGTATGCAGAACTCTGCAAAATTTGCTTCGCTTTAAAGTGTTTTATGGGGAGATAGGGCAAACATCAGGTTTAACAGCAGGTTTAACCAATGGAGTATTCTTTGGTGCTGGGTTTGTAAAGACTGAGTCTAGAGTGTTGTGATCTTCCTGGCCTGTGCTGCTATGAGTGGTTATGGCAGTGCTGTTAACGTCTGGTACAAGTTTTCTCATGCTCCCAGTGATAAATTGTGTGCAGTGGAGTGTTGTGGTGTGACTATGTTAAAGTAACCCAGTCCAAAGGATGCCAATGGTCTTTGGAGTGGAAAGTGGGGAGACTTCTCATGGTCTTTGGATCCTGTAGAAGACCCTGAGAGCTCAGTGCCCTGTGTCTAGGAGATCGCTGTTACTCCGTAATCGTGCTACCTGCTGCAACTTACCCTCATCAGAGCTTGGATCCCTTCTTCCAGGTCCTTTAGTTTTTCAAACACTCTGTCTGAGGTGCCAAAAACCAGATTGTTTGTGAACACCTTGCTTAGGTATTGCACTGGGGTCAACCAGGACTGGATGAGAACCAGTGAAAACCGAAGAAGCTCCATGTCCTGAAATTAAAAGAGGGGGTCAAAGGTGTGCAGGTGAGGTGTTCTGTAATGTTACCTGTGTGTCTTGCTCCTTCTGAAACAGCCCAGAGGTGACATGGGTGTGCCACTGCTTCTGCAGCTTTGGCAAGTGTTAGAGACTGAGGAGCACCAGGCGTACAGACATACATCCTGTTCTGACAACAGTTACTCTTTGGGGTGGGGGTATGATTTATAGTCTAACCCAAAGGTGTCTTTCTTTTTGCATGCAGGTGTAAATAGTACAAGGGGAGAGGAGTGATACCTCAGCAAGCACTGAAGTGCTCACAGATGAAACGCTCTGTTCCTTAAAAGAGTTCTGCGCTTGCCCAGGGGAGACAACTTACTGATTTCTGCTGGGCATCATCCTTCCCAGTGGGAGCTGGGATGGTTTCTGAGTAACAGAATGCCTGGGAATTCTTGTTGGTGTGTCTCTGGTCCTCCGGAATATAGCTGCGTTCCTGTGGAGACATCCCAAATACACTCAGATCTGTTGGCCGTGTACTGGGAGAAGAGCGTTGACTCTTTCCTCAAGCTGTCCTGACAGGTTGCTCTTTTCAAGAAAGAAATGTGAGACGTGAAGTGTGTCTCTACAGGACTGGCAGGTAGGAAGCTGGAAATCACATGTTGGCACAGTAGCTACTGGACCTCTAGCTCTTGCTTGCACTAAGCCAAAGTGCTGAGGTGAACACAGACCATATGGACTGCGTTCTCCTGAGGAGCAGATGACCCCCTTGGACAGCTCTGGCCAAAGCAGAAGATGGATAGCTTCAAGTCAGTGCCGTAGGTTACTGTCACAGGAAAGAATTGCAAAATGCCTGCTGCTCCCCACAGCTCCCAGGACTGGGTTTCTCTTTGAGGCAGCTGGCTCTGAGTGGTGGGTTTGGGTGTGGGCAGCTGTGGCCATGAGGAGGATCAGGGGTGGAGGCAGAGAGCTGTGAGGAGGAGACAGGCTGGTAGAGACCGGTTCTATCCCATTAAGACTGCTTTTTCCTCCTCAGGATCTGACAGAGGACACCAGTAGTTGAAATGTATCTGTTTCTAGAAAATTGGGCTGGGTGGGAAGCCGTGGTATGGTCCTGAAAACATCAGGTTAATGAGGAGATGCCCGGAGGCTGTGACACTTACGAACTCTTTGTACGTCTCTGCGGCCAGGAGGTGGAGGTGCTGAGCCCTCAGCACAGCGTTGGCAAACAGGTTGGAAAGGGGCATGGCTGGGAAGGTGGCAACTTCTTGTGGCCACTGCAATCCCAGGGTGATCACAGTGATGACGAGAGGAGAAAACCACGACCCTGCAGCAAAGTGGAGAGGAGTGGTGTTAACTGTCCTTCAGTGAGGGTGGCACCTGCATATTACTTCCTGGCCTCTTCTGCCTGTGCTAACCCTAAAGAATGGCTTGTTTGTGTTCATACATGATCTTAGCCCTCCAGTGAAACCCCATCCCCTTTTACTGGATGTGCCCTCGAGGCTTGTGCTGCTCCCAGTGTTTTTCTGCCTTAAGAATGATTGTTGCTCCATGAAAACCGCAGTGCGTCCCTGTGTCGTTCCTTAACACGCTCGTGTTTTTCAGTGGGTCTTGCCTTCATGAATGGAGTATGATGCACCTGTCACTGCATGAGCAAACGGGATGGTGAGTACCGGGGGAGGGACTGGGAATAGCTCACTGTAGCCTTGTTTTACACCGTGCTGCTGACATGAAACTGTCTGTCTGCCTTCACTAGGGTGAAAAGTGACTGCATTACCTGTGTTGTAACTGAAAACTTCTGCTCTCTGGCACACACCTGTAGAATCCAGTGATCCCTGACAAGCCTAAAGGCTATTAACCCCTGGCATCTAGCTCACGCAAGTGGTCTCTGTAAGTACAGATGGACACAAAGTTAATCTCAAACAAGCACCCTTCTGTGGAGGAATGCCCTGGAGCCTGTAGGACATGGACATAGGCATTAGACATCATCCTGATCCCCGTCTTAAGCCTTGAATGTGAGTTTTAATATCCCTGCCACTATTTATGTTAGTAATAACTATTCCTGCTGTGGCTTGCATGTCTTTTCTTCTCGTTCTCCAGCCTCTCCTTGCTCCTTGCCTTTAGCATTAAATGCCCCTTGCATTTGCATTATTAGCATAATGAATACCTGAGTCAATCCGTGGTTAAAAGTCACGCTGTTGGGAAAACTATTCTTTTTCCTTGATTTTTAAGTTGCCACATTTTAATTTAGGGTAGGCACTGAGCATATATGGGCCACAGTACCATCCTATCATAGTATCCCATCACCCAAAGCACATAATCAGACTCATAGAATCATTCAGGTTGGAAAAGACCACTAAGACCATCTAGTCCAACCTTTAACCTGATACTGACAAGTCCACCATGAAAACATACTACTAACTTCTACATCTACATGTTTCTTGAAGACCTCCAGGGACAGTGACTCAACCACTTCCCCGGGCAGACCCATTCCAATGCCACACAACCCTTTCAGTAAAGAAATTTCTTCTAATATCCAACCTAAACCTCCCCTGGCACAACTTGAGGCCATTTCCCCTCATCTTACCACTTGGTGCTTGGGAGAAGAGCCCAATCCCCACCTTGCTACAACCTCCTTTAAGGTAATTGTAGGGTGTGATAAGGTCTCTCCTGAGCCACCTTTTCTCCAAGCTAAACAACCCCAGCTCCCAGAGCTGCTCCTAGTAAGACTTGTTCTCTAGACCCTTCACCAGCTTTGTTGCCCTTCTTTAGACACAATGCTGCCTGTAGCCACAATGTCAATCCTTGTAAACAGAAATAAAGAAGAGTACCTGGAGCCATTTCTGCCTGGAGAGTTGCTCAGATGTTGCTTGAAAGTGAATGTTTCTTCCTTTCATCTAGGCTGGTAATGGCAACTGTTGAGACACCCCTTATATAGTAGGGGGTCTGTTTAAAATGTATGTATGTGTTCATGATCACAACAACCTCTCTATATCTTCTCCATGCATAAATGCACGCGTGTTCGCAATGGTGCTACCTAATTGTAGTCATTTATACATAGATGGAAAGGTTGGGGAGGATGTTTGCCTGGGGATGAAATTAGTGCTGAATGATTTCTCCATATTCTGCTGTTTATTGCAAATAACGGTTTTATCATCATGGGAAGACCCACTCCAAATCAGATCAGTGCTTTTACATGGTGGAATTTCCCCACATAGGTAGAAAGTGCTCCTAATTTTCCTGCCTGCTCCAGGCAGGGTCTGGCCCACAGTTAACAGGGCTGACAAGCCAGTTTGGGAGACCTCTGACATAAAGCAAAGGAGATGGTTTCCCATTTATTGTTAGTGGGGATAGAGCTGGATGGATGTTGCCAGATGAACCACGTTTCTGCCACATAACTTCTGTCATGCTACCAAAATTCAACAAATAGTTTTTGTGGAAAAGGGATATTTTGAACAAGTTGATTTTTTTTTTTTTTTGGAAAATAACAATTTCTGTTCCTTGAGGTAATGGTTTGATTCAAATTTTCAGCCAACGCATTATTTTACTTACATAAGACATTAAAAGCACCTAAGAACAAATGTGTTTTTCCCTCATGCAACAGCTCAAGCATTGAACTGCAGAAGTAATTTGCAAAGCCCTGCTTTGGGAGAGGAGATATCAACCCCTGTTGAAAAACAGCGTGGCAGTTCCCAGGCAGAGACAGAACAAGGTCCCTGGGGTCAGCTGGTTTGTCTGGCACAGGTTTGGTGAAGAGCTGTCACATGTAGGTGTGTTACTGGGTACCAGCCTGCCTGCTGCAAATCCAGGTGCCAGAGCTCTGGGAGGTTTCTCACGTCCTCAGCTGGGCAAAGCTGTGAGAAGATCTGGTCATCAGCTGCTTTCTGCTCTTGCCTGAGACAGGAATGAGAAATATCTCTGCGTTGAGCAGAGGGCTGGTGTGGAGAGGAGGGAGAGGAGATGGGGAAGAGCAGAGGTCACAGCACACACCCTGCTTTTGAGCAAGACAAGACAGAACCTGGGATGGACAGCTGGGGGGGTGGGCAGGGGGTGGTGGTGCTTAAAGGACTTTTCCTTCCTCCCAGGGCCCTGGGTGCCCCAAACCGCTGTGTTTGTTCGGGGCCCTGTTTGCTCCCCGGTCAGGGGCAGTGCTCCGGCTCCCCGAGCCCCTGGGTTGGCCTGCCCCCCTGCTTCGGCTCCACTTTCCATGAGGCAGCATCATCACTGCAGCAGAGGGTGCGAGAGCTCGTTAATAAACATGCTGGGGAGAGCGTGATCTGTTCCGAGAAGCCCCTGGGTGTTCACTCGCATGGTGGTGTCACGGAGTAAATGTCAGTCCCTAGAGAAAAGGGAACAGTGGGTCCTGCAGCTATCAGGTATCTGGTCACCCAATAGCCAGCAACATCTGGGTGTGTTTTTCTACTTCAGATTGTGTTTAAATATGTCAATATTCGTCAGAGATGAGCAGAGCAGCAGCCCCGCCAGCCAGCACAGGCTCTGCTGCCTGCTCGCGATGATGCTCTACCACTGCAGCTAGATTAATACGGCACCTTGCACCAGACTGCTGCCCATCACTTGCTACCCTGCTGCCCCTCCAGCTCTGTTAGCAAAAGCACGGTGCTAAACCAGCAATTTTCATCTTAGAGCCAAGCACAGAGATGCCAGCATGTTCCAGGCTGTGCCCCTGAGGTCTGTTTTCTCCCCACTCACATAATTTCTGTGCATTAAATGAGGCAGAAGCTTTGTGGAAATGGCAGTGCGTGGCTGGGATCCTGGGCTGGGCAAACACACGCCACTGGCACAATTACAGTTGCATAAGCAGCTTGCAAATATCAGCTTGGCATTTTTCTAGCTTCCAAGTGCCCGCATGTGCGACCCAAAGTAGAACATCACAAAGCAGCATGAGGCTCAGTAATTTCCAAGTTCCTTTTCTTATTTGAAAGAGAAAAAAACCCTCCATTCTTTTCAGGGTGGTCCCACGTCCACCCGCCTTGCCCTGTGGACAAATGAAGCAACTTTCCGTGGAGGTGTGTGTACGCCCTGGCTCCTCCCGGCCCCCCAGGAGGGGTTTTGTGCAGAGGTTCCCAGCCGGGGACCTGCAAACGGTGAATCCTGACTGAGGAGCCAGATGCTGGCCCACAGCCCAGGCTCTGTAGCTCCGTCAGTAACAAGATCGATGATAGAGGCTTTAAGTGATGGTTGACTGCCTTTGCTAGCTCACTGCCCTGAAGGTAAATAGTCCTTCTCAGTTTGAATTGTGTGTGTGTGTGTATTTTCTGGAGCTAGGACTGCTCAGTTTCACCCAGCCTGTTTCTAAATGGCAGATATCATGAGGCTGAAGGAGGTCCAGGACTGCAGCCCAGTGGGACTTAAAAACAACTGTCTGCCCAATCATACTTCAATGGTGGGGATAAGAATCAGGATACAGAGCCTGGACTGTATATATTGAAATGTATTTAATTACACTGAGTGCATTTTAAATACAAGCCTATTTCAGTATAAAATTAAAACCCATCTCTGTACTCCCCAGAAACTAATCTAAGCAATTAAAGTAAACCCCTAGCAGTACAGAAATACTTATTTGCTTCTGGCGTTTTAAAGGAAGCTAAGGCCCTGGGCTAAGAGAGTAGCCAAGCGGCAGAGCGGAACTGGGGTCGCCGAAACTGCTTTTGACATTGCTTCCTCTCCAGATGCAAACAGCAAATTCTCTGTCTTTCGTGTGATTCGGTTAAGTCAGTTGAGTGAGTTGTTTACACAGAGCTGAGAAACCAGTTGGGAATTGGGAAGGCCGGGAAATTTGCCTTCCTCTCCCATTTTGTAACTGAAAACAAGGCATGGAGGGATGAGCCTTGCTAGTCCTAAAATCTTGGCAAACATGGAAACCAGGAATTCATTTCCCTCACTGTGAGTACTCCTTCAGTTAATCAAATTTACAAGACACGTTTAAGTAACATTTAAATACATGTATATGTAGCCAGTTTAGGATAGCTTATTTAACTAATAAAAAACAACCTTAAAATGCTGTTTTTTTGCTATTTAGATTGAATCCCAGTTTTCCATTAAGCTGATTTACCAGTAAACAAGAACCAGCCTGTTCCCTATTTGCTCGTAATTTTACTCTAGCTTTTTTTGTTGGCTGTCCATGACTTGGGGAGGTCTCATCTTTCAGCCTCACAGTTGTTGTCACCCCCCTGATGCCCGTCACCCTGGTGTCCTGCCTTGTCCAGCTTCGTACTGTCAAACCCACCGTGATGGGCTCCCCATGCCTTTGGGGACCCCCCCGGCAGTGAAAGCCCCGGTGTTGTGTGCCCAGCCAGCCCTGAGCCCCATCACCCGCACGCCTGCTGCTGCCGTGCCAAAACGGTTTTTATTAACAGAACCAGTTAGTGCCGTTGTGCTCCTCTCCAGATGTTTTCTAGCTTTTCTTGCAAGAGCAGATGTAGCTGGAGCAGAGCTCAGCTCTTTGCTCCTGGCATTGGGCCCTGTTCCTCCTGCTTCGGTTCCTGGCGGTGGTTTTTGTCTCGTCCCAGGCTCAGCACTGACGTCTTGGGGCCGCAGTGGTCCCCCCGTGAGTGCTCAGCCGGCGCTTCCAGCAGAGCCCACGGCTGCTCTCGACTTCACATCCCTGCCTGCGCTTGGGGCCCTGAAGGGGTGAAATTTGGTTTCCAGCTGCCTGAGCGGAACCCACAGAAAGCTGCTCCTTGTTCCCAGACATCCCACAGACCCTGGCACCAGGGTTATGGTGGGGTGGCACCAGGACGTGCCACCAGGACACCCCTGGATCAGGCACGGCAAGACGCAGCTTGGATGCCTGGAACGGGAGGTGCAGGATGTGAATTTACCCATTACCTTTATTACGGCTTGAAAAAGCAGTCGTACACCTGTGTCCCACACTTTAAATCTTTCCCATAGGTTCTGAGGTTGCACTTGTCCCTCACCAAGGGGACGTCCTTCTGACACAGGCCAGCTCTTGCCTGGTGAGGAGCAAGACCTGTGCAAGACCCTCCAGGTGGGGGCTGCCTCCCCAGCCTTTCTGTAGTCTTTGGAGAGAACGAGGCACTTTCAGAGGATCTTCCAGCTTGTACAACTTCCAGCTTGGCCTGCTGGGCACGTCTATGGCTCGAGACCTAAACAGTGGCCCCAAATCTACTTATAGCACCCCCATGGTGCTGCTCACCTTGGCTCCACTGCCAGGAGTACAGGGCCCACAGCGGGGTCTCACAGCCCACAAGGGTCCTTGCAGCATGGGGAGTGATCAAGCGTGGTCCTCTCCTTCCAGGAGGTGGTGGGGACAGAGGAGCCCCAGCACCCAGCACCGTACTGCCATTGTGGTGGCCACGCAGGAGCTCAGAGCGTGATGTGGGGCTGCCTGGGGATCGGGGCTGCTGGCGACCAGGGGGCTGGGGTTGGCTCCTAATATCTACATGGGCTTTAGGGGTTCAGCAGCGGGGCAGTAAGAGCAGCAGCCAGGGCAGGACAGTCTTGGGGGGTGCAGTGAGCACCGAAGGGCAGCGAGACTCGAGCTCTGTGCAGGGCTGCTGGAGGCGGCTGAAGGTCCGTGGTGGCAGATCGGGACCCGGGTGCCTGTCCCCACGGGGCACTGGCGCGGTGCTGGCAGGGAGCGGTGCCACCGGTGCCGGCCTGGCGGTGGGTGTGGGACCCCTCACTCCTCCCCTGGGTGTTCCCCGACCGTCCATTTGGCCTTCACGTCACGGAAAGGAGTGATGTCCTCGTAGGTGGCCATCTGCTCCACCTCCAGACCCTGCGCCGAGAGGAAGGAGGTTGAGACACAGGAGGGGGACCCCCAAGTGGGGACCCATCTCCAGAGTGCTCCCCCAGGGATCAGGGCAGCTTCTGGAAGGGGAGATGGAGACAGATGGGTGAATGTGCTTAGAGCTTGGCTTGGGGTCTACAAGCTGCTCTATGGCCAAGGAGCAGCAAGCACTTCGGAGGAACGTGCCCTGTGTGCCCTGCGAGGGCTGCTGTACCTAGCAGGCACCCAGCAAGGGCATAACTGGCTGTTTCAAGGCTCAGACTGATATTACAGAGGTATTTCTATAATTAATTGAGCATTACCTCATAGGTGTGGTCCTCGTCAGGGCTCTCTTTGCCTTCACCCTATAGAGAGGAGAGTCACAGGTTGGGTGTCACCAGCACTCCCACAATAGCTGGTGCAGCCTGCGCTGGGATCCTCCACCCCCCTCCCAAGGCCAGGCCCCATGGCCTCCACAGGCAAATCTGGACAGTCCCCCCACTCCACTTCAGGTGCTTTTTTCAGGTAGCCATGTCCCCAAACCTGGTCCTTGCCCATCCTGGCCCCAGCAGTGCCCTCGCTGCCCTGCCCAGGACACGGGGCACTGCTGTGAGCACCGCGGCGGTGGAGCCGGGGACGTCCCCGCTGCTGGCGATGCTGCCACTCACTTTGTCTAGGAAGAGGAGCATGGGGACGCTGATGAAGACAACCAGCAGGACGGACTGGATGATGATGATGGCGTCTTTCAGGGTGTTCCTGCTCTGGATCTGCTGGATGTTGCTGTGACCTGGGAGCAGCAGCACAGAGAGAGCCCTGAGCCCCGTCTCCATGCCAGGCTCCCAGGGAACAGGGACGAGCTCAGCATGACCACAGGTTTGTGTCAGAGCAGGGGAAGGGACTGGGGTGGTGTCTCTTGGAAGGGACCAGGGCATTGCAACCCCCCGAGGCTGGCAGCAGGGACCAGTTCTGGAATGGGACACCCTGGAAAAGACCCACCACTGACCAGAACTGGGAAAAATGGGATTTTTTAGGGCAATGCACTCCCTGGGATGCATTTATATGGGATGGACATGCCAAGGCAAACCTGGGGGGTTGTCTCGCACACAAAGAAACATCTGCCACGTGGTGGAGCACCTACGGTTGTGTCTGAAGGGGTTCCACCAGCACGGGAAAGGTGGGTGCCAGGAGTGTGATGTGGGCTTCACGTGGAGGGGGGAAGCAGGAAAAGCGCGTGGAGGTCACACACCAGCGGTGGAGGTGACGGGGGGCTCCCACTCACCCATGACTCTGAGCTCCGTCCCGCACATGTGCGGCCGCTTGTTCTCCGACGTGAGGTTCTTCCTGTCGCACACGTAGATGCCGTTGTCCTCGTATCTGATCCTGAAGATGGTGAAGTTGATGAAGTTTTCTTTCCTCTTGACGCTGAAGCGGGAGGTGCTCTGGTCCATCACATAGATCTGATCGCTGTCCTCCAATGTCTTGTACCACTGCATGCTCTGGGGCTCTTGGGTGTAGCAGATGAAGGTGATGGGTGTGTTCCTCTTGGCAGCCACGTAGCGCGGGTGCTGGTTCAGCTTTCGGCACCCATTGCCTGCCAGGGGACAAGGATGGGCACGTAAAGCCAACGTGCTTGTAATGGAAACCCATTTTTTGTGGAAGTGACTTCACTGGGACACTTTTTCTGCTGCTCCCACCCATCTCTATATACATATGCCTTCTTAGCCCCAGCTTGGCTCCCAGATTACAGCCTGCACTGGCATGCATCACAGAGCCTTTGCCAAGACCCCCAGTTGGCTTCCCTCCCCATCACTTCTACTTTTTTTTTCATTTTGCTCAAATTTGTGTTTTGCCTGTTTTCACATCCCAGAGCTGGGACTTGTTTGGGTGGCAGAGCTCATGCTCAGCATCCTGGGGGTGGGAATGGCACAAGCGTTGTGTGCACAAGCCCATCACCTCTATCACCTGGTCCCGAGCCATGGCCCGATCACCCAATGCACTCTGCAAATGCTTAGTTAAAATGCTCACGTCCTTAGGAAAGACAAAACGGATCCGGCTTTGCAGAGGGAGAGCAGGGGAGGGAGATGCCCCGGAGGAGGTTGCAGCCTGGGAAGGGCTCTGGGGACATCTGTGGCTCTGCTGGGGCTGGCAGCCTCATGGCACAGCCAGAGGGTTGGGAGGGACCCTGGGGACACAGGGAAGAGCCCAGTGGGTCTGAGATGTTACCTGTGCTGTTACTGGTGCTGTTCCCGGTGCTGTTCCCGACTGCTGAGATCCCACCTGCAAGACAGGAGAAGGGGCCTGAGACGCTGGCCAAGGGCTCCTGTAGGAGAAGCCCACTGAGGACATCCCAGATGGGACGGCACGCATGGTGGGTCCTTCACACCCTCCCCATATGGGGCAGCGAGCTCAGGAGCATCAACCAGACCCCACTCAGAGGCCATTTGAGCACAAACCCTCCTATTTCCACCCCATCTCCTGAATTAAGTAAGCTGCTTTCTGGTTGACAACCCGGTGAAACCTGCCTTTGCTATTAAAATGGGCTGGGCCGGGGCGAGGAGCGCGCTGCCCCGTGGGTGCCCAGTTCCTCTTGCTGCAGCTGGGCAGGAAGCACCAGCCCTGTTTGCCGCGCCGCTTCAGCGCCCAGCTCCGTCCGCTCGGGGAGCGTTCGCCAAGCCCTGCTGCAGGGCAGCTGGCATGGAGGTGGGGGCTGCACCACCTCCAGCGTGCTGGGGCTGCTGCAGAGCCCCCCAGAAGAAGAGAATAATAATAAGAAGAAGAACAAGAAGCCAATTCCCCAGCCTGAGCTTTGCCCCACACTTTGCTGCCCCGCTGCAGACCTTCCCGCCCCGATGAGCAGCGTGGTGGGGACTTGCTGGCTCCAGAGACTTGCCTGGGACCAGGCTGCCCAGTTTGTCTCCAGTGCCTGCCCCCCTGCAGACAAATTCTCCCTTCTGGCCTCGTCTCATTTTACAATGCAGAGATGCCCCTTGTCCAGCCTGTGTGCTGGGTTCCTGTCCCTGCCACCTGCAGCTGGGGCTTCGCTCTCTGAGTTCTGCTGCTGTTTCTGAATGACGACCAAGCTGGCTCCTCACCTTGCAGCCTTCAGACCCTCCAAAGGCAAGATTTCCATTGCATCCACAAGCAGCTCGAGCTTTCCCCACCTTCTCTGAAGCCACCCTGAGAGTAAGGATGAACCCTTGCCACATCAAATCTGCGCGGTGGCTACCCAACAGCAGCCTTTTACATGATTTTCCCCCAAGGGCACACGTTCCTCAGCCTGAAGACGAGGGTGGGGGCTGCTGCAGGGTTTGTGGGTGCCCCTGCATCAAGGATGGGGAGGAAGGGGACGGGAGCCATGTCCTGGGTTGAAAGGCTGCTTCTCCATGGGGATTCAAAGGGAACAGCATAGGGATGTTCACACTGACCCCCCAGGTCAACCCCAAAAGCCTTTTTCCTCCCATTTCTCCTCCACTCTTGGACACGCAGCCCTGTGGAGTAAAGGCAGGTGGCTTGGCCCTGGCCTCAGTGATGTGCTGACCCCAGCTTGTGCCCATCCTCCGGCCTCCAAGAACAATAAATGGTGAAGAAAACCCTTCTTTCCTGCCACCACAGCCATGAATACTCTGCACCCACTCGGCACCCGGCTCCCCAGTTCCTTGGTCCCAGCTGCCCACCAGCTCCTGCGCCCTGTCCCAGCCCCGGGCTGGCTTTGTGCAAAAGCTCATAACCTGCAAAGTTTAAATTATTTAAAGCCAGATGTGGATGGAGTCCCTCAATGCACAAGGCAAGGGACACATGCCAGTGTGCATGCTTTCTTGCTCCTTCAACCCTCTACAATGCAAAGCCCGCGCTGAATGCCTACCTGCAGCCAGGGCCATCAGCCAGAGGTTTGCCTGGAGCACCCAGAGCCTCCTGCAGAAATCAGCCATTTTTTCACCACAAACAACAGGGAAGCATCCAGTCGCTGACCCTTGCTTCTGCAAAAACACCACGGCTGCTCCAACCAGCTTGGCCTTTGCACCTAAAAATGGCAAAGCTGCTGCTACGCAAGACGGCGTCTTTCCTGCTCATGTAAATCGGATGCGGTGGGGACTTTCCCTGGGGCTGGTTTTGAATGCGGCGCAGACGCTGGGGCGGCCGTTGCTGTGCCCGCCCTTGCCTTGTCCAGCCTCGTGTCCTCGGGCCGTGCTTGCCATGGCAGAGTTATTTGAGGGAGGGGACCGAGGCCAGTGGCTCTGCACCCCCAGTGGAGGTGAGCCTGTCCGTGGAGCGCTCGCCAACTCCATGCCCGGGCTGGCAGAGGTGCAGCACAGGGAGGGGGTGCTGGCACCAGCACGGCTCCGTGGCACAGGGCAGGGGATGGGGTTACCCCAGGCGAGGCAGGATCACACCCCAGCTCCCTAACAGCACGGGCTCTGCCCTGCAGGAGATGGGGAACGAAGCCACAGGCAGTGGTGGAGGCTGGACCAGTGGCTGCGAGGTCAGAGCAGCACATGAAGTGCGGGAAGGAGGCGGGTTGTGGGTTTCTCCTGCTCGCTGCAGATTTGGTGGCATCGGTGCACAGCCCCTGTCCCCAGCACCCCAAAGTGTCCCCAGGGCTGCCCATCCAGGTAAGGGTAAAGCCTAGACAGGATGTCCAAGACACAGAGCCCCCTCCTTGGGTGATCACCATGCCTGGTCCTTCTCTGCAGCACAGTTGCCATGACCGAGACCCTTCCTCCTGTGTCCTTTGGGCACAGCCACCACAAGTGGCACCCAAGCTGTGCCCTGGCCCCATCTCTCTGGCACATAGGTGCAGTTCCCCCTCACACTGTGCCACAGCACCTCTCCAACCGCCGTGCTCTGCAAACTACGGGTGAGCACTGAACTGTAACTCCATCTGAAAAACACCTTGGGGTACTTTTGCCAGCCGGGTTGGTCCCCAGAGCCCGGCTTTGTCTTCTTGGGGCCTCCCCAAACCTTCACTTTCTGCAGGTCGTTTCTTTTTTGCTGTTTCTGAGCATCCGGCAGCTGCTGGGAGCCAGCCCAAGTCTCACCTTGTGTGCAAGGGGGTGTGAGCCGAGCAAGAGCAGAAATAAAGGTTTCCAGAGAAATTGTGGCCCCGGGGAAAGAGATGATGGGAGAGGTGCCTTCTTGCAGCAGAGCAGCCAGGCTGTGCCATGCATGGAGCTGTACGCTGGGGCTAAACTGTCAGCACCCTTGGTATTACTGCTAAAACTCAGCCTGGCTGTGATGTCCTGGCAAGCCAGCAGTGATGGAGATACCCAAGGGCTGGGACAGCACAGGAAGCACAGGAGAGATTTGGTAATCATCCCCTGGGGCTGGATATAGGAGCTGCAATGAGCAATGCAAGGAAGGCCAGCAGCTGCTCCCCGGGCTGGAGGTGCCTGGGAGAGACCTGATGGTCCCATAGGAAGGTCCTGTGTCCCCACAGGGGGTGGTGGGATGAGCACAGGGCACAGCTGAGCCAGGGCCAGGCAGCTGCACCCTTCACCAGCCCATTCTTATTCATGGTGGCTTGTGTTTCACTGCTGTCCTTCCTGCCACCGCAGGGGGACGGGGACACGGGGGCTGTGCCACCTCCTCCCTCCATCCTGCTGCCTGCGTGGGTGCTGTGATGCATCCCACTTGAATTACACCAGCCCTGGCACGAGCTGTTCTAGGGAGAGAGAAAACAACGGTGAGGCCGTGCCATGGCCCCTGGGGACACCAGCAGGTCCTGGAGGTTACTCCCAGCTCAGATTCTGGCCACGCATCAGCACAGAAACGTTCTTCACCCGCTGCTGCCTCCTCCGCGTGATGCTGACCTGCTCCCTGGCAGCCAGTGGGGCAGGTTTGGCTCCACAGAGCCCAGTATCGGGCACCTCCTCCAAGCCCTCCCTTCTTCTTGGCTGAAGCGACAGCGGCGTCTCCTATAGCTGGGGCTCATTGCTGGGGGAAGCAGCAAGGAGCCCATGGGACACATCCACGAGCAGAGCAGAAGCTCTGGAGACTGGGCTGGAGGTGCTGGGGGGAGCTTTCATCTCGGGAGGTCTCTTGAGCAGAACGGGACCCCACTGGGGGTCCTGCAGAGGATGGTGCGTCCAGAGGCTCCCTGGAGGGAGCAGGTATTTATGACTGGGGCAGGTGCTTTCCCCCTCCCAGTGGTATGGAAAACACTTCCTCCCCTAACACACATCAACACATTTGGTATTGTAATAATTGACCATTTACGGTTGTTTATTTTAAGAAATGTACAAAGAAAAAGGGCTTTAGCTCACACAAACTCTGCTCTTTGGCATTTTTCCATCACCGACGACATGTACGTACAAGCAGCATTGATCGTGAACCACAACCTGGGCTGGAAAGAGCTGTGCCATGGATGCTTCCCATGCAAAGGCATTTTAAAGCAGCATGCCACACCGTAAGAAGCTCAGGCTCCTGTTCCAGGGAGCGTCACCCTATGCACATGGAAATGGAAGCACAACGTGGTGTGATGCAGTGGGCAGAGCAGCCCCGGCTCTGCCGCCTGGCCAAAAGCACATGGACGCAAGCGAGCTCCGTGGGGTGCCATAAGGCATCTGCAACGGCTCTGAGCCAAAACCAGCCCAAGGGAGAAGATATAATATTAATAATTAAAAACAAAACAAAACAGAAGAGAAGAAAAAAAGACAGACCCTTTGGCTTCAAGCAGCAGCCCTTGTTTTAACTGGAAGTTTTGGTTAGTGGTTTTTTTGATCTTAAGAGTGTTTTCCCTTTTGTAGAAAGAAGGCAGTCCAGAGATTAACCGGGGTCCTTTTGCTCATTTTACTCCATTTTCTTTCCTTTTGGCCACCTATGGGAGCAATGACAGGACCTTCCCCTGGGAGAGCCCCTCTCCGTGGGATGTTTCCAGCTGCAGGGACAGTTCCGGAGCCCTGACCGAGGGAAGGACACCCTGCCTGAGTATTGGGTAATTTGGAGAATTTACACCCACCTGCCACCCCTCCCGAGCGTTTCTGGGTAGGAGCATTCATTGTGTTAAGGCCCCGGTGCTTGGTAGCTGATGGGGTTTATGGGACCCCATTGAGCGACTCAATGCAAAGACCACTCCCCACTCCCCGGGGACATGTCTCATTAGCTAAGGCTAGTTTCCGCTTGATGTGGGGCTCGAAGAAAAGTGCTCAAGGTGTTTTTTTGTTACAGGGAACTCCTGGAGGAGGTTCTCCAAATGCTACCTCTGTCCATCGCTTTCCTGCCACAAAATCTGGATGGAACGGGAAAACAGAAGAGAAGCATGAATATACAGTTTACATTCGTACCATGGAGACCTGAATGATTTATGATTTCAATGTATATTCAGAGACCTTTAAAATCTGATATTTAACCCTGAGAACATATCTGTAGATGCTTTGTTTTGGCTATGCAAACAAATCTTTAAGACATAATTGCACTTTCTCTGTATATAACAAAAATCCATAAAGCTTATTAAAATATCCAAAAGAAAGGTGCTACTTTAAGACATTGGAGATTTTTTTGTTCACAAAACCTTTCTGTAATTATTCTTAATATTATTTCACTTGGCTCATCTTTCACTGGTTACTTGGCTGCACTCTGGAAGAATAATAGGAAGAAAATATCTTCATTGTGAAATAACATTAATAAACAATTACTTTAAGTAAAAGGACAACCATCCTCATTTGTTAATGTCCGAAAAACATCATTATCATGATTAGATCATTTCAAAACTAAAATGTTTCTCTTTCACCAACAATAGAGAGATTTCACATTTCAATCTCATAAGAAAAATATTAAGCCCTTTGCAAGTGCAGTGAGCTACAAAAACCAGGATCAGTAAGAGATCCTGCTCAGAAAGTTAAGGTGTCTGCTTGAAATATCTGAAATTAGCTCAACATCTGAGATCTATTGATCTGAACATGGAAGATTTCTGAAGAGGAGATACAAATGGAGTCTTTTCAGGCTGGGTGATGCCACCAGATGGAAATCACTCCCCGTTACACAAGCGACTCCTTCACAACGCGTTTCCCATCCCACACTTTCATTTCACCGGGAGCATCTTGAGTCTCTGAGCTTGGCACAGGTGTAAGGCTGAAGGCTGGGGCTGTCTCCAAGTCTGTCCCACTGTTCCCGTACATCTCATGCATTTTGGTTGCGATCAGACCTTCCTTCTCGGGCGCGTCCCCTCTCAGGGCGTCTTCGTCCTTACTGTGCCTGTACATGTAGGAGGCCTGCTTCACTGAGCGCCTCAGGAGGTACCTCCGGAAAGCCCTTTGGATTTTTGTAGCACACACTTCCTCGTGCTTCCTTTTCAGAGTGGTGGTGATGGGTTCGTAGGAAACCTTTGAGGGGTTCGCGGCCATGAACTTCTCCTCCATGGTGGCCTTCAAAGCATCCATCTCTCCCGAGTCTCCCAGCACTTCCTTTGTCAGGGCAAAGAGGATATCCAGACAGTGGATTTTGTCCCCAGCAACCATCGGTAGATCCATAGTGATCAGCTTGATCTTGTTTGGTTTAGGAATTTTGAGCGGCTCCTGCAAAGTGTCCACGAAGTCAGACAAGGTGCTGTACGCGATGAACTGGGTGGCATCCGGGTCAAACTTCTCCCATGTTTCATAAAACATTTCAAAATCATCTTCACAGAGTGGCTCGCTGCTCTCCTCCGTGGCCACATTGAAATTCTCCAGGATGATGGCAATGTACATGTTCACCACAATAAGAAAGGAAATGATGATGTAGCTGCAGAAGAAGAAGATGCCGATGGATGGATTGCCGCAGTTCCCTTTTACTGAACTGCCAGGGTTCTCCAGTTCGGGGTCGCAGTCGGGGGGGCCGCTGTTGAGGATGGGGCTGAGCAGACCATCCCATCCGGCCGATGTGGTGATCTGGAAGAGGCAGATGATGCTGTTCCCAAAAGTTTCAAAGTTGAAGATGTCATCGATCCCTGCCTCTTTCTTTACGTAGGCGAAGTTGGACATCCCAAAGATGGAGTAGATGAACATGACGAGGAACAGCAGGAGGCCGATGTTGAAGAGGGCAGGCAGGGACATCATCAGAGCAAACAGGAGAGTCCGGATGCCTTTTGCTCCTCGGATCAGCCGGAGGACACGGCCAATCCTCGCCAGCCTGATGACCCTGAAGAGCGTGGGTGATACAAAGTACTTCTCTATGATGTCTGAGAGGACAATACCTGCAAAGGGATGAAAAAGAAGTGAGTTTGCTGTACTCTGCAGCTGACACAGGGGGGCCAGGTGGAGCTTCTCCATCATCTACCAGGGCTGGGATGAGACCAGCCCCAAGCGCATGCAGTTCTCTCAGCTCCTCCGGCAGTAAAGGGAACATATTCAAATCTCTGAGTGCAGAGCCAAAGATTAAACAGTGCTGCTGCTCTGCTTCTGCAGTGCAGCCATGAAACATTGAGACAGAGGGAGTGGAACACATCTCCTGCTCCTCACCCTGCCTTGGTGGCACAGGGTGGCCTTGCATCCCTCTTGTCCCAGGGTCCCTTCACCCTGCTCAAAGGTGTGGGCACGGGGGGTTGGCTGGTGATGGCTGCGATCGGACAGACCATTTCTACTCTTTGTTACCCAGTGGGGTCCCCGAGGAACTGGTAGAGCCTCCAGGGCTTACCTGCAATGGAGAGGATGACCACCACAAAGTCAAATATGTTCCAGCCGATAGTGAAGTAGTAGTAGCGCAAGGCGAACATTTTTAGCACACACTCTCCAGTGAAGATGACGATGAAGACCAGGTTGATTTTGTAGAGGATGTCTGTTTTGAGCTGGCTTTGATCATCTGTTTCGACCATCATGGTCACCATGTTAAGACAAATCAGGATCATGATGGTTATGTCAAACACTTGCTTGGTAACAAAGTCAAACACCATCCCTTGAAACTTGTTCTGCCGTGGGGGCCGTGGGGGCAATGATGGAGAACCAGAGATGAGGTGGGAACACGGAACAGACCCACAGAAAACAAAGACACAACAGAAAGAGAAGAAGGAACCATATTTAACAGTGTGCAGGAAATCTCAGGGTCACAGCCCCTACGTGGGTCTCAGCCCAAACCGCGGGAGGAAAACACCCGGCGCCTCGCAGGATGAGGCCAGGCTGGTGACACTGTGGGTGAGGTGTGGGCACAGAGCTGTTGTTTTCCAAGTATACCCAATGCTAATGCATCAGAGCAAAAAAGAACACACGGGAAAAGACCTCACTTGATCTGGGCCACCAAGAAGCCCAAGTCACAACTGTGTATATATTGACTGGACCAGTTTCCCTTCTAGGAGCATTGAGGTTTCGCTGACTCTAACTCATTTGTGAGAGAGGAACTAGGAGAAAAACCTGATCCCTATGAAAGGGATCCCCCTCTTGCCCTTGCCAGCAGACCCAGGGCTGAAGAACAGATCCAGGCAGGGTTGCCTGAGGTGAACCTCTCCTGAAGCCCCAGCCCTTACAAAGATCCCGTCTGAGGAGATAAAGGGGGAACCAGGATTTGGCTCTTTGTGCCGGCAAATGCTCTACTCCAGACCTTTCTTGTTCACTTGGAACAGTCGGTGGCTTGAGGCACTCCCTCCCCACTGCGCTCCAAGGAGGTTAACCCAACGTACCGAGGGCCTGGGGATGGGCTTCTGGGGTTTCTTGGAGCCAAGCTTCTTCATGGCGTTATAGTATTTCTTCTGCTCTTCCGTCATGAAGATGTCTTTACCTCCAAAGTATAAAAGGAATCGCCACAGTTAGCCTTGGGGACTCACATCTTCCCACCAAACATCCCTGACCATGCCCCGCTCCTTCCCACCATGCATCCCCAGCTGGGCTTTGCTCACTGTGCTGACTCAGCGAAACCTGCTTCCTCCCCCTGCTGACAGCACCTATGGGTGCTAAACCCAGCGCTGTGGTTTCCTCCTGCTGAGGCAAGATGACGGCACTGGGGAAGCACCTGGTGCATCAAGCAGGGCACCCCGTGCCCTAGCGGCGCTCACCCTAGCTCCGTGTTCCCAGATCCTGTGAGCTCAGAACTTGCTTGGTGCGAGCAACACGTGCTGCATTACGCACTCTCTGCCCCCGCATTTGTCCCATGTTATTTGCTTCAAAACAGCTCAGAAATTTTCATTTTCAGAAGTTCAGTCTTTCCCCAACGCATGGAAAAATGACGAGAAAGGGTCGCGGTGGGAAAAGGAAAGATGCTGCTCCCCTCTCTCCTGGACCAGGGCTCCAGGAGGCAGAGGTGGCTGCGGGACCCAGAAAATACTTATCTTTTTCTTCTGCTGGTTGAAGTTGTCAATGATGACACCGATGAAGAGGTTCAGGGTAAAAAAGGCACCAAAGATGATGAAGATGACGAAGTAGATGTACATGTACAGGTTGATCTCGTACGATGGCTGTTCTTCAATCTGGCCAGGAGAGATGGGAAATCAGAGATGAGTACATGACACTAACTCTCCCCCAAAAGCATGTCCCCAAGCCCCTGGTCCAGGGGCCACCATATCCTGACAAAGCATGTGGTGGCTGCTGCAAAGCCTTTGGCAGATGCTGGCTGGGTTGTGTGGTCCCCAGGGGAGCAGGCACCAGCTGGGCTGAGGACAAGGATGTCCGGAGCCCTGTGCTGGGGAATAGGAAGGCTGCACAGGACAGGGCTGATATTGATGAGCAAATTGGGCTTCTTCCCAACTGTCAACTTTCCAAGGGCTGAAATACAGCCAAAAGGGGAAAGGAGAGGTGGTTTAATTCACATCATGCCAGCACCCGGGGGTGACACAGCCTGGCAGCCTGAGGAGGGTTTTCCAACCCTCCTCATCTCAATGGGTGTCATTTAATTCTGCTAATATTTGAGCCGAGACGTCCCTAGGTGTCACAACTGACTTCCCCCATTTCAAGGCAAGCTCCTGGCAGAGGAGAGCACATTTTCTCCCGTATCAGCTTTATGGCTGGGTGCTTGGCAGCTGCAGCCGGGGTGAGCAGAGCGGCTGTTTCTGAAGCTAAAAAAAGGCAGTGAAAACAATGTGCTCGGGGTGTGGGTGTGCGGGGCTGACCCTCAGTGGGGCACGGGCGAGTCTGCTGTGCTCCCTTAGAGAAAGGCAGGAAATCCCTCCCTCAGTATCAGCCCATGGCCATGGTCAGGGGTGGTGCAGGGACACATCTGGGGATGGATCACAGCACAAACATGAAACTCTTCGGAACACTTTTTTTTTTTTTGGGTATATATATATCACTGTCTCCAGGATGGGATAAGTTCTTCGAGCTGGAGGAGCACACAGAGGACGTCACACAGAGCTGTAGGTGCAGTATGGGGATTTTGGACCGCGAAGCTGAAGCTGGGTGCAGCCCCAGCTGTAGGGTGGGCTGGGAGCCTGGCGCAGGGACCGGGGTGCAGCTGGGATGGCGGCTGGGATGAAGGTGACAATGACATGGGTGGCAGAAGGCTCTGGGAGGGACACAACCGACCGCCCTCTTTGAAGCTGCAGACCTTGGCAGGGGGACTTTTTTGGGGGGGGGTTCTCCACTCTTTGGCCCATGACCCAGCTGAAGCCGCGGCCAGCTGGGTGGAACCAGCCCTATGGGATGGGTGACACTTGGTGCTGGCAGTGAGATGTCCGTGTTTATCCCCTCACCTCACGCGAGTCCACGGCGGCATACATGATGTCCATCCAGCCTTTGAAGGTTGCCTGCAGGGACAGAGAGAGGAGCGGGCTCACCAGGAGGCAGCTGGGGCTACGGGGGGTGTGGAAGGCACTGAGCACACACTTGGGGCTTAGGTTGGGGTTTGGCTCCATGCATGGAGCTGCTGCTGCACCACAGGCGGCTCCTCAGGGGGAATGGCAGAAGGACCACGTGCTGCATCCACAAGAAACACACATCCATGCAGAAGTACTGAAGTTGACACAGGTGCATGCACACCTATGGGCATATAAGCTCCATTCTGTGGCTGAGGTTACCAATGACTTCCTAAAGCACCACATCAAAAGAGGCTGGGAAAAAGCAGCTGTGGACTCTTTTCTCCCTAAAATAATGAATTGCCCCAATTTTCCTGGCTGCTGCTTTCCTTCTCCCCGGACGAGTGCCACCTCCATAAATCCTGCCTTCTGTCTTGCTGCCTCTGATGGCTGGTGGACCCCCATCCTAGCGAGGTGAAGGTACACTGTGTATTTACAGGCTTTTGCTGCTGATTTGCTAAGCAAAAAGCCTGAACATCTTGTTTCCTGAGTCTGATGGAACAACAAACCTTGAAGAGGAAGCTAAATTTATAGGTGGTTAATCAGTTTGGGTTCACTTTGGTTCTGCAACCACCAGTTCCCCTGGATCCAGTGGGAGTAACCCCAGTCCACCCAATAACAGAGCCCACACCTATATTTTTATTAAAATTGTGGTGAGCAGTTCCCCTTCTGCTTGCCTTGCTCAGCTGCAGTGGGTTCAGTGGAAGCACGGCTGCATTCGTCCACTGCCCTGCAGCCAACACACACATGTTCTTTTTCCAATCGTCATCTTCCTCATGCAAAACTCTTGCAGCCTGTGACTGTAACAGACCTAACTGTAGCAAGGGGAACATCTCCCTGCCAGGAATCTGTTAGGCTGCAAAATTGGATTGGGAGTCTGGAGTTTAGAGAGCCTGAGAGGTGGATTGGGCAGATGGGAGGCTTTGTTGGCTCCAACTCCCCTGCATTATGTCATATTCCTTTTCCAAATAATGGTGCTTTAAAACTCTCTTGCCTCCTTGATCCTGCATCCCCTGCTGTGGAGGACTTCCTGCAGCTCCAGGCTTGGTGCTACACTCATTCATCCACAACAGTTCCCTGGTGACAACTACCTTTTCCCCTCCCATCTTCTATCTTCCCCCTTTCCTCCTTGACTCTGCAGGTTTTTGGGGTTAAATACCAACTCTGGAACTAAGCAGCAGCCAAGAAACCCATCCTAGGCATCAGGGGAGCACCTCATTTTAACCCTGATGCTACTCACGCTGCCCTGCTAAGACAACGTGCTGCTTGGAGGGACAGCAGTTGCTTTCTGTACGTACCACCTGCAGCAAGGACAGGTATCCCAAGCCCACGTTGTCGAAGTTGACCTTGACATTGACCCATCTGACCTCGTTGGTGTGGAGGAGAGCCATGCAGTCACTCTTATTGTTCACCACACTGATTTCAAAGAGTTCCCCCGAGGTGGTGTTTACGCATCGGTAGTACTTCCCCGCAAAGAGGTTCACCCCCATGATGCTGAATATCAGCCAGAAGATGAGGCAGACCAGCAGAACGTTCATGATGGAGGGGATGGCGCCCAGCAAGGCGTTCACCACCACCTGCATGGAGAGAAACAACCATGGAGGCCCTGGCCAAGGAGCCAGGTTGGCAGCCAGGTGGCCCTGCACCTCTGTGTCCCAGCCTTATCCTCCCCTGCAGCACCGAGCGGGCTCAGGCTGGGCCAAGGGTATTTAGCATTGACCCCACTGATCTGGAGACCTTTGGAAATTGTCTGGGATGGGTTCCCAATGTTGGTGACCAGCCAGGGCCTAGCTCTGCTGACCGGTGCTGCATCATGCAGCCGTGTTGGAGCATGAAGAGGCACCTACCCGCATCCCTTCAAATCTGGACAGGGCGCGCAGCGGTCTCAGGGCCCTCAGTGTCCGCAGGGACTTGATGGCTCCCAGTTCGGAGTATCCCAGCCAGTTTGCTGTCAGGCTGATAATAGAAACCTGGAAGGAGCAGCCCAAGGAGTTATCAGCACCTCAGATGGAAACAGCGGGGAGGAACTGAACCCCATCTGTGCGCCCCTGCCCTTCTCTCCCTCCCCAACACCCCCCTCAGGCCGGTGTCATCATGTTGTCTTGGGACACAGGGACTGGCATTGAGTCCCCAGGTCTCTGGTGACCAGGCCACCCCAAGGAGGTCCCTGCCTCTTGGGTGGAGGTGGTGAGGGACACAGAAATGGCCTGCTGTGTCACAGAGCTTTCAGAGCTTTTCAGAGCTTTTTTTTAACCCCCCTGGCTAAGTGTGATCCTGCAGGCACTCGTTGCACTTACATCGACGATGAGGAAATCCAGCCAGCACCACGCGTTGGTGAAGTAAACCTTGAAGCCGTAGGCCACCCACTTGAGCAACATCTCGATGACGAAGACGTAGGAGAAGACTTTGTCAGCGTACTCCAGGATGGTGCGTATCACCCGTCGCTGTTCAATGTAGACGTCCTCAAAAGCCTGGAAGAGGCGCGGAGCTACGTGACAGTCGTTCTTCCACTAGACCCGCTGCCTAGCTCGGTGCAGCCATGGCCACAGTGCATCATCCCTGCTTTCCTGGGGCAGCCTGAAGAGTTGAGAGCCTCGCTACAGGTGGCATTTACAGACCAACGTGGGGTCTAACCCTTGTTTGCAGGTTCTTGGTGGCTATGTGGAGCAGGGTTCGTCCCGGAGCAAAGCTGTGCTGAAGCAAATGTCCAGCTGCACCTAATTCCCAACAGTCTCCATGTGAATCAAAAGCCAGGACACCTACCCGCACCTTTGGGTGCCCAGGTAGTTTTGGAAATTCTCTTAGGAGTTTGGGTTCCTGATGTGTCCACGTGGCATGTAAAGTGTGAGCAGAGGTAGGGGCACGGTGACCAGGTGCTGCACAGCTGCTTCAGCACAACTTTCGATTCCCACACAGCTACAGCCTCAGCTGGCCCCAGACTGCACGTCAGAGCGTGGTGTGGACACGTGAAGTGCACCTGAAGGCACGTCCAGTCCCTCTGCTCGCCTTCCCTCTCTCCTTATCCCCAGCCCTGCAGAGGGATTGGTCTCCCCATCAGCTCCGTGCATTTACAGGGGCAGCTGAGCTACGCCCAGCCCAAACACTCAGGGAGGACCTAACGGCCGACGTACAGCTTTTTAGTGAGGTCATTGCAAATGGAGACCCAGGTGCTGGGAAAGCACACCCGTCAGCAGCTGAAAGTGCTGAACAGCAAAATAATAATCATCAATTATCCATAAAGCATCTCCTGCCAGTCAGTTATGGAGGCAGCAAAGTGATGAGCCATCCACATCAAGCTAAGCTGAAGGTGCAGATGGTTCGCAGCTGAGATTAAGGGTGGGAGGAGAAGCTGCAGGGAGTTGCTGCAGAGCAAAGACGGGGTGAACGGTGGGGTGGGACCTACCAGCGCCCCGCTGCTGAGGAGGATCATGAAGACGATGAAGGTCTCGAACCAGTCATGCTCAACGATGCGGAAGCAGGTTTTCCGGACGTTCCACCAGACCTTCCCTCTCTCGCTGGCGATGTCCACGTAGAGGCAGGGAAACCTCTTCACGCAAGCTGGAGATGGGGACAGAGAGCCTGGGTTGCCTCTCCACCAGAGAGAAGTTTTTTGTGCTTTTACTGATGCTTTAACCCCTCCCAGGTGGAGGCTGGGGAAGGACCCTGCTGGGTATGGGGACGCCCACCCACAAGGGCAGGAGAATTGGAAGCTTGGGTTGAGCTAGGCGAGCCCTAGAGCTGTGACACTGCAAGCACTGGTTTGCAACAACCCCTCCATGCCCACCACCCCCTCTCCATGGAGTGCCCAGTTCTGCTCGATCCCTCACCTTCGGTGAAGCACTCCTCGGGCTCGCTGCTGTCCTCAGCCTCTTCTGCCTCCGCCTCCTCCTCTGGCGGCGGCGGCTTATAATCCACGGTGCTGCACAGAGACGAGGCATTGTCGCTGGAGAGGGGGTTCTGCAAAGAGGAGGATTCGGGCTGGGCAGTGGTGCCCATGGGCTGCCTCCAGCCCCTTCAGAGGCCAGGCAGGGCCAGGGGCTGCTCCATGGGCGGTGCATTGGGAACAGACTTGGTAGGCGCGGGGGATGCCCCGGTAGGGCTTTGCGCCCTCCTCCCATGGGGACTGACCCCACGTGGGGCCACGATAACACTTTCCCAGTGGGACAAGCAGACGTGCTGAATCCTCTGGCATGGAAACAACCACACAGACACCGTGTGGCATTGTGTTGGACATCGGATTTTTTTGGGGGAGGGGGGCACCACACTGTCAGTGCAGACCTCAGCCCTTTTCCTGCTGGGGGCAAAACACGCTGTGGTTCCCAGCACGACGAGCAGCGACCAGAGCTCCCTGCCCCCAGAAGCAGGTGACGGCTCCTCCAAGCGTGTCCCCGGCTGCAGGGACAGGCACCGTCACAGCCGCCGCCTGCACCGGCCATGCGGAGAGAGCTCGTCCTTGCTACCACAAGCGATTAATTCCCTTTGACTCATTTTCTACAAATTTCATCTTTATCGTGGAGGTGTTTCTAAAGCTTTCCAAGTTTTTGGAGCAGGCTCTGCACCCCCAGCACATTCTTGGCTGATTCCCCAAAGAGCGAGCCCCCAGCTTTCATGAGCCTTTGCAGTAGATTTAAATCCAACACAAAGAGAAAGGAGCTACCCGACATCGGGCTTTTATGGGAATAGGATGGATTTGTCCACCTGAGTGCAGGTGAGGTGCCAGGAGTCACTGAGGGAGCCTGCCCAAGGGTTTGGGAGCCTTTTGTGGGGGTCTTTGCTCAGAGGCAGCTCCAAGTCCCTTTCCTACGAAAAGAGCACAGAGCGGGGCCGTGGGATCAGCCAGAGCTGAGAGCCTTGGAGCATCTGTGTCGCGTGAGCTCGCAGGAGCTTCACTTTTCATCTAGGTTCAGAGGAGCCAGAAGCCCCCTGTGCCCAGTCGCCCTCACATCACTGCAATCTCCCATCCCCTTGTGCCACCATCTCGGGCTGCTTTCACCACCTCCTCCCCGTGCCCCGACCCGACGCACGCTCTGCCAGGTGTCCCTGTCCCAGCGGGCCTGCGGAAGCCCGGCTGGCCATCGTGGCACGTCTCTCGCGTCCCGCTGGCGTGGCCGATGCCGGAGGGCTCGTAGGCTGAGGTTCACCCAAGTTCAAAGCCTGCATCCCAAATAGCTCCCGCCTGCTCCATCCCGCCATACCACTCGGCTTGGCTGTCTTCCCAGACACCACTCAGCATGGCCCGGAGGGGCTGATAACGAGAGAAAACCTTAGCAAACCCTCGGAAATTTTTTCTTTTTTCTTTTTCAGAGGAAACTTTGTGCAGCACGTGCAGGAGGAGCAGATTTCCAGACCTGCCCTGCCTGGGAGCAACCAGAACCCAGAAGACCTTGGATGGGGATGGCACAGGGAGGAATGCAGGACGGTATTGGCTTGCGTGGAAGGAGATGATCCTTCCCTGAGGTATCTCGTGCTTTCAGTAGCACATAAAGGAGCTGCTCCCTTCTCCACCAGGCCAGGGCACACACCCAGATCATGCTGGGGTAATTTGAAGCACTGTCATCACCAGCAGACCCAGGGGCCATGGTCACAGCTCTAGGAGCAAGCGTTGCTCCGGGGGACCCTTGCAGTTGGAGTACTGCGTGCTGGGGACACACAAGGCACTGCCTCAAGGAGCAGAACAGAGCAGCAGCAGTGGCACCAGGTGGCATCTGGTGGCTCTGTGGGAGCAGAGGGCAGCTCCCTGCTGGGGCTGGGGAGCAGAGGAGGGGCAGGGGGATTAGGAGGCCTCGGCAGGGAGCCAGGCAAGCTGTGACCCCGGGGAAGGACAGACAGAAAGCATCCGCCTCCAGGACAGACCTTGCAAGGGCACGAGGTGGGGTGGCACCAGCCCAGCAGCTCCGGAGGCTGGGGAAAGGTGCCCAAGAGGTGCACCGCAGGCTCCTGTAACCCAGCAGCTCCGGGACCTCTGGTGCCCGGGGCAGGTCCTGTGGCAGGGACTGGGGTGCCCGTGCTGCTCCCACTGCGTGGTCCCCAAACCCATCCCTTCTGACAGCCCCACCACGTGCCTGCATCCAACAGGCTTGCAGGGCTATTTCTGTCCCACACCCCGTACAACACCTCCAGCCCAGCGGGGTGTTTCACCAGCATCCACGGCTTTCCCCATCCTTTTCCTGCACACAAGTGCTGCACAGCCTGTGACCCCGCTAATTTGCGGTACTTGAGGATCCTCCTGCTCTGGCACCACAGCCCAGAGCATCCCACGAGACGTCCCCCTGCCCAGAAGCACGGGGCTCCAAGGCAAAAAGCACCCAAGGAGAGCCCTGAGCTGCGGCACGGACTCTGCACAGTCCTAGCACACCACCACTGCTGTCCCTGTCCCCTCACTGCAGACAATAAATCAGCTCAAAGAGGCAGGAGCACTCGAGGAGAGCAGCTGCCACTGCCTTGCTGCTGCTGCTTCACCCTGAAAAATATCTTTGTCTCGGAGAGGAGCTGCTGTTGAAGGGAGAGAACATTTATCAGCATTTTCTGAGCACTCCCAGCTTGTCATAGTCACCAGCAGCCATGTCCCCAGCACGAGGTGGTGTGTCGGGCTTTGGCTCCATCTGGAGCTGATCAATGGCATGTGAACACAGCGAACTAGCAGCCTCTTCCCCGAGGCCCAGAGCTCCTATCCCAGAGCTAATTAGTGCCTGATTTCTAGTTACTAGGCAGTCATTTCTGGTGCTGCCTGCCAGCCCGTGTCCCCTCCTGCCCGTTGAGGCAGGGGATGCGATGTTTGTGCATCCCCCTGGCTTGCACCCTCGCCACTATTTGACTGAATTTCTCCACCAAAACCAGCACAGATGACGGGATAAGCTGGTATTTGGTGGCTGCAGGTGGCGGTTTGTCCCCTGCACACGGTGAGCAGCCCGGGGTGGCTCTCAAAACATCAGCCCTGGGATGCTGGAGCTCTGCTGGGACCCCTCTGGTAGCCACACACAGGGGCTTTTCCCCAGCTTCTGGGTCACACGTCATGGTGGCGAGGAACTGAGGTCCCTGGGGATCCCATGGGTCAGACTGGGAGCGTTCCCCTGCTATGGTCAGGCTGGTGTTAACAGCATCACCTCTGTACAATGTGACCGCACTTCTAGTGCGCTATGGAATGGCCTGCGTGTACGGGGGGGGGGTGTGGTGGGGTGGGATGTGCTACTAGATTGGACTTATAATAGGAAAAATGGGGGGAGAAACACCAGTTTTCAGGCCTCCTGCTTGTAACGTTAATGGGAATGACAACAGCAACTCCCTTGCCCAAGGAGCTCTGGCAGGTTTGTCCCTTCTGAGCGCACCAGAGCAGAACAATTTCAACAGCTCACAGCCAGCCACGGCCCTTCCTGCCGCCTTCCCCCTGCAGCTCCCACTGCCGAAAACACCCCCTTCTTCCCAGCTGAAAACAAATAGCAAGGATTCGCCTCTGCATGCAAACCCCTCTCCCTTCCTGGATCGATGAGGTTGCTCCTCTCCACCACGACATCTCCACTGCCCTGCATTTCCCCAGGTTTTTGGTGCAACATCATGGCAAGCAGCGATTTCCCCTCAGAACACCAGCTCCATTAGCATGCCTGCTGTTGTTTTCCTAAATTTCTTGTCTCAGCTCCCTCTCATCCCCCCCAGAGCACCAAGGCGACCGGCATCCCACAAACCCTGACAGCCCTCACTGCGCCTCGATGCCCACATCAGCTGTCTCGTCAGCTTTCAATGCGAAATGCATTGCTTCATGTTCACTCGTGCTAAGCTTCGTCTGGTTTCGTACCCTCCCTGATGATGTTTTCAGAGGCATTAGCAGTGGATCCAATGTTAGTGCCATCAGCATATTTCCTGGCATCAAATTCCTCTTGGACATCTTTAACCCCAAACCGAGTGCTTTGACGCTTGCACCCATCCCATGGGGTGCAGGAGGACCCCTGGTGTTTGCAACAACTCTGTATCCTGACCCAAACCAGCCCAAACCTCAAACCTCTGCTTGGACACCCCCCCCCCCCCCCCAATCTCATGCTAGGAAACGGAGAGCTCTTTTTTGCTGAAACACCCCAGGTTTGGCCTATGTCATACCAGATGTCATATTGTGGAAAAGTGAAAAGTAACCAAAAATGGCACCGCTCCGTGGGCAGCACAAGGTCAGTTTTGGAGCTGGAGCCCTGCCACCCACCTTTCTCACCTTGGCATCCTCGGTGTCAGACTGGGTGCTCGTCTCCTCCTCATAGAGGTCGGACTCCTCCGAGGCAATGGGGACCTGCACCGTCAGGTTGGGGTTGTTAATGAAATTCATGTGGTCCAGTTCGTCCATGAACAAATACTCCTTCCCAGTGACTCCATCCATGTTCTCCGACTTGGGCTCCTGGCCAGTGTCCACGTGGTTCAGTGCAGAGTTGTCCCCCTTGCTGGGCTCCTGCTCTTCCTCTGGGGCCACCTTCTTCCCCTTCCACAGCCTGCGGAGCAGCATGAGGACAGAGCTCTTTACGAAGTCGATCCCCCTGGTGATTCTGCCTATAGCAATCTGCAAGTTGTTCATCTCGCCGTCATCGTCTGACGCTGCCAGGCTGTCGGCACTGAAGGAGCTCAGCAGCAAAGCTAAGAACAGGTTCAGCACCTGGAGGGGATAAAAGCAAACACCAGCGATGACATCCATCCCCGCAGACTGGAGCAGCAGAGACCAGCGATGGCCACGGAGAAGCCGCCTTCACCGAGCCTCTTGCTGGGACGCCCTCCCTCTGTTGCCCACCTCTGGGGGCCGCAGAGATGCTGACCCCATCTCCTGGAGAACAGAGGCATGGCCCAGCTCCTGCTTGCTCCTCCTTGGGGTGCAATGATCCCTCCGATCCATTTGCAAGCATGTCCCGTGCCTGTCACTGCTTTGGCCCTTCGCAAACGACCTCCATGTGGGTCTCCCAGGGCGTCCCTCCATCCACTCGTCTCTTCACTGGTCCCCACATGGGACCCAAGCCCATGGTGCCCACCACCAGCCGGGAAGCAGCTCAGCTCTGCTCCTTCTCTCTCCGGGGAGAAACCTCCTGCTTATTGCCCTCCAACTGCAATTCTTCCTCTGCTCTTTGCTACTCTGGTAGCTTGGATGCCCAGCAAGCTGCTGAGGGCCTCCAGCACCCTGGAGCCACATCCGTAACCTCGTCCCTTTCTACCAGCTCCCCACAGGGAGCAGCATTTCATCACCTCCCGGAAGCAATCGCAACGCACAATCTCTCGCCAAGCCTGGGCTCCCTCCTGCTGCCCCCAGCTCTCTCCCACCACACCATGACGGAAACGTGCCCAGACCCCAGGGCACCTCAGCGCTGACGCCATGGGCCGGCTCGCGGTGTGCTAGGCACTCAGAGCAGCACACGAGGATGGAGCAGGATGGGCTCTCTGCAGGGCATGGGCGCATCGGCAGGACCCAGAAACATGCTCGCTGTGCAGAGCGGCCACAGGGCCAAGCCCACAGCTGTCAGTGTTTGTGCCTTTTTGTGCCAGCAGCGTATCTGAGAAGGGAATTAGCTGCTATTCAAGGTCACTGCTGTTTTCACATGGCTCATACCATATGACTTAAACCGCATCTTTAAATAAATCCCCAGTATCCCATCAGTTTAATACTCATGTTAGGTACCAATTACAGCTAATAGTTTCTGTTGGCTCTGCCTTTTTGGACAGGAGTCTGTTACCTTGTCACCTGACGGACTTCCTCCCTTTTCCCTTAATAACTCCAAAGGAAATGCTCTAAGTGTCATTAACAGTAAAGGACGAGTGGCTGCTGCCTTATTGCTCCGGAGGGGAAAGGGGGGAAGAAACATCCCCCCCCCTGCAGCCGGGATGCTGGAGGGGCTGCGCGGGACAGGCTCCAGCACTTGGAAATACCTGAGACGTGGCCAGGAGAGCCTGGCAGAGGGGGGGAAGCACTGTGGGTGGCTGTGGGTTGTGCTTCTCCAATTCGCTTTAAATGAAACCCATGCTGCAGCCCAGAGTGGAGCTGCAAAGCTTGCCCTAAAGCTGGGGTGCGAGCTCAGGGAGGGCTACACCTCCCCAGCCCCACGTCTCCTCCAGGAGAGCCTCCTGGAAGGGCGCATGGGCTGCCCTGCTCCCAAATCTGCCTCCAGAATGGGAAAGGTCTCCAGGACATCCTTGGGGAGGGTCTCCAGGGAGCCTGGCTGGGATTCCCATCTCCTGCAACCCTTGTAAACTGTCCTGGAGATGCTCCTGCTGGTCACGGGTGATTTCCAGCCTGGTTCAGCATTGCAACACAAATAAATGGGGTCCCCTGAGGAAGGCATGGCCATTCCCTGCTGCGGGGCCACGCGCTGCATCCACCTGGCCTCACCCAGCCTAGACCCCAGCACAACCCATGCTGTTGCAGGGGCCAGCTCCAAGCCCCAAACACACTGCATGAGCCAGGGAAGCAACACAACACCCAAATCCCAACTTTCTGTCCTCAAAAGTGGGACGCTCCATGCTGCCCTGCCCTGATCCAAGCCACCGAGGAGGAGGGGGGTGGTCTGGGTTTTCCCTGGAGCTGCTTTCACCCATCCAGGGCCAGAGCAGCCATGCACCGTGCTCAGGGAGGCGTCAGCAGCTCCCCGGGCAGATAGTTTTTCAAAGCAAATTCCAAAGGGCTTACACAACCCCGGCAAGTAATAGGAGCGATTCGGCAAGCCGCCGCGCTTCCCTCCCCTGCCTTGCTCCTTAAGAAGGGAGCGCGGGGCCCACGCAGCCTGCAAAACAAGCTTCAAAGCCGCCAGCGAGCGGGTTACCAAGTTTAGAAAGGATTTGATGCTCGCCTGGAACTTGCAGGCAGTGAGCAGCGGTGAGCGGCTCGGGTTAGCGGGGGGCGCATGGGGCCCACCAGGACCTGGGAGAAGGAGCTGTGTGCTGCAGGGGGGTCGCGCACCCCTGGGATGCCACCTGGAGCACGGTGATGCTGACGACCTGCTTCCAAAAGTGCTGTGGAGCAACGGGCCAGCCCTGGGGTGAGCTGGGAGCATGGGTTTATTGTGCTGCCTCTGTCCCTTGTCACCAGAGAATGGGAAGTGTGGGTGGAAACCCCAAAGACGTGTGTGGAAAAGAAAAGGCAGCTTGAAGGTGAGCCCTCGCAGGTCCCAGAGTTGCTCCCGTATCTGCCTAAAGCCTGTCATAAAGTTTTCCGTGCCTCGGTTTCCCATTCTGCTCCTGATCTATTTTCAGCAGAAGGCCCTTCAGGTAGAGATCGTGTCCTACCCTGCTTTGGTAAGACCTGAGCACACAGCACAGCCCCACCAGCTATATGGGAGGGAGGTCAGGCCCTTGGCCTCTGCTCCTGTACAGCTCCAACAAGACCAGACCTTCACGGGCAGTCCTGTAGAAGATCTGAGCTGGACGGCATCGGCCAGAGCACGAGGGATGGAGGTGGGGACCTGTGGCCGAGGGCTTCCCCCACCTCTGGTACTCACCACGAGGTTCCCGATGACCATGACCATCATGAAGACGATGAGGCACATGGTCTGGCCGGCCACCTCCATGCAGTCCCACATGGTCTCGATCCACTCCCCGCAGAGGATGCGGAAGACGATGAGGAAGGAGTGGAAGAAGTCATGCATGTGCCAGCGGGGCAGTGTGCAGTCCAGGGAGATCTTGCACACGCACTCCATGTAGCTCTTCCCGAAGAGCTGCATCCCCACCACGGCGAAGATGAAGACGATGATGGCCAACACCAGGGTGAGGTTCCCCAGAGCACCCACTGAGTTGCCGATGATCTTGATGAGCATGTTGAGGGTGGGCCAGGACTTGGCGAGTTTGAAAACCCTCAGCTGCGAGAAGCAAGGAGACAGGGTGGTGAGTTGCCTGGGGCTTTCGTTGCCACAAGGTGTCAGCAAGGCCGCGAGGCTGGGACCAGACCTCTGTGTGGCAGTTTTGTTAAGGCAGGAGGGATTAAACAGCCAACAGCTTTGCAAAGAGCACAGGCTTCTGTGTTCCTTGATATTTGTGCTACCTTTAACCTGGGACGGGTTGGAGGCCGCCACAGAGGACCTTGAACAAACCATTCTCCACCCTGGTGCTGCCTGCATCCCAAACCCCCTGGCACCGCTCGGCCCTGTGGCACGTACCAAGCGGAAGGAGCGGAGCACGGAGAGCCCCTGCACGTTGGCCAGACCCAGCTCCACCAGGCTCAGGGTGACGATGATGCTGTCAAATATGTTCCAGCCCTGCTGGAAATACTCGTACGGGTCCAACGCAATGAGCTTCAGGACCATCTCTGCCGTGAAGATCCCTGTAAAGACCTGTGGGGAAAATCACACTGTCAGTTTGCTCGAAAGCCAGAGCACCAAGCTTCTGTGTGGACTGGGTAGCACTTCATTTTGGGGCTATTTTTCATCCCTTTGGGTCCTCCTTTGGGAACCATCTCCCAGCTGCTGCCCAGTATGACTTGTGAGGAGCATGGGGAACGCTGGTGACTGGGTCTGGAAAGACTTGGCCAAGGTGTGTGCTGACAGGTGGAAATTAAAAATAAGAAGTTCCATTGGTAAAGGGACCCAGTACAAACACTGGCTGAATCGCAGGAATTCCCAGCACTGGGAACTGTGATGATACTGGGATGTTCTGGTGCTCCCCTGGGCCCCATGAAAGCCAACACAGCTTTTACACATTGCTTTTCCTGGGGCTACAACAGCCCTGTGCATTATCACATTACTCCAGAGCAGGATCAGCGATGTGACAATTAACATCCTCGATGTAATTGCATGACATGGCATGCACAGAGGGTGCCCGGTGACAAATTTTGCCCTGGATGTGAATTGTGCCGGAAGGGGAGGCTGCAGGGAGGCTTCTGCATCAGCACCCCAGGGGTTGCTCCCTGACACGTCCCATTGCAGGAGAGCTGCTTCTCCTGCTCCAGGCGACACCTGGATTCCCCAGCAAAGCCCCACGGTCACGCTGGTTCTCCTGCTGGCTCTACACACAGACAGAAATCGCTGACGGCCAAGGAGAATCTGGAACTGTTTTTTGCAGCGTGACCATGCTGCTTCGAGCAACAGCCAATTAATCCCCTTGTATTTCCTGAATGAAACCAGAGACAAAGCAGCTATGTGCTGAGCATCACCCTGCCTGCCTGGGGCTCGGGCCCCATGTCACCCGCATGCTTGTGCACGAAGAGGCCCCGGCAGGTGCTGGAGCAGGGCAAGGTGGCAGGAGAGAAGATGAAGTCCTCCCTCCCCTCTCTCCTGGCCCTTGGCTGAGCTTCCCAGAGCAACCAGGGGCCTCCTGGGCCTGTCCCCCCAGCAGCCTGCATCCAGCTGAAAGCCCTTTACCCTGAGCTCCAGCGAGGAGCAGCCACAGCTTGGCATTAAATATGCCCATGAAATCAGAACAGCACAGATTTGTGGTGATTTCACTGGGAAAAGTCTTAATCATTACTATTATATATTTTTAATGCTGCTAGCACCACTACCTGCTGCTCAGCAGGGACTTTTCCCTGCCAGCACGAGTGAGCCACCCAGCACCACGAGGCCACTGCGGCTCAGGCCAGGGCTGGCAGCAGCTCCTGCCAGACCTGGGCTGAGATATAGGAGCTGGCCCTACAGAACAGCCCTGCAAAGCCACGTCTACATTGGCATCACTGAGATGCACCAGGTGAGATGGGCACCTGCCCAGAAGCTGCAGCAGGAGAGCAGGGGATGATGGAGCCCCACCACCACGTCACCTCCGCTGCTGCCCCTTGATCTGAAAAGTCCTGGAGCCCATCCCATCCCAGGGGTGCTGTGACCAGACCTCCCGAGTACCTTCTCAGCAGCTGGGAAGGGCTTCCAGCATGCTGTTCTGGTGAGACGAGGGGAGTTGGGGGGATCATCCCACCAGGCTTTGGCTGCTATGGCTCTAAACAGGAAAGGACGGGGCACCAGGAGCTGCCTACCAGGTTCCCCACAGTCAGCACATTCTCAAACTCCTCTGTCATGGGGTAGTGCTCCATGGCCATGAAGAGCGTGTTGAGCACGATGCAGATGGTGATGCCCAGGTCCACAAAGGGGTCCATCACCACCAGCTTGACAAACTCCTTCAGCTTCAGCCATGGAAGGCAGCAGTCCCAGATCAGGAACGTGTGAGCAAATTTGTACCACCAAGGCGGGCACTTCTGGTGAGCCTCCTCCAGCTCTGAGGGCAGGAAGGAAAAACTGACGTCAGCCTGGGCTTCTCCTGCCCTCCCCTGGGTGGGCCAAGTGTGAACCCACCAGAAGAGACCTCTGCTGAGGTCCTAGATCCAGCCCTAGGCAACCTACAGGATGCGTTTGGGGGCTGAATGGAGGTGCCTGGGCACAGTGGCTCTCCAGGAGGGCAGGGCTGAGGAGCCTGGTGCTGCTGAGCCTGCGGCACTTTTTGCTAAAGTTAAGACAGGAGCTCTTGGGAAACTGCTCAACAGCTCTTGATTTACTCCGAAGACTGCTGTAATCAACTGCAATCCCATTCTTTTGCATGAGAAATTGTATGATTTCCTCTGGGCAGCACTCTCGTGAGATGGGATGAAATACCTTGCTTGAACACCACTGCAGTATATTGACCCCATATGGAGACCCTGGGCCCAGGGCCGCCCCTTGCATGGGGCTGGAGATGTGTGACAGCCCCTGGCACATGCTGAGCACCCCCTGCCCACCCACCCACCCTGGTCGTGCTTAAACAGCCGGCGCATGGAGTCTGCGCCTGGGCGAGGACATACCTTCCACGGCGTTGGAGATGACACTGATGGCACTCCCCACTCTCTTCTCAAGGCCTGGCCCGTCTTGGTTGCCCACGGTGAGGTGGTTGTGGTTTGATTTCTCTGCCTCGTTGCCTGGGTTGAACTAGAAGAGGGATGACTGCGTTTTTAATGCACTTAAAGGTTGAGAAGACAAAGAAAAAAAAAATGGGCATGGGGGCATGGTCTAGAGAGACCTTGGGGTGCAATGTGGGAGCTGCAGTTGGGCTGCAGAACGGCTGCTAGGACCCACTATAAAGTGGGCACTTCTAAGAGAGCTTTGGGGTTGCGTTGGGGCATGGCACCCTGCACTGCAGCAGCCTGCCCCTCCGCTGCGCTCTGTCGGGTGGGAAGGCTGGGACTGAGCACGTACTTCAATCACCGTGGCGGACCGCTCCAGCACCACCTTGGGGACCACTCGCCCATTGCAGTCCTTCGCCTTGTCCTGGTCACTGTTCAGGTCCGAGTCGCTCTTCTTCTCGGCCGTGCTGCTGCGCAGGGAGCCGCTGCTGGACCGCCTGTCCTGCAACTGCAGCCACCCACATCTCCATCACCCACACATCTGCCACTTTCCCAAAACCTCTGCGGGGCATCACGCTACGGAAGGGGATGAATTGAGTCCTAAAACTGTCCTGAGCAAGGACTTTGTGACCCCAAAGTTTGCTGCTGCAAGATCTGGGCAAAGATGAGCTCATCCGCAAGCTCACATCCTAACGAGCAGCGATGAGGAATAGCTATTGGCAAGGGTTCAGCAGCACGTGCCTGAGGTTGCCAGCCTTCCCTTCTCAGTGCATACCCCACCGCGCTAAGCCAGAGTGAATAATTCATAAAGATGAAACTATGCAAAACCTCTAATTTCTTTCTTGAGGGAAATTTTAATCTTTGAATGTGCTTTCGTCTCAAATGGAAAGAGAAGCAAACTCTTCTGGGGTCTCGGTGAAATGGGATGTCCAAGACTTTTGGACTTGCACTGAAGTTGTGAATGATTGGGTCAGAATTTCAAAATTGTTTTTCCAGAAGTTGGTTTACAATTTTTCATTTGCACATTCTGTTGTTTCATTCAGTTTTCTCTGACAGTGATATTAATGTTTGAAGTTTGCAATGACCACTGGTAGCACTAAGCATGTCGTGGCAGAGCAGGAACCTCTCTCTCTCCCTGTGGCTGCAAAATATATTTGGATTTCCATGCTTGCTCTCTGGATGTTAATGGATCCAAGTGCCCATTTCTCATACGTGCTTTGTCCTCCCTCTCAGCCACTTCCCTCCATCTTCTCCTTTATTCTAGGTGACAATCAACGAGAATCATCCCTTAATAAAGCCTTTGGGCAACTTGCTGGTTGATGTGTCCAGGGAACTAGTCAGGGCACCAGCTTCACACCCAGCCCTGGAGTCCCCATCCCTGGGGCAGGGCTTGCTCAGACCCATCCTGTGAACAGCAGCAGCCTGATAAGAGCAAGCCACTTCCTTGGAGGATGCTGTGGCTCAGCACAGATAAGCAAAGAGAGAGAGGCTCTAGAGAGAGGAAAACACTGCTTTGTATCTCTCTCTACATGTGAGGAAGCTGGTCTTTTGCCCAGACTAATGATTAGATTTACAGACACGTCTCCTGCAGACATTGCTGACGTATGCCAAAATGATGACTAGAGATAGAAAATGTCTGGGCAGCAGTGTCAAACATCAGAGAAGCTCTTGCTCACATTTTTGTAGGTGTATTGTGCTGAAGAGAGAAACCCATGGACCAGAAAGAGGCTAAGATAACACCCAGAACTGCAATGGAGCAAATGGATGGACACCAGGCACCTCCAGAGACCACCTGATAATGCCATCTGAGACGAATATCAGTGCAAACCCTGCTGTAGATGTGCACATGTTGGGGCACACCTGCAAGGCTGGACCCCCAAAACTGTCTCTCTGCTCCTGTAAGGACACCGGGACCTCCGTGGGCAAGATTCAGGGTCTCTTGTGTCTTCTCTTCTGTTTCCAGTGTTGGTCATATTTCATCAAACTTTGCTGCAACTGCCCTATCTCTCTTGAGTGGTTCTTTCATGCCCTGATTGTAACCTGCCCCTGCAGGCTCTCTGCTAGGTTTTCTGCTCTTGATGTGCTGTAGAAGGGCCTATTATTAGTTCTCGTGTCCTTCCTGCCTTGTTTCTCACCTCTTCCTTTCAAGCTGTGCCGGACCTGTGCTGCACCTCTCTGCTGCCTCCCAGTGCTCCTTTTATTGGTGTTTGGATGTTGGAATTTAATATTTTCAGCCTTTTATTCCCGACCCCTCCCTCCCCCCCCCCCCCGAGAATATGTCAACTTTTGATTCAGCTGGTGACCCCAAAATAGGTACTCAGTTCTCGTCTTTGTTTGGTAGGGAGCAAGTGGGGCTTATTCTTAGATTTTACAGAAATAGGAATATCACCACACTTGTCACTGCCTCTCCTTTTCTCCTTTTATTCCTAAGGTTCCTCATCGTGGCCTCAATGCTTTCCACCAACCTGCTTCTCTTGCTCCTCCTGGTGCTTCTTCAGCTGCTCCATGAGCTGCTGAAATTCCTCCTCCTTCTGCTGTGCCTCCAGCATCGTGGCATCATTTTGTTCTGCGTAGGCCATGGCCACCACCGCCAGGATGAGGTTGATGAGGTAGAAGGAACCCAGGAATATAACCACCACGAAGAAGATCATGTATGTCTTCCCTGCTGCACGCAGGGTCTGTGGGAAGGGGAGGAACAGGCTGTCACACCTCCTCAGCATGGTTTCAGTTTGGTGGTAATGAACGAGAATCCTTGCTCTGGACACCCTCCCATTCACGGTAGTGATATAAGATTTTGCTCCCATTTTCCCTGAGGGCTGCTCGCTGCCCAACTGACCTTCCTGCAGTCCACAGCACTGGGTTAGGACTGGTGTGGAAAGGCTGGAGGTCTCGGCAAAGCCATCTGCACCGCTCTGTGCCCACCGGCGGCCTGGGGCAGGCGTGCGTAGAGACAGGGCCGACATTCGCAGACCTGCACCTCTGGGACAGGGGCCGATGTCCCACAGCCCAACTGCTCAGGTCTCATCCTTGGGACAAGTTCTTCTCTAACTCTGCATCTGGGTGCCATCGCCTCCAGAGGACACAGGCACTGGCTTGCCCTTCTTATCTAATCAGTCCCAGAGCCGGGGCTGCATCCATTTGGCCAGGGGAATTTCGTGGTGTCTGCAGCTTCTACCTATAGGATACCTCAGTCCAGGGGACAACCAACCTAAGGGAGAGGGTAAGGAGGGATAACTATCTCAAGCTGGAGATGTACCAGATACTCCTGTAAATCCCTGATTTCCCTGATATGCTGACAGGGGTATAATTCCCTGAAGCATACCTGGGCTTTGAAAGCGTCCTGCACCGCTCAGGGTGGGGAGCAGGACAGGACCATGCCCCGTCTCTGCTGATCCCCATTAGTTCCCTGAACTAACAGTCCCACAAGTAGCCAACCAAGTGACTTTTTACCTGTCCTAGACCAGGGGCAACATTGAATTGAGAGTATTTGCATGGAAGGAGTAAATATACAAAATAAATAAATGAAATAAAAGTTGAGGCCATTGCCCAGAGGGATGGATGACTGAAGCCATGCGCCAGGGTCCCACGAGCACCTACCAGCTGGAAGAGGTTCTCCCAAAAGTCCTGCGTCATGAGGCGGAACAGCGCCAGGAAAGCCCAGCTGAAGGTGTCGTAGCTGGTGTAGCCGTAGTTGGGGTTCCTCCCCGCCTTCATGCACTCGTATCCCTCAGGGCACTTCCTGCCAAAGGGCAGCCAGCATCAGGCCCTGTCACCGCCCCGTGTGCGCCCTCAGCCCGCAGAGCGGTTTGGGTTCCAAGGAAACCCTTAAAGACCATCTAGATGTCTGCCACAGGCTATTTTTCCCTGCATCGTGTTGATCAAAGCCCCACCAACCCAACATTGAACACTTGCAGTGACAGGGCATGCGCTGCTTTTCTGGCCAGCCTGTTCCAATGGGCTGCTTGTTCCATCCCGCAGGTGGGAACTTGCTATGTTTTCTGCGGCAGAAACATGCCCACAAGGGTGCCGTTGACATGCCCAGACTGTTCAGCGGTCCTGCAGGCTGCCTTGACCCCTCCCCAGGGAGCCAGAGGGGACCTAGGCCAGCAGCATGAGCTGCACTCACCCAGCATCGCTGCTGTTCCCGCAGAGCAGGGCATCGAGCGCTCCCTCCAGAAAGTAGAAATTTGCTTCGCAGATAGGGAAAGAGCAAGACACAGGAAAACAAAACAAAACAAAACAAAAATACAAACATTCACTTTCAAGTTCTTGGCAGCTCCTCACTGTCAGGGAAACCATCCCAGCCCCCAGCACTGGGCTCTGGGCTGTCTCCTGCCTGCTGACTTTGCTATCTGTGCTGCACTACTTGGCACCAGCTCAGACCTCGCGGCATTGTTTCACCTGCCCAGCTGGATGGCTTCAAGCCCGAAAAGAGCTCTGGAAACAGCCAAGTGGCAGGGCCAGGCCTCGCGGGAAGGTGGGCTAGCAGATGGTCAAAGGGACGTTACCAGCACAGGTGTTCACGGGGATGGATGAAAGCACTGGGGGGTGACAGGGCTCAGATGAGTGAACGCTGGGACCTCTGCAGACCGGCAGCCTGGGCTCCAAAAAGCCTGGGGAAATGGCCCATGGCCATCACCTTCATCCTGCTGCTCCCATCCCAACAAGTCCCTCCCTGGTGGAAAACCCCACCTGCTCACAGACATGAGACCAGAACTCCTTAAAGCTCATCTCTCCAGCTCAGGCACAGACCCACAGCCACAGGAGCTCCCAAGACATGCCACCACCAGTCACCTGCCCCCAGGGACATGGAGATGAGCCCCTCGAGACACCCACCCATGGCCTCAAGCATCACCTAGCACAGCAACTGGGACCCACACTGGGATTTCTGGAGCTTCCTAGGAGCACCCCTGGCCATGCTTGCCTTCTTCCAACCCGGCTTTTATTTAACCTCTGTGGGAAGTGTTGTCCCCCTCATGAAGCTCCAGGCAATGTGTTTTTGGCCTGGCCCCAGGAGCTGCTAACCTGAAGGCACAGATGCAGGGTGCTATTGCTATTTGCACTGCGCTCATTAGAGTCTATATATTGAATTTGCACCCCTGCATAGAAGCCTTCCTGTAATTAATGCCAGAGCTACTTACACAGCTGGTCAAAACAGCTCAGCCGTGTCGTAACCCAACCTTCTGCTGAGATTTGAGTGCCCAAAATGGGATGTGAAACATCTCTGTTAGAGACCATCCCCAAGGCACAGCTTGCTCTAGGCAAGTCTGCTTTCAATCTGTGACCCGTGTGGATTTTCCCAAGTGTTTTCCAACACAGTATTGCTTTTGGATGCTGCTTCCTGGTTTTTTTTTTTTTTTTGTGTGTGTGTGACTGCGTCTGGCAAGTGCTCAGTTTGGTTGCACAAGGTGAGGTTTGGTCAGAAGTTCAAAGTCAGAGCCTGTGTTTGGGACTGGGCTTTCCCCAGGGTCTGGGAGCCAGAAGGAGTTGGGAGGAAAAAAAAGGAATAAAGCCACAATTAGTCAAAAGTCCATTCCATAGGAAAACAACAATTAAAGGCAAATGAAAACCTTTCTGACAGGTTTTCCAAGATCTTCACATTTTCATGGAATGTTTTATAAAAAACAAGAGAAAGAAGAAAAACTCACAACACCTTTTGGGCCAAACTCATCTCTAAGAAGTGGTAGTGACATAGCAAACATGAAGACCTGTCCATGGACCTGTGCTTGATCCCACCTCTCCTCCTTTCCCTCCTGTCGGCTGTCACGGTGTTGCACACTGTGCTAGCCGGAGGCACAGGTACCTGGGGAAGGAACCTGCTCTGAAGCAATAGTGAAAATGGGAAATGTCATTCCTGCATCCCTCTGGTTGTCCACCCCAAGTCGCATCACCTCCTAGAGGGCTGCATCCCCCTGCTGTGACCAGATGGAGCAGTCATCCCCCAGAGCTCACCCTGATGGGGAAGAGTGAGACCTTGCTATCACAGGGCAGAGATGGAGATGCCGGTTTTTGCAGTTGCCTCCCTACCCTGCAACATTCCTGGAAGAGTCTAGCACGCCAAGGGAACTGCATTTTCCCTGACAAGGAAGATTCAAGCCCATCTGTCCATTCTCTGAGTATGCACATCCATCATCTCACCCACCATCCATACCTCCTTGCAAAACCCAAACCCTGTTGAAGCACCTCAGCAGGAAGACCCATGAGAACAAACCATCTTGGTCGGACATGGAGGAAGAGAGGGGTAAACCAAGGGGCAAGGAGTGTGATGTGCTTGACGGAGAAGGGGAGCAGCAAGCATTTACCTTCATCGTTGATGTAGGCCTCAAAATCAAAGGTGTTGTTGCTGGTGAAGTTGCTGTCAATGCTGTCGGTGAGGTTGCCATAGAGCGTTGCATTGGCCAATGTGTCGTTGTCTAGCCCGAAGTCCCCCAGCAGGGTGTCATTGAGGGGGGGCCACCGCACGCACTTGTGCCGGAGGTTTCCCATGAAGAGCTGGAGGCCAATGAGGGCAAAGACACTCAGGCAGAAGACGGTGAGGATCATGACATCTGAGAGCTTCTTCACCGACTGGATGAGCGCCCCAACGATTGTCTTCAGCCCTAGGAGGGAGGCGTTGCTGCTGAGCTAATTGCTGGTTTGCTGCTGGTGGAGATCACGCTATGGTGCTCCCCAGAGGGTCTGGATCTGGTGGGGACACGCAGTATCACCAGTTTCACCCTATGGACTCAGACCCACTGCCCTGCCCCATGCTGTATCCTGGCTACCCCTCTGTCCCCACACACGGCTGGGCAGCATCGACCCTTCCCCAGATTTGTCCCCCTGGGGGGGGGGCAGCCAGGCCTCCCTGCACCAGCTTTGACCTCAACATCACAACTCAAAGTCCATCCCATTTGGCTTTGCACTTTTCCCAAATGCCCCTATCTGGCCATTTTTGCCCCAAACCACCAGGACAGATCACTTTGCTGTGGCACACGGGAAAGCCGTTTGGCAGCCCAGTTGGAAGATGCTCAGCACCGCTCTTGGCTCTGGCTGCACAAAAGCCTCCATGGTCCAAAACCCTCATGTGTGCTGTGGCCAGGAGCCCAGCTGGTCCATTCCAGGCAGAGAAACCCTCAGGCATCCGAGCAGAGGTGATGGAAGCGACAGTTTGCATTAAGCACTGGGATTAACTTGCTTCCTCCACAGACAGCGGCAGGGAGGAGGCTTGCCCGTGGATCCTTGCTGGGCTTTTGATGAGGAATTTTCGTTCCTGTCTGCGTGCATGATGGGTGACGCCAGGACATCCTGACGTTGATCTTAAAGCAGCTCGGAGCAATGTGTATGGAGGCAGTTCTCCAAAGATGCAGGGTTTTTAGCCCTGTCATCATGCCAGTTTCCCCCTGCCCAAACTATTTAGGTAAAACCCTGTTCTCCAAGGGCTTGTCTATGTTGCAAAATGCTTAGGACAGCCATTCAAAAACAGCTTATTTTTGAAACTGCTATTTCTGTAGAGCCTCTTGGGGGGATGTCATTCCAGAAATAAGAGCCCTGGGACCAAGAATAAATGCAGTTTTTAGCCTGTTTGATGGAGGCAAAATAAAACCTTTCAAATAGGAACCCAAAAGATGTGGAAGCTACAGGAACAAAAGATGAAGCAGGATTTTTCCACCACAACAAATTATCACTCACAGCTCAATCTCACACTTCTTCTGGGGGTCTGACCTATGGTTTCTGTATGCTTCCACTGGCTGGTACTGACATGGGGCATTGAAATGGCATCAGGTGTGGGAAACAGACACCAGAGTTATTTGATAACAAGCTCCCAACACCCTAGGCTGGATATTTGGGTTGATATAAAATCCTCACCGCTTAGCACTTGCACCACAGTCCACTAAATACCCCAACCCTGGCACAAGAGCAGCCAGCTGTGGGGACAAAACTAGGCTTTATGAACTAGGTAAGAAGGGGGATGGGGATGAAATAAGGCTTGTTAGAGGTGTGCCAGGGGAACAATGTCAGGGCCGGGGGAGAAGGTAATGGCACGACTGAAGTACATCTACACTAATGCATGCAGCATGGGCAACAAACAAGAGGAGCTGGAAGCCATCGTGCAGCAGGCAGGCTATGACTTGGTTGCCATCACTGAAACGTGGTGGGATCACTCCCATGACTGGGGTGCTGCAATGACTGGCTATAGGCTCTTCAGAAGGGACAGGCAGCATAGAAGGGGTGGTGGCGTGGCTCTCTCTGTTAGAGAGTGTTTTGATGCTGTGGAACTCGAGACTGGGAATGATAAGGTTGAGTCCCTATGGGTTAGGATCAGCGGGAAGGCCAACAAGGCAAGCATCCTGGTGGGGGTCTGTTACAGACCACCAAACCAGGATGAGGAGACAGATAAGGAGTTATACAGGCAGCTAGCAGAAGTTGCGAAATCGTCAGCACTTGTTCTCGTGGGGGACTTCAACTTCCCAGACATATCCTGGAAATACAATACAGCTTGGAGGAAGCAGTCTAGGAGGTTTCTGGAGAGTGTGGAAGATAGCTTCCTGACACAGCTGGTTAGAGAGCCAACCAGGGGAGGTGCCCTGCTAGACCTTCTGTTCACAAACAGAGAAGGACTGGTGGGAGATGTGGTGGTTGGGAGCTGTCTTGGGCAGAGTGACCACGAAATGGTAGACTTCTCTATTCTTGGCGAAGTCAGGAGGGGGATCAGTAAAACTGCTGTCAGAGGGCAGACTTTGAGCCGTTCAGGACACTGGTTAGTGGAGTCCCTTGGGAGGCAGTTCTGAAGGGCATAGAAGTCCAGGAAGACTGGGCACTCTTCAAGAAGGAAATCTTAATGGCTCAGGAGCAGTCTGTCCCCACGTGCCCAAAGACAAGCTGGTGTGGAGGAAGACCGGCCTGGCTGAACAGAGAGTTGTGGCTAGAGCTTAGGAAAAAAAAAGAGGGTTTATGGTCTTTGGAAAAGAGGGCGGGCCACTCAGAAGGATTATAAGGATGTTGTAAGGATGTGCAGGGACAAAATTAGAAAGGCCAAAGCTCATCTGGAGCTCAATCTGGCTACTGCTGTTAAAGATAACAGAAAATGTTTTTATAAATACATTAACACGAAAAGGAGGACTAAGGAGAATCTCCATCCTTTACTGGATGTGGAGGGAAACAGTGACGAGAGATGGGGAAAAGGATGAGGTGCTTAATGCCTTCTTTGCCTCAGTCTTTAGCGGCAAAACCAGTTGTTCTCTGGTTACCCAGTACCCTCAGCTGGTGGAAGGGGATGGGGAACAGAATGTGGCCCTCATAATCCACGAGGAAATGGTTGGCGACCTGCTACAGCATTTAGATGTACGCAAGTCGATGGGGCTGGATGGGATCCACCTGAGGGTACTGAGAGAACAGGTGGAAGAGCTGGCCAAGCTGCTTTCCATCATTTATCAGCAGTCCTGGCTATCAGGGGAGGTCCCAGTCGACTGGCGGCTAGCAAACATGACGCCCATCTACAAGAAGGGCCAGAGGGTAGACCCGGGAAACTATAGGCCTGTTAGTTTGACTTCAGTGCCAGGGAAGCTCATGGAGCAGACTATCTTGAGTGTCATCACGCGGCACTTGCAGGGCAACCAGGCGATCAGGCCCAGTCAGCATGGGTTTATGAAAGGCAGGTCCTGCTTGACAAGCCTGATCTCCTATGACAAAGTGACATGCTTAGTGGATGAGGGAAAGGCTGTGGATGTGATCTACCTTGACTTCAGTAAGGCTTTTGACACCGTTTCCCACAGCATTCTCCTCAAGAAACTGGCTACTCATGGCCTGGACTGGCGTACGCTTCGCTGGGATAAAACCTGGCTGGATAGCCGGGCCCAAAGAGTCATGGTGAATGGAGTCAAATCCAGTTGGAGGCCGGTCTCTAGTGGAGTCCCCCAGTACTAGGGCCAGTTCTCTTCAATGTCTTTATTGATGATCTGGATGAGGGGATCGAGTGCACCCTCAGTAAGTTTGCAGATGACACCGAGTTAGGTACGTGTGTCGATCTGCTCGAGGATAGGATGATCTGGATAGGCTGGACCGATGGGCTGAGACCAACTGTATGAAGGTCAACAAGGCCAAGTGCCGGGTCCTGCACCTGGGGCACAACAACCCCAAGCAGAGCTACAGGCTGGGAGATGAGTGGCTGGAAAGCTGCCTGGCAGAGAAGGACCTGGGAGTATTGGTTGATAGTCAGCTTAATATGAGCCAGCAGTGTGCTCACGTGGCCAAGAAGGCCAACAGCATCCTGGCTTGTATAAGAAACAGTGTGGCCAGCAGGACTAGGAAAGTAATTGTCTCCCTGTACTCGGCTCTGGTGAGGCCGCACCTTGAGTACTGTGTTCAGTTTTGGGCCCCTCACTCCAAGAAGGACATCGAGGTGCTCGAGCGAGCCCAGAGAAGGGCAACGAAGCTGGTGAGGGGTCTGGAGAACAAGTGTTACGAGGAGCGGCTGAGGGAGCTGGGGTTGTTCAGCCTGGAGAAGAGGAGGCTCAGGGGCGACCTTATCGCTCTCTGTAGGTACCTTAAAGGAGGCTGTAGGGAGGTGGGGATTGGTCTATTCTCCCACGTGCCTGGTGATAGGACGAGGGGGAATAGGGTAAAGTTGTGCCAGGGGAGGTTTAGGTTGGATATTAGGACGAACTCTTTACCAAAAGTGTTGTTAGGCATTGGAATGGGCTGCCCAGGGAAGTGGTTGAGTCACCATCCCTGGAGGTCTTTAAAAGATGTTTAGATGTAGAGCTTAGTGACATGGTTTAGTGGAGAACTTGCTAGTGTTCGGTCAGAGGTTGGACTAGTTGATCTTGGAGGTCTCTTCCAACCTAGATGATTCTGTGATTCTGTGAAAACTGTATCAGGATCATTAATCAGGCCCATAAACCCAATGTTAGCACTTGGAACATCTCTGAGAAGCCCTAAAAACACCATGTCTGGCTTGACAGAAAATTTAGTCAAACAGTGAGTGAGTGCAGCTAAATTAAAGGTGTCAAATCAGCTGGGCCTGGCCCAAAAGCTGAATTACTGGCTGGAAAATGATTTAAAAGTTTTGAATACCGTGTTTTCCACTTTTTTTTTTTTTTTTTTTTTTTTTTAAGAGCTTTGAACATTGAAAACCCTGACCTCAAGAAAGGGTGAGGAGACCCCTTCTCTAATTCCCACCTGGTATCACTGTGATGGTTTTCAAGGCACGGAGGACGCGGAAGGTCCTGAGAGCAGATATGTTCCCCAGGTCCACGAACTCGGTGATGTAGCTGCAAGATGCGAGAGGAGAAGGCATCAGGGGCTGGGCCAGATGACCACCCCCCCAGATTCCCAGCTCTTCTCCACAGGCCTCCCCCCCCAGGTCTCTGCCCCCATCCCACTGCACTCACGCCATGGAGATGACCATGAAGTCCAGCCAATTCCACGGGTCACGCAGGAATGTAAAGTCATCGATGCAGAAGCCTCTCGACAGTATCTTTATGAGGGACTCAAAGGTGTATATTCCAGTGAAGGTGTATCTGAAATGGGAATGGTGACCCAGGGGATGCTCATCCAGGTCCAAGGGTCAGCTCTGGAAGAAGTTTGGGCCCCAGGAGGTTTTGCTGGGCCCTGCCTGTGCCCAGAGCCGTGGGACAGTTTTTGGAAGCAAGTTCTGGAGTGTGTGGCAAGGGGCTGCCGGGTTCCTGACATGCTTCAGCACTGAGGGAGGTTTTCCCACAACCTCAGTTCACAGGGCAAACTGGGACTCCTTCAGGCGTCACCACCATGGGTGACTACCCTGCATCACCTCTGATCTCTGTGCACGTCCCACCACCACTGCACTCTCTGTAAAACCCTGCCACAACCTGTCCATGCAGAAAATGCTGCATTTCCCCCTTCCCACCTGGCAGTCCATGCTCCTTGGCTTGGTGGATCTGCTCAGCCTCCCCACGCCACCATGGTCAGCCCAACCCAACCGACAGCGGTCCCCTGTCAGGGGGCCCCACCAGCTTTTGGGCAGCTCTGAAACTCTCCTGCCCTTTGCAAGGTGCAGAGCACAGATGTCCCTTTGGAGATCGAGAGGGCCACCACCATCTCCCAAGGACACCTCTTCTCTGAAGGGTGCCTGGATCCCCCTCTGACCCGCAGAGACTTACTCCACAATCTTGGACCACGCTGGCGGGTTGCTCAATGTCATAAACACGCAGTTGGTTAAAATCGTGATCATGATGAACATGCTGAATAATTTAAAACCTGGTCAAGGAGAAATGCTGGGACTGCTGCCTAATTCCTCCTTTGCACGGGTACTAATGGGGGTAGGAAGGCAAGCACTCCTGCTCCTCTTGTTGTGGTGCCCACCTTGTCCCCGAGCTCTGACTCGCTCCTCCTGCAGCTCTGTTCCAGCTCTGTCCCATGCTCACACCTTTCCACAGTCCCCTGCTCCCATGCATGGCCCTGGCCTCGCTTTCTGTTCCCCTTCCCACCTCCTTGGTGTTCCCTCCTCTCCGTCACCCCAGGATACAACTTCTCAGAACCCTCTGCCACAGTCACTGCCCCTACTGGGGCTGCTTCCCACCTGCCCTAGGACCCCTCCTGCTCCTGGGGTCCTTTCCTGTTTGTCCCACTCCAGAAGTCCCATCACTGCCCACATTGCCTCCTTTCCCATACCCCAGTGTCCTGGTTCCTCTGCCTCCCCTCTCCCAAAGAATCCCTTGAGCTCCCAAATTCACCCACCACCCACTTGGGACAGGATCCTCTGTCCTGTAAAGATGTTTCTTCCTTTCCAAGTCTCTCCAGACCTGGAAGACTTGTACTTCTTCCTAGGAAGCCCACCATGTAGACATCCTCCCTTCTCCAACCAAATTGATGCTTTGAGCTCTTGGTGTCGGAGTGCTGACTGACATGAAGGCATCCCAAACCCACTCCTTGGGAAGGGACAAAAGCACTGGGATGGCTCTTGGCCATGGTGGGGACCAGCCCATGAGACCTGCATCACAAAACACCTCTCTCAGCCCTCTTGCAGGGCTGTTGGCCCTTCCTGCATCAGGATTTGCCCTGGCAAGAGTGCATCAAGGATATGAATGGATGAGCACTTTGATGGCTCCTCTCCGGATGGGGTGGAAGGGACCCAGCAGGTAGAGGGCAGGAGTCGCCGAGAAGCGGAATATAGACTTCCCTTTGTTGAGGACTATGAAAGTCTGCAGAGAAAAGAGAGGTGATGCATTAGTCCTGCTGCACAACCCTGAACCCCCACGGACCATGAGGTGCTGTTGGAGGTGGGAGCTCTGTGCATATTTTCAATCTCCAAAAGCTTGAGAATTTGTAATGGAAAGGATGCTCTGCTTCAGAGGAGAAGCAACCAGAGCAATTTGGGGCTGTGGCTCTCCAAGGTGGGCTCAGATGAGACCCAGAAGCACAGGTGAAAGAAGGGGAGGTCCATGGTTTTTTTTATTTTTTGGGGGGGCAGCGTGTCTTACACCTAATGCTCATGAGCTAAGCTCTGTCCCTCACCTTCTTATCCTTGTAGAAAGGGTCCAGGTCCTCCAGGGGTGTCCCGATGAGCTCCACGGGGGGGTCACCATAGATGAGGGGCAGGTTCTTGCCGGCTTCCAGGTCACTGCTGGGCTTGAGCTCCTCTTCCTCGGGCAGCTCCACCTGCTGCCGCTTTACCTTGAGCGCCTCTGCCTCGGCGATGCGCTGCTCGATGGCAGCCAGTGACTCGGGGGTGAAGGGGCGGAGGTTCTCAGGGCCCGGGATGTGCGGCAGGCCGGCCATGCTCTCATTCTGCTCGCAGGATGCCTGCGCTCGGCCTGCTGGGGAGAGGGTGGGCTGAGGGGTCGATGCTGGGTGGTGCTATGTGGGGGGCATTTAGAGACTTGGCCACTGAAGCTGGATGGTGGCAAGACCTCAGTGGGCTCCTGCAGGTGGCTTTATTTCAACCAGCAGCTTCAGAACTGTTGTAATCACAAAAAAAATGCATGGATTGCACGTAGATGGACACACACAGGCTGCAGGCACCCTTTCCGTTCCTTCCACACAGACCCAACCAAGAGTACCATCTCATGGGACTTTCCTCAGGGTGCTGCACCAGCCGAGCAGCTGCATCCCTGACACCAGCCAGCTCATTCGACGTGCAGCTTCAAACAAGACAGGGTTGTTCAACGAGACCAGACACCTCCAGTACCAGTAGCACCACCCCTGCTCTTTCCCCTTAGCTTTTCCTTTTATATGCAAGCAGCTTGCATGGCTCAGAGCAAGAGGGTCCTGAGCCGGAGGAACCCGGTCCCATGGGCCAGCGGCCATTCCACGGCTCCCATCCCCACGAAGAGACAAAAGTGACCTGCGGCTCTGTGTGGCTCTGCTCCCAACAGGAAGGAGTTAAGGCTTATCTCGAGCCAGAAAGCAATAGTGGCACTTTCATACAGAGATCAGGGCCACTCTCCAAACCAGAATAGGATGGGCCATTTGGGAGCGATAAGGGTGGCTCCACAGAGAAGCAGAGCAACTAAAAGCATCGGAGGGAAGGTGCGGAGTGGATGGGTGATAGCACCCAGGGGCTGTAGCACCCAGCAAGGGCTTTCTGGGCACCAGGGATGTTCTTTCTTGGTGGCATCTTGCCTCAGCTCCACCTCGCTGCCTGCTGCACCCACAAAGACCAGCTTACATCAGAGGTGAATTTTCAGGAAATTTTGCTGGCTTCATGTGGTTTCACCCAGAATCTTGAAGTTGACTAAAATTAGCTTTCTGAAAAATATCAATGTCAGAATCAGAGGTGGAGGGAAATGTTTTTTGTTCTGGTTTCACCATTGTTAAAAAAAGTGAAGTGCAAGAGAAGTGCAGAGATGAAAAAAATGATCTGAAAACTAAAGATTAAGATGTTTTGTTTAAAAAAACCCAGCATACTGAAATAGGGAAATTCAAGATCAGTGTTGCCTGTAGCAGAGCCCTGATATTTTGGGGAAGGTGAGGTGCACACCCTCTCCTACACAAGCATCCCACCAACAAGCTGAGCCCTGAGCATCAACTCCTCCATGTGCCAACGCTTTGCACAATACTGCTGGACAGCTGCCCCTGAAAGGGCATTAGTGTCAATACTCCTACCCCCAACCTCAAACCATGCTTAAAGCTGAGAGACTGAGACCTCCAGCCATTTGTAAGTATTGAGAAGTGGACAGTTATAGCTCTGGTGGGAAAAGCCAGTGCACAGCCAGTATCGACACATTCTTTTGCTGACTATAAATCCCAGCGATAAAAGTAAAAGCAAAGGGAGGTATTGATTTCAAGCAGTGGTGGATAACTGCATTTTAGGGACTGCCACACTCCCTTACTAGTGCTGCTGAATTGAATCTTAGCATGCAAAATGGATTTCCTGCTGCCAAGGGCTGGTGATCCCTGCAGCGGCACAGTGTTGGGGGTACCAGTGCCCACCCCCTGAGGCATCCAGCCCCAGAGATGCAATCAGAGGGCAGGGACCCCCACCATCACTGAGCCCAAGCAGCCCCTACCCCCCATGGGGTTGCGCTCCAGGGCTGCAATCAGCTTCAAAACGCAGCTGGTAGAAGGATGGGAGCAACTTGCTGCCTGTCAGGCAGCCTTGGGCTGCTGAAAAGGAGCAGCCTTTAGAAATCAAGAGCTCTAATTTTCATTTTTTTCAGTTTTGAACCTGTTTCAATACGGGGAGAATTGTTGTCCTTGCAAATTGATTTATTTAATAGGATATACTGAGTCACACCTCTGCCAACACAGCCTGGTGCTGACCACAGCCCAGGTCAGGTACCGAAGGCCTGCCATTCCAGGCCCAAGGCTGGGACCTGATGGAAGCAAGCAAAATGGGAACTTCTGCCACCACGTCTGCCTACAGCAGCAGGACCCCACTGTTGCTTTTCACATTGATCTGTTAGAGGAAAGTCACTGCTGCATTCTCCTCTCTGTGACACTGGCGTTATTCCCACCTTACACCCGTTTCAGGCTCTGTTGAGCAGCTCTGGAAACCTGCTCTCTCCATTCCCTTCGGCCAGCCCAGCAGGTGCAGGGCTGCATCTGGCTCCAGTCAGCCCAGGTCCCACCAGGGGCACGCTGGTGGGTGCTGCAGCAGGACCCCCAGCAGGACCAACCCTCCCCTTGTCCCGGAGGCTCCGAGGACACAGAAGCTTGCTGGTGTACCCAGCCTCATTTTCCCTGGAAACTGGGTTTTGTGGAGCAGTTTGGACAAGCCTGCATTACAGATCACGCCTGTGCTCTGGCTCCTTCAGCCGCGTGCTGCCCCACAAGGCTTCAACACATGGGGTGCTGCTCCCCATCCACCCCCAGGCCCCCAGCTGGATGCTGCCCCCCAAAACCCACAGCAAGGCCCCAGCCCCACTTGCTACACCCAGCCTGCGGTGTGGCGGAGGTGGCTGGGCCTCCAGCTGCCGCCGGCCATCAGGGCCGGAGTCAGGTTTCAGCAGCCCCATGACTCTGCTCATTCCTCCCCGGCAGGAGCCGGCGCAGGAGGGGAGCGCGGGTGAGTGGCACCGGCTTCGCTTTCGGCATCGAGCACTAGGCCTGTGGCAGTGGGGATGCGCGGCTGTAGGGCGCAGAGCAAGGGGAGCTGCTGGGGCTGTCGGTACAGCCTGGAGCCGCTGGCATGGCCTGGGTCCGAGCAGAAGGGGCTCTGAGGAGATACTGCTCTGGCCGTGAAGATGCCGCATGTTTGTGAGCTGCTTTTCTGTGGTGCCTGGTCCCATGCACCCACGCTGTCCCCTTTGTGGATGTCCAGAGACACTGGGGTGACAGCAGGGGCAGGACTAGGTCTGCAGCTCCCACACCGAGCCACCTCTAGTCACTGCTTTCCAAAAGAGAAGGGGCTGAATGCAGGCCTGCCCCACGGGTCCCCAGCCCCACGGCGGTGTGGGGCTGACAGCAGAATCCCACCACACCAGGGACACAGTCACCCCCAGGTGCCAGGATGGCATTGGGGCTGGACTCTGCTCCCAGCCTGGCGCATCTCAGCCTGAGAGCAGCTGCTAGAATAAACCAAGATCCAGCTCTTTGCACCTCCAATACGCTTAAGTGGTTTGGGAGCAGCAACAGTTGCTGCCCAGGCATGAACCACCCTGGGCGCTCAGCCCCAGCCCTGCCCAGGACACGGGATCCCCAGAGAATGGAGGTGCTGGGAACAAGAGACTGCTCACCAAGATTTCTTTTCCATCTGGACAAGTTTTGTTTAAACTATATTTAAAAACCAAGCTATCAAAAAGTGCAAGCCTCTCAAACTATTTTCTGTCTCTACAGCAACTAAAGCTGAGATTTAAGGAGCTCAGAACCAGCATGCTTTCCTTTCTTGGCACCAGCTTAGCAGGGCTGGTGGGATCCCAAAGCCTCTGTGAGCATCTACAGTGCTTCTGCAGGGATAAAAACACCCCCCCCCCCAAGCAGCCATCATGTGCACAGCTTATCAGGTGTTGTTTTTGGACACGTTGCCCATGTCCAACACCATGGGTCACCACTGAGAAGCATCTTACCTCCAGTTCAGCATCACCAAGTACCAGCAGGCAACTGGGAACAGCTCCATGCAGTCTTTGCCTTGATGGAAACTCAGTTTCCTCTGATATTTTCTGCTGCTCTGAGGCCACACAAATAAGTCAGCCTCCAAAATAACAGGGGCGGTTTGGAAGCTACCAGAGATGCTGCGTAATTGGTCCTGGATAATCAAGGCAGACAGAAGGGTAACAGGGTGAGCAGTCAGAGTGCTTGGACAGCCACCCTGTCCAAAGCTGGCACTTCACCCCTGCACAGAAAATAGCCTCCTGGGGGCCGAGGAAGAGGGGAAGGAGTTTCTTGGCTGCTATGTGGGCCTGTGCATGGAGAGGTGGCTGCGGGTGATACAGAGCTGCTCAGCCCATCTGCCAGGACATTGTTTTGGGAGGGCACCCGCAAGGCCAGAGTTCCCTGTACCTTAGAACCAGCCTGCTAAGCCCAGAGGGATGCACTGGTTCTCCCCCATGCTCAGGGCTGGGCACCCAAGTTAAGGCACAGAGATAGGACTGGGGCATCTTAAGTGGAGGCACCACTGCCATGAGGTTTCATCTCTAGGGATGTCCACAACACAGGACACAGCAGAGGGACCCTCTGATGATCTGCTGTGCCATAGCAAAATCATTGACTGGGGCTTGGAGAACCTGTCCCTACCCGTCCGCAGGCCTGCTGTCAGGTGTCGTCCTTTTTAATAAGAAGCATTCTGGAAAGACCTCAGAAGAGGCTGATAGAGCCACAAGTCCAAGATGAGAAACAACCACTCACCAACAAGTGTAAATCAGCTTCATTCACCAAGGCAATGCTCTGCCAAGTGCTCGCCGTGCGTAACACTGGGAGCACTCCCCGCAGCAGGGATTAACAGGAAAACAATTAGCTCATGCACCAAAGCCAGCTCCAGGAGAGCTGTAGCAGCCCCCGTGCTCATAGCTGTGAGAAGTTAACACAGGGGGGGATAAACCAGCACCTAGCAGCTCAAGGGCTGGGTGAGATGGAAAGCAGCCCCAGACCCTGCCATGCACACAACCCAAGCCCACCACATGCCCACCCCTGCAGCACCACCCTCCTCATTGCCTGCACATCAAAACCTCATGGGAGACCTCACTTCCACCAGCTGAGCACCCAGCAGCTGCCTGCAAACAGGATGAGCCAGCCCTACCCACCCCTTGCTCATTTATCCCCACGAGGAGGTCAGGGTGGGGCGGCTGATGCAGCGGGACCCAGCTGGGAGCACGGGGCTCGGGGACGAGTCACAGCTCGGGGACAGGTTCTCAGCCACATGGGTGCCAAAAGCTGCTGCAAACGGAGCTTGCAAGGCAAGGACGCGCATTGCCCAGGGGCTTCCATGGGAGATGGAAGGCTCTGAATCAGCAGGTGGGCATCCCACGTGCTCAGACCCACATAGCTGCTCCCCTCTCCAACCCTGTGTGCGTTAATCCAGGGTTTAGCTTTAAAAAATAAAATCCCATAGGCTGGGATACCCACTGCTGCCCCACAAAAACCTATTTGGTTCAAACCCAGCCCAAGGACATGGATGCTCCATGCTGTCACAACGGCATTTATACGGCCACGGACTTTACGGGGATTAAATACCCGAGGTTTCTGTGTCCTTGTCCCCTGCTGCCTTTCACACCTCGTTACACCACAGTGCTCAGTGCAGGGACCACAGTGCTCAGTGCAGGGACCACGGGGGACAGCAGAAGGGCCACATCCAAACATTCCCAAACCCTGCTTAGTTCAGGCTGGGACGCAGGAGGAGTCGGGAGCCGTGTGCCAGGGCGGCGAAGCCATTGGCTGCCGTGGGTCTTGTTTCAGCTTGGGGACATTTAAGCTTTTTTTTGGGATGCCTGAGTGCAAGGGGTGACATGGCTCCTTGTTGCAAAGTTTGATGGTTGGAGACAAAAAAAAACACCTTCAGGAATGGTTTTAGGGATGTCATGGCTTGAGAAAGTCCTGTGGGGTGTTTACTTCCCACTGTATTTTCCCTGAGTTTTGGAAAAAACAGTGGGAAAATTGAGAAAAATCTGAAGTGAAGTGGTTTTTCTTTGCCCAGGGATAGCGTGGGGGGTGGAGAGCTTTGCTTTAAGTCACGCGCATGGGTGATTTAACGCCGCGCAGAGCAGGGCCTGGAGCTGCATTAGTGTGTTTGAGATTATATGAGTTTCTAGCAGCAACTAGGATAAACACCGCTCAGTTGTGCCAGACAAAATTAGCCATTTTATAAACAAGTTTATGTTCCTTTCTGTAAGACGATAACATGCTATTTAAGAGTCTGATGTTTACTATCCCCAGATATATGGGCATGCCTTAATGCTTGGCTGTAACTACTTTGCAAAGCCTATCTGGAAGATATGCGAAGTCTCCAAATTTTTCTTCTGCAAGCAAACGATTTGCCTGACCCTGCTGTGGGTCACCGTGTCTCGTCTGCTGCTGTGTTTCTCAGCCCACTGTGCGCTCACAGTTCTTAGGCTGCCCTGTTTTAAAGGGAGCTGATGTTAAGGCTTAATTACAAGCAAGTAACACCAGTAAAACAAATAAAAAGAATAATACAAATCCTTTCCCCAGCTCTGCTTTCAAATAGGGGCAGGCTCGACAGGCTTAGAGAGCAAGAAAGAAAATAATCCCTCTTTTGCCGGCATTAAACTATGCATTACTGAGGTTTTTGATGGTCCCCAAGAACATCACCCTCCCAGTGCTGCTTGCTGTCCCCACCATGGTTTTTTACCCTCCTCTCAGTATATTTGGCAATGCAGGAATGCAGGATGCTTCCAAGCAGCATCCATCACGCTGGGGAGATGGGTGAAGTGCTGCAGGCTGCGATTTGCCCGAAGTCGAGCAAAAGGGCTTGGTCTGTGGAAAGCTGCCCTTGGAAAACAAGCGAGGCTGGTGCTGACAAACGCCTTTGCCAAGCCAGGACAGGCAGACAGCGATGCTGCAGCCAGTTTGTGCTCCTCGGTGTCACTGCGGTCCCCCAGCCCAGTGCAGACCAGCCGAGGTCTCTCACCGCCTGTTAAAGCAGCGCTGGCATCGCTGGTACATCTGCATGCACCAAAGGCTGGATTTGCAGGTGAGGTCTTTTCTTTGCTGCCTCGGGGTGCGCTTTGGGACAAGGATTCCCCAGCTTTGCTTGGAGGATGTGATACATCGCCCTGCATGCCACCTGCCACCTGCACATGCAACCAGGGTGCTGCTCCCCAGCTGCTCACGAAGGGGTCCCTGTCGTCCCCGGCTGGCTTTGGGGAGCCAAAGCCCTGGTGCTCGGCATGCCACTGCCAGCCCCTGGGACCACGGCTGAGCCCCTGCTCTGCCCTTCCCCGCGTGGGATTCACATAGACAAACCCTGAAGAAAGCATGGCAGATTTTTGCTTTCTTGTCTTGCTCAGGGTCTCATGCAACCCCTGCAATAGCGCAGGGCACCTGCACCCCTTCTCCCCCTCCGTCTGCCCCCGCAGAGCTGCCTCTGCTCCCACACCCGGCACCATGAGCCACATGGAAATTAATTTTCTGATATTCACCAGTCGCTATTGACCTGGATTTACTTGAACATGGGCGCTTTAATGCCTTTTTGCCCCCAGGGGTACCTCGATGTACTTGGAGGTGGGGGTGGCACACGCATAGGCTGGAAGCTGTGAAGTCCTCGGATACTCTCCTGGCCGCAGATGGAAATAGGAGGTTGCAACATCCTGCAGCAACTCGCGCTAACCCCGTCCTGCCCGGACAGGGGAGCAGGGCTGTTACCTCGTCCCACCGGGGGGGTGACAGGGGACACCGGGGATGGGTGGCCACTAGGGTTTATTTGGGGGATTTGGCTGCAGTGAAGGCTTGGGAAGGGTTAAAGCGGGGACCCTGTACTTGCCCCCTGCCCACTGCTGGCACTCGGGTGACATCCAAGCCCTGCTCCTCCCTCCCGGCCCTGCCAGCAGCTCCCATGTCAGCCTTGGAAAAGATCTGAGCATGGCGGCAGTGAAGGCAGCAAGGGGGTGGTGGGGGGGAAGGGAGGGTGGAGGTGGGCTCGGGGACCCGCACCCTCACCAGTGGGACCCCAGCACCGTGCTGCTGCCCATGGACGTACAGGCAGCCAAAATCCCGGGGTCACCAGCATGCAAGGTTTCCCCACGGGAGATGGACCCACTCCACGGGGGTCCCTTTGCCCTGGGTGATGCTCACCAGACCCTTCTATACACACCGCAGCGCGGAAAACAGCAAATGCTGTGCAAATATTAGCATGGCCGAGTCAAAGCAGGACTCTGTGTGCTCTACCCAGTTCCCGTAAACGTGCCCTGTCCCCATGAACTGTCGCTACGTCAGGCATTTTCCTAGCACAGACTGGAGAAGTTCACAGCCTTGGTCCATCAACCTCACGTGCAGGATCTCTCCCGTAAAGCTGAGGACTGACTGGTCATATCCTGCCATCACTGGGGTTTTATGCAAGTGATGCTCATCTGCCATGTCCGCTATTAAATGTTTTGCAGCGTGCTTTGCTCACTGCATCCCCTTGTGATGGGGTGGGCAGGGAGGAAATGCTTGCGCTTTCCTGCAGACCTCGCTCTGCAAATCAGCCCCAGATCCAGCTGAGTGCGACGGGTGGGGGGACCGGGGTAACTATGTGCCTCTGGATTGACCCCAAAATGAGACCGGGGTTTCAAAGAGGGCCCATGAGCAATGGGAGCCCCGTGTAGTAGGGCTGGCGGGGGTGCACCCCAAAACCGAGCTGAGTTGCACCCTGGTGCTGCCGGTTTGTGTGCTGACGGGGGCAGTGGCCTTGCACCACGGCGTCCCCAGTATCACAGCAGAGCAGTCCCATTGCGTCCCGCCTCCCTGCGGGGACAGGAGCCTTCCCGAAAGGGGACACTGCGAGGCACTGCGCAGACCTTTCCTGCAACCTTGGCTTGGCCAGGCCGAGGTTTATATTTAGATCTCCAGGAGAAGCCAGGAGAAAGGCGACTTGTGACTTTTCAGCTGTGCCCACTGCTCTCTTCCTCCGGCCGGCGGCTCGCAAACGGGTGGCCCGTCACCTCCCCCCCACCGCCCCTCTCGTCCCATAAAGCTGCCGAAGCTCCGGTGGCTGCTGACACCCATGTCCCCACACCCTGCCAGTCCTTTTCTAGGGACTCTACCCTCTGCTCCTGGCTGTTTTTGGCACAGGGGGGATCAAAACCCCAAACCCCCAGAATACCAAGCTCCTGAAAGGGTGACGACTGCGGGGGCTTCGCTGTCCCCACGGTGAAACCCCGTCACTAGCTTGCACTGCCAGAAAGAGAAACCTGGGGACATCCAAGCCCCTGCCCGGTGGCCTGGCATCGTCCCAGGGCTGGATCTGGCACTTACCGTTGGGTGGAAAGAGCGAAATCCCAAGGAGAGACCTTTCGGGGCCAGATTTTCCCTCTCCTTCGACTCCTGGAGGCTTTGGCTCCGCGAGTGCCTGTTGGCAGAGCAGCTGCTGCTGCTGTCAGATGGTCATGAGTGAAACCTGAGGACATGCGGGGTCCTTCAGGTAGCCTCCAACGTCTCAGCTGTGGCATTCGTCCCCGGCAGCGCCAATCAAGGGGGTGGCGGCGCCTGCATCGCCCGGCGGACCCCCCCTCCGTGCTCCACAGCCACCCGGCCATGCCCCGAGCTGGGGACGTGGCCACCCGGCGTGCCCCCAGCAGCGCAGCAGGACGTGCCAGATGTTGAGGTGGACTCAGGCTTGCTCTGGCCCCAAATTGGGCGTGGGGAGGTGGTAAGGGACCCCGGCCAGCACCTCCTCACCTCTCCCAAAAGTGACGCGCAATTGGAAAGTGCAGCGGGACAACTGCAAGGCGAGGGGGAGGACGGGACGATGGGACGGGACACGGTGCCAACCCCACTGCCAACATCATCTCCAGCCCTTTGGCAGCGTTACTGCAGCCACACAGCACCCAGCGCTGGCCTCAGCTCCTCCTCTCTGCTCTGGGGGCTCCAGCTCCTGCCCCACACGAGCCCCACAGAACCACAGCACCAGCAGCACCCCACAGAACCACAGCGCCAAGTGCTCGGGGCTGGCAGGGACCTCTGGGTCCCTCTGCTCCAACCCCTGCTACAGCAGGGCCACCCAGAGCAGGGTGCCCAGGACTGTGCCCAGGGCTGTGCCCAGGACCACGTCCACCTCATGACGGCCGCAGTGCTGGGCTTGCCCTGCTTCATGTCTTGCTCTGCCTTTCATGATAGGGCTTTTGGGTGCTCTTTGCATGTTTTGGGGGGTGCATGGGGGGCACAGCGGGCACCCAGGGCAGGGAGGAAGGTGCAGGGGCGTCTGTGCCCATCTCGCGAGGTTCATCCCTTTTGGGGTGCATCGACCACCCAGCACCCAGCCTGATCCAGAGGGGACTCACCATCAGCTCTCAGCTCTGTGCCACCCTTCTGATGCTCACCTGGTCCTAAATCACCCAGCAGTGAGTTTCCCAAAATCAGTGAGCAGCCAAAACCAGAGGAAGGAGGTGGTGAAGAGCCCTGGCTTTGCTCTGAGGAGTTTGCTACAACCAGCCAAAGAGCAGCCCTGATGCATCTGGTGGTGGAGGGCAGGGACAGGGACGTCCTCCCTCTGTGGCTCTGGGGACTTTCCGCTTGCCCTCTTGGCTGTAGCAGGATATTTGGGGGATGCTTGGTGGTTCCCGTCAGCTTCCCAGCCCCCAGCTGCCCCCAGCCCAACCTTGTCACCACCGGGAAGCCCCTACAAGCTGCATGGGGTGTTTTGCTTTGCATACAGCCTAGAGCAAACCTGATGGGGGGCATACAAAGGTGGAAGCTCCAGGATGTGCTCCGGGAAGCTGGGGGCACCCTGGGGTGCCCAGCAGGGCACTGGGCATGCAGGAGAGCACAGCTCTTCCTGTGTGGATAGGCTGCATCTCTGCAACCAGAATGGGAGCTTGAGGTGCCCGGGGTGCCCGTGACACTAATGTGGGTGCAAAACCAGCAACAGAAGTGCCTTTGGGGTGACAGGGTGGGATAAGGGCAGTGCCTGGCACAGCCCATGGGACCCGTGGGTGTTTGAGGTGCTTTTGCTTGCAGCTCCCCCCAAGCAGCCGGTGCTGGGTGCATCCTGACCCTCCTGTACCACCAGATCCTTGCTGCCTCTGTGAGGGCTCTGCGGGGCTGAGCTTTGGCAGGATCCAGCCCACAGGGAAGGGGCACTTGCAGCAGCAGGGTGAAGTCCCCACAGCACAGAACTGGGCACGTCCCAGAGCAGGGATGAAGAAGCGGGCGAAGCACTGGGGACACCCTCAGCATGGGTACCTTGTGGGGCACCCCGGCGTGCCCAAGCAGTGCAGCCTGGCGTCCCATGGCAGATCCAGGGATGCGAGCAGGGAAAGAAGCAACAGGCAAAGGCACAGCACCCCTATCCCCGTTGCTGCGAAGAGGGGCGGGCAGAAGGGTCCCAAATCTTGCCGAAGCCTTGGGACATGTGTGGGCTTGGCTGCCTGCTCCCCCCAAGCGGCGAGGCCCCTTACCTTCCTGCCTGTAGGGTCCCTTGGCGCTGGAGCCCGGGGTCCCCAGCCGAGCTTGCCAGAGGGCGGCTGCGGGGCCGCTGCTGCCTCCGGGGCTGTCCCGGGGATCCGGTGTCAGTGCCCGCGGCACGGGGCCGCAGTGCCACCCACCGGCTCCCGACAAAACACCCCCCCACCCAGCACCCCCCTGCCCGCACCCCCAGGGCACGGTGGGCGATGGGTGGGCGATGGGTGGCCGCTTCCTGCGGCACCCCACGCCGCGGCCCCACTGAGCCGGAGGACAGCCGCCCCAAATCTGAAGTTATAGGGCGCGATGCGGGTAGAGACACAAAACCTTTGCAAACTTTTTGCAAACCTATCGCGAAGTCCCTGCGGCAGGGTCACATCAGCCCCCCCCGTGCTCAAGGTGGAGCCGTGCCTTTGTGGGCACCACTGTGCTCTGGGATACCACGGATTCGATGCACAGCAAGCCCCAGAGGGACATTTGGGGTGCAGGTTTAGCACCAAAAAGGGCCCATCCGCAGCTGCAAATGCATGCAAAAGCCAGTGCTTTTCAAAGCTTTATGGCAACGGTGACATTCCCTCTGAGCATCCCCATCCCTGGTGCAATCTGTCTGCCTCCTCTCCCTGCCCTTATCTTCCTCGCTAATGATGGAGAGGGATGTTTATTCACCTGCGGTCTCTTGGCAGCTGCAGGCAGGCATTTATTTGGCAGCTGCTGTACCCCTCGGGAGGTTTCCTGGCCAGCGAGGCAGGATGCTGCTGGCCCGTGGGGCTGGTTAACGGAGCATCCTCCATCTCACCTCAAATCAGGTCTGGGGCTCTGCTTCCCTTTCAATGCCTCTTCGTGAGAGCAGGCGGGATCTCTGGAGATCCGGCAGTCTGGAAAGGGGCCAATACGTGGGTTTTATTTAAGGAAGGACATGTGGCTACGCGGAGAAATTACAACCCGGGAAGCTTGAGAGGCTCTGCCGAGATCGGATGGCTCGGGTCTTGGAAAAGCAACGCGGCTGGGGGAGGTTTGGGAAAGGGCATCCGAGGCCTTTCTTGCTCCTGGAGACGCCGTTTGCCAAGGCAGGAGCTTGGCGTGGGGTGAACGAGGGTTGCTCGTGGGGCGAATGGGACAGGCTGCGGCATGGGGATGGCTCTGACCGGAGGGGACGCTGGCCAGAGCTGGTGCCTGTGGGACACGGCACGCTGGCACCTCCAGGCCAGCCCAGCCGCATCCCTCCCGCAGTCCTGCTGTGTCCTCTCCATCCCTTGCCCCTCTCCCAGAGCCTGGACGCTTTACCAGGCATACAGAAAAGAGATGCTCGTTCTCCCGAGGTATTTCCAGGTGTTACCACTGATGGCAGGGTTTCCACCAGCTAGCAAGCTTGGCACTGAGTTTGTGGTCTGGGTTTGTGCAGCAAACAAGCCTCTGAAAAGCAGTGCTGGATTACAGAATAAGATTTTATCGGCAAATGCCCACCGGTTCCTGCTAAAACATCCCATCCCTCTGGTGCTGGGCACTGAGTGGCCAAAGTGACAGGCATGGGAGTAGGGGAAACATCTCAGAAATATGGGGAGAATGTGAGTCACGGGAGCACTGGGGGCTTGTAGAGAGCCATTGGGTTTGGTTTGTCTTTGTATTTGCTTCTTCCACCCCCAGAATGGCTGCCAGGGGCTATGTTTAGGCGTCTTCTCCTAAGGGAAATGATTCTGTAAATAAAAGAAGGAGGGGAAAAAACCATTGGTAAATCCCTCCAGCACTGGGGCCACTTCAGTTTTCATTCTGGTGCCAAACAAAAAATGCCAGATGTCCTTCTTAAAATATTTATGTTTCCAAGCCAGCCCCAGGGCAGAAAAGGAGGAGAAGCATGCTTTGCCTTGCTGAGCAAATTGCAAGCGGAGCTCTGGGCAGGTGAGACCCCACCACGTATCAGCAGGAAGCCTCCAGAGACACCAGCACCCAAGTGGGCAGAGCCTTTTCTCACAGCAGCCTCTGAAGGTGCAAGACCCAGAACCTACAAATCCCCTTTTACTGTGTTTCTTGGGGCTGTATTCATGGAGCTGCACCACCACCACCATCCTCGGGGAGGAATTCCCCCTGAACGCCATCTTTGTCACGCCGTGAAGTCTTGGGTGGCCAGGTTGAAGACATTGCTCTCCATGGACGACTGCCACTTGCCCCAGTTCCTCTTGATCTCAGCCTGGACCTGAAGCGACAGCACAGAGTGGAGCTGGCTCCAGGGGCACCCACCAGCACGCTGTGGGGGGGTGGGAGCTGCACCCCAATCGAGGGTGGAGTCGGGGTGCAAGAAAGGGGACCCCGTGCATGTCTGCGTGCCCACGTGTGCACACAGGCATGGCTGTGTGCACATGATGCGCAGCGGGGTGCACCCTCAGGGTGTCTGCACGCCCACGTGCACACACAGGCACGGCTGCACACATGTGATGCACATTGGGGTGGGCCCCTGGGGGTGTCTGCGTGCCCATGTGCAAGTCAGTGGTGCTCAAGGGTGGGTGCTGTGCATGCCGTGGGGTGACACTCACCTCCCCGTTCAGGAAGCAGTACAGCAGAGCCACCAGAAACCCCTGAAAAGCACAGAAAGAACCTGTTCCACCCAAGAGAAGGGGCCGGACCCCTCTCAGCTGCTGCCTGCATTTAGCACCCACTGTGCCTCTTACTGCGGGCAGCACAGGTATGGGATTGAACTCAAACCCCAGCAGCACATCCTGGGGGCTACTGGTGGGATGGGATGGGATGGGATGGGATGGGATGGGATGGGATGGGATGGGTACCTTGGGATTTCACCTGCCCATCTCCCCCATCTGCACCTGGTAGGAGCCGAGGACCAGCTCAAAGTACAGCCGGGCATCTACACCGATGTGTTCGGGGAAGAGCGCGAACACCACGTAGTGCACCCCGAAGAGCGGGATCAGGAGCAGTGTGGACTTGGTCAGCCTCCTGCAGAGAGGGATGGCGTGAGTGGGGCTGAGTGCGGGTGGTCGCAGTGGTCCGGGGGCCCCGGGGATGGTCCTTCCTTCAGGGAGCCCCGGGGCCTTCCGAATACCAGGGTGAGGGGAGCTGCCCTTTGCCCGAGCTACGTACTCACATGTACTGCTGCTTATAGTTTTTGCTGATGTCTGGGGACCTTATCTTCTGCGCTAACATCCTGGTAACATTGAGGAAGATGAGGAAGTTCACCTGCCATGGAAGCATTGGCTCAGGATCTGCACAGAGCCCCAGCTGGGTCCCTGCATCCATCTGGGCCCCCCGGGATGCTTGGAGTGGGGACATACTCACAAATATGGCCAGGAGGATGGGAGCCTTGATCACCCACCAGTACCGGCTGGTGTAGTCATCCCAGCAACTGCGGGAGAGGAGAACAAACCCACCCGCTCCCTTTTAGCCCAGGTCCCAGCCCCTCGCCCCATTGGCATGGGTGTGTTTGTGCCCCACCAGAAAATAGAACGAGCATTAAAATAAATTGCTGCCCCAGTTCTCCCCTCCTGAGCCTCCCACGCAAGAGGTTTGTCCCCTTGGACTTGCACAGGGGACACATGGCCAAGCTGGCCTGGAGGAAGAAGAGGGGTGGCTGCTCTTACCCATGGTTGTCGTACTGCAGCCTGGTGGCCACCCAGACGCACACCGTCAGCATGGGGACACCTGCAAGGACAGGACCCGGGCAGGGATGTGGCATCACCCTGGGGCTCTGGGCACCTCCCTTCCATCCCTTGTCCCCCCAGACCCATGTCAGAGCCAGGCCTGAGGCCCTGGAGGTGGCAGGAGGGTTCCTTCAGGTTTTAGAATGGGATGGTGGCCACTGATGGTGCTGCGCCAGTGTGTGTGTCACCTCCTGGCCACCCTCCTGCCAGCTCCTGCACCCAACCTGGCTCTTGGGACGGCTGTTTGCAGACCCAGATAGAGGAGGGGAGTGGGAAGGGTTTGCCTGTGCCCCATCCCGATCATATCCAGGATGGGTGGGCAGCAGATGCTGTGAAGCCTGGCACCAGCGGAGCCATCTGGGTGATGGCTGGGAATCAGTGACGATCTTGGGATCAATGACTGCCAGGTTCTGCACTGCTGGGACCTCGCTGGAAGGGGCAGATGTGCCGGGGGGGGGGGGGGGGCACTCACCCCAGCCGATGAGGATGTACCACCAGATGTAACTCCTGTCGGAGGTGAAGGTGAGCAGCAGGAGGGTCTGCAGGTACATGCCCTCCACCAGCAGCCAGTAGAAGTTAGCCAGGACTGAGTACTGAAAGAAGGTGATGGCTGCTTTGCAGTTCACCTGTGAGGATGGGGAGGAGAAAGGCTCAGTGGTGCTGGCCGGGAGGCAGACCCCATCCTGGGGATACAGGGGAGAGCTGGCCTCCCGTCCTCCTGCTCGACGAGACCCGTGGTGCCCTTCTAGTGCAGCCCCAGCCTGGGGCTCCAGCCTGGCACCTTGCACAGCTTGTCCCATGGACTATGCAGTTATTGTAGGACCTTTAGAAACCTGTATTTGTGGGTGTCATTGATGTTGTATCTTTGTCCTTTCTGTTCTTATTGGCAACCCCAAACCTGCACATCTGGAGCTGCAAGGTTTGTGTGCACGTGAGCTCTGCTGGGGTTGTGCAGAGCTACGGCTCTGCTGGAGACCAGGGATGGCTTTGAGGGCAAGAACATGTTCTCTCACAGACAGGACCCATCCAGAGATGCTGTTGTGAACCTCCCGAGGTCCACCAAGCCTTTTCCAGAGATAATCACGGCCTCTGTGTCCCTCTTTGCAGTGCTAAATCTGCTGCAAATGCAGTCAGACCCCTCCAGACCAGCACACACGGTGCCTGTGCAGGGCTCAGCACCTCACCGTTGACATCGTGCAGTGGTCGACGGACTCGTCTGAGAAGAGGACAGCATCCTTGATGAACACGGCGGCCCCACGCAGGATGAAGGAGGTGAAGAAGTGGATGTGGATGGAGTTCCTGGTGCAGTGCAGCTTCCTATGGGTGGAAGAGATGCACTGTGTCCAGGTAGGAGAAGAAAGGGCAGCCTGAGGGTTTTATGTCTGTCTGTCCCTGGTCATCTGTGGTGCAGGGATGGTGCTGGCAGCACTGGGAGGGGAGAGGTGGAGAGCAGCCATCCTCTGCTCATGGTTCGCCTCCAGCCCCAGCTCACGGAGCAGCCAGCGTCGAGCCTTACCTGAAGCAGGAGAATATGCCAATGGCCAGGAACAGGGCTGCCAGGGACGTGGAGTAGCCGCAGGTGTAAAGCACCTTCATGGTGACAAAGTAGCCTTTCTGGAAGGGAAAGCACCAAACGAATGAGGTGGCACAGGCTGGGGGTCTCATCTGCGATGGGCAGGGAGATGGTGAAGCCTTTGCCTTTTGCAATCATGCGAACAAGCTCTGATCCCACCAAGTGACAAGGACGAGGCCACCAAAATAACCCCAACAGCATGGGACCCACTTGCCTTGGCCTCAGTGTCGTTGCCACTCCTGATGTCCTCCAGCTCGCAGGCGTTGTAGTAGGGTGGGCTGGGGAGGCTCCATCCTGCCTCGGTGCAGTTCCTCTGGATCAGCGCTGCAGCGGCAGGACGGGACCTCACAAGAGCACCATCGCCCCTCATGCCAGCCCCGGCTTCTGCACCAGCACCCCCAAAATGTCCACCCACACCTTGAACTCCGGGATGGTGCCTAAAATCACCTCCCAGAAGGATGCCCACCAGTGTGGGGGCACTGGCAGCGAGGGGCGGTGGGCACCACAGGAGCACGAGCACATCCCATCAGTGCTGTGCTGTGCTGGCAGGGCAGGGCAGGGCGCGAAAACCGGCGTGACTACCCACAGTGGGAGGGAAGGAAGGGTGGATGGGGACTTCTCCATTCATCAAGCTTCCCCTAAGCTTTTTTTTTTTTTTCCCCCCCCTAAAGCAAACATTCACCAACCCTCCATCGCCTTTTCAATTACACCCAGCCAACGGAGCAGCCGGTGGCCATGTGGGTGCCCTCCTTTGCACTCCACTGCCTCCGAGATGGATGGAGGCGGCTGCTCCCACGGCAGCAGTGCCTGCTCTGGCCCTGAAATAATCATGATTTTGTGCTATATTTTTCACCCGTGCGGCTCAGGGCTGTACTGAGCATGTCAAGTGCATTAGTCCGGTCTGCAGATGGGGAAAGAAGCGCACCAAGCAGCTGGGGGACTGGCTTGGTGCCACCCAGCTGGAGGATGATGCCCCCAAATGCTCTGCCCACAAGGGAAAGTATCCTTTGGGTGATGAGGGGGCTTGGGGATATCCCTGGTGTGGCAGCACCCTGTGTCTCTGCTTTCATCCACCCCCCCTTGGGTTGTGTTTTGCATCGAGTTTTAAGAGGGGACAGGAGCTGTGGGACCGGAGGAAAGGGCTAGGGCGGCACCAGGATCCGCGCGAGTGGGGATGAGCATCTGGGGCTGGGTTCAGAGCCCTGCACCTTTGGACTTCTTGAAGACATGGAGGATGTCGGGACAGGCGACGGCTTGGGATTGACCGACGGGCACAGCTGGCCAGCAGCTCACTCCGTCCCACGCCGTCTGGCAGCCTAGGAAGGGACGGGACGATCAGGGGACGTGCTGGGGCGGGACAGCCCCCAGCCCCACAAAAACACGGTGTGGCTGTAACTGGAGAGTGGGGACCGGCTGGCCATCACCATGTCTTGCTGTACCCAGCAGGAACTGGGAGCATCCCAGTTCTAGGAACAACCCAAGGGGTGCAGGGAAGGGCTGGGAACTCCCTGGTGGCACCTGAAATAATGCAGGTTTCCTGAGCTGAATTTCTATTGCAGGGAGGGCGCAAAGTGCCACCCCTGTAAGTCCTGTCTGGTGAAGGGGATGTGACGGGAGGATTTGGAGGGTCCTGGGTGAGTCAGCAGCCTCATTTCTATATGGGATGCCCTTAGCGAGGCTCCCATCACACCAGGAGCAGCAGAGCCACCAGAGGTGCTCCTTCCTCTAAGCACTTGCAAAAAAGTTGCCAGGACATAGGAGGGGATGAGGCAGAGAGAGGGGAGGAAGGAAGAAGAAAGGAGAAAGCACCACTAGACTTGCTGGAGGGCAATTAGCTAAGCCACATTGTGCTCCCCTCTTTAGCACTAATCTAGGGTTTAAATGACTCCCTAATTGCCTTGAAAAGGAGCACAGCGGAGCAGATGTAGGGCCTTGAAGAATTAGTGCTGCAGCGCAGCAGGACGAGACACAGACATCACACGTCCAGGACAGCTCCCCTCCTCGCACACGTACGTGATTAACCTTGGAGATATACATTATTAACCTGGAGCCACAGCTATTCCCAGCCAGGGAACGGGGACTCAGACACGTCTAATTAGTTTTCTCTGATTTCAGCGAGGCAGGCTGGGGGTATCTGGCCAGGCTTGGAGGGCTTTGCAGGGCTGGCATTACAGCACTGAGGTACGTCTTCGTTTGTCGTCTGCTGGGACTGTTGCTGAGTGGGGTTGCTTTGTTTTTGGGGGGTGGTGCAGAGCATCTGGATGTGTCTGCCCCACTGTATAAACGCATCTTTTGCTGTATGCAGTGGTGAGAGCTGTGAGATGCCTGGTCGGGAACCAGAGGAGCTCTGCAGGGAATAAAGGCACTGAGATCAGGGGAAAAGGTTTAAATCCCTCTTCCCACTCTGTTTGCCTCTCCTGGGCTGTTGCAGCAACCAAAAAAAAAACCCACATTTCTAACAACTGTGGAGAATGGGCACAACGTTGCCATGAAGAAGAGGTGATGGAAGCAACTTCTGCAGGGACAGAGCAAAAAATTGTGAGCAGAAAAACAGCAGTGAGTCTCTGCAAACCTGCCCATGCCTGCAGGCGGCTGCTGTGGCTTTGGTGTCCCCACACTGTCCCCAGGAGCCACCACTTCCGCATGCTGTCCCCAGGCTGCTGCCAGCCAAAGCGCACGGCTGTGGTTTGGGTTGCCCCAAAGCACCCTAGTTCATCAGATTTTGAAACTTCCCTGAGCAAAACACTATCCTCACGGCATTCTTCTTGACGTGGCAGAAAGGAGCTTTTTCCATCAAAATGCTGTTTGATGGGAAGTTGCAGCTCAGCATTTCCACTGGTTAATTGTATGCGGATGTGCCAGGGCTGGTGCCCTATTTTGTGCTGCTCCGACCTGCACCTGGAGATCTGCAGAAGCCTCACTGGGTGGTGATTTCTTCCCAAATACCTCACTGCAGTGAACACCACGAGTACCACAACACACTTGGAAGAAAAAGCACTGCAAAAGTGAGATCTCTAAGCAGGTTTCGAGCTGGGTTCCCCAGCATGATGCTGAAGCCTCAGGTCCCTGTCCTGGTCCTCGCTATATTGCCGCCATGCCCAGGACAGCGTCCCCCCAGCACTTTATGCCAGCTCTCAGCAGGACACTCCCCACGGTGGAACCAGCAAGCAAAGGGAAGGGATAAATTCAGTTCAGGTGGGCAGCGGGGGCTGCAGCCAAGCAGGAAACGTGGGATTGAACACTGAATTTAATTAATCGTGCCTCTTGGTTATTTTCCTAGAGTGAGATTCCTTCTCCTTGGCTGGCATGATCTGGGCTACACAACAGAGCTTTTAAAATCAACTTGGCTTTTCCCTGCTAAGCAGGAGGATACGTTATATCTCCGCACAGTTACTTAAGCAATTATGCACCTTAACATGCATTTATTGAGATGCTTCATTTTTACATTTGTATTAGATGAGATCCATTGAGTGACGCATTTCTTATTCACTAGGTGATAATTTTTATCCAGAATTTGAGCCAAGCTGCTCTTGGATGGAAATTGAAATGCAGTTAAAAAAAATGTATAAAAGCAGCACTTTACTTTTTTTCTTTTCTTTTTTTTTTTTTTTTTCTTCAATTAGTTAATCAGTTTAAAAGTCCCGGATATGTAAAAATTAAGTTGCTCAAAACATGTTTTGCACTGAAACTAACTGAATTAGCAAGGCAAGAAGGGGCGCCGCGCTGTGCGATGCCTGTGGTAGGGGCCAGGGCTCTGTGGTGCCCACGCCCAATGCCTCTGCTTCGGTCTGGGGCAGATCTGGGGCAGGACGCTCTGCCTGGGGCAGAACCACGCCATCCTTTTATTACACATGCCATAAGTGTGGGGGGCCTCAGCCTCTGTGGCTTTTTGCAGCTCCCTGCCCACCTGTACCCCCCC
>NC_139744.1:6907265-6909765 GCF_964211835.1 Anser anser
CGGGGGGGGGAGGGACGGGGACCGGCAGCGGCGACGGGAGGGGGACACCCCCACACCCTGCCGCTCGCTCGGCTCCTCCCCCCCGTCCACCTGCCCCCGCTTTCCTTCCTTCCCCTCGGACAACCGCGCGCCGCACCTGCCGCCCGGCCACGGCGCAGGCCTGCGAGGCACCCCAGCCGCGCTGCGCTGCCACCCCGCGGCGGCGGCACTGGCGATTGACCATCGAGCAACGCTCAGGCAGGCGTAGCCCCGGGAGGAACCCAGGGCCGCAAAGTGCGTTCGAAGTGTCAATGATCAATGTGTCCTGCAATTCACATTAATTCTCGCAGCTAGCTGCGTTCTTCATTGACGCACGAGCCGAGTGATCCACCGCTAAGAGTTGTCTGCCTTTTCGGCACTGCCCCGCGTGCGCGGGGGGGCCGGGGCCGCTCCGCGCGGACCCCTTCCGGGGGCACTTCCGCGACCGACCCACGGCTCCCGACCGACAGACGACCCAAAACTAGCGGCCCCCTCCTCACGCCGACGCCGGCCACCGAGCGAGGGGACGCCACCGCGGGCCGACCGACAGCACGGCGAGCTGCGACCATGGCGCGCGCCAGCGTCGCCTCGGCTGACCGTACGAACACACGCGGAAGGAAGGGAGGGAGAGAGAGACTCGAGTGGACGAGGAGCGGGAGCCTGCGCTCCTGACGACCGCCTGGGCCCGATGACCCAGGCTCGCTTTGAGTCTGGCCCAGGCACCCGGCTCGGCCCGGCCCAGCCGAGACAGCGGCGCACCTGCCGCGCCGCCTCGCTTCGCTTCAGCCGGCTCTGACGCCGGCATCCTCCGCGGCGCCGCCGCCACCGCCACTGCGCCTGACGCGGCCACCCGAGCCCGCGCCGCCAGCGGGACGGGACGGGGCACGACAGACCGCCCGACCGCCCGACGGCCACCCGCGTGATCTCGCCTTTCCCCTCAACAGCGCGCAACGAACCCCCTTTCCCTCCGGCCCCTTGCGCCTTTGGACGCCTCCTCCTGCTTTCACGCTTGCACTGGCGGCACTCGATGCGGACACGCGGCCGGGCGACCAATGGGACGGCACCGGAACGAGGAGCGGCGCCCACTCTCTGCGTCTCCGCGCGGAGACCAGCGACGGGACGCCCCTACACCGGCCCGCCCACCTGCTCGCTCAGCGCGGCCGGCAAGGCCGAGGGTCGAGCCGGGCGGGGAAGCGGCGACAGAGGTCGCGAGCGGGAAGCGACGGGAGCGCAGTGGCGCTGAGGGGACGCGAGGCCGCGGGCACACGCCGGCACGGAATGAGTGGCGCCGCCGCCGCCACCGCCGCCGCTCGGGCGGGGCCCGCTGGCCGGCGCCGGATATGGCACAGTGCACTGCGCCACCGAGCACTCGACGGGGGCGGGGGGAGCCTAGACCTGCGTCTCGGCCCCTTCCGAGCACAGGCGAGGCCGACAGCGGCCGAGTGCGCGCGTGGCATCTCTCTGCCAAGACCGGACCGCGGAGAGAGGAGCGGGCTGTGTGAACACCCCTCTCCGGCCCGGCTGCCTGCAGGGGGCGAGCGCGGCGACTGCCGGGAGCGAGCGCAGGGGGAGGGAGCGGCGCCCACGGGCGCCGACCCCCACACCACGCGCCCCCCACCCGACGGCAAGCCCCGCCACCCTCCTGGGCCGCCGCGGGCCGCCCAAGTCTTTAAACCTCCGCCCGGCTCCGCGGCCGAGAACCCTCGGGGGCCCGGAGGCCGGGGCCCACGGCCATCCCCGACCCGGGCCGGCGGGGCACCGCACCCGGGAGGAGCGCGCTGGCACATGGGACCACACGGGTGGCTCGCCGAGGGGAGGCCGCCGAGGCGCGGACGCTAGGTACCTGGCCTTGGGGCTGAGGGAAACTACCTGAAGGCCCCGCGGGGGTGCCTCCCCCACCGCCGCCGCCCTGCTCGGCGGCGGACAGGGCGCCGAGGAGGAAACCCGGCACCCGCCAGCCGGCCCCGGCACCCCTCGGGGGAGCGTCCACCCCCGGGGGCGCGCCCGCCATCCGCTGCCACCACCTCGTCCTCCTCCCGGGGCCCGGGGTTTCCCTCGCTAGCCCGGCGCCGGGTGACAGCTGCGCCCGGGAGGAGACACGCGGCTCGGGCCGCCCGCGCGGCACAGACCCCACCGCCGCCCCACGGCCACACGCCCGCCGCGGCACCGCGTGCGACACGCTCCCCCCGCGCCACGCCCTCTGACCCTTGCCGGCTCCGACGACGACGCGGGGCCCCGACCCGCGTCGGGGAGGGAGGCGCGGAGGGACGGACGACTGGCTTTTCCCTCTCGCTCGCCGCTGCCTGCCCCGCCCGCACCGCCGGCGGCACGGGCCGGCGGCGGACGGGCAAGCAGCAGAGAGCGGGCGGGGGACAACCGATCCCCACCCTACCGCCACCCCCTACACCCACAGGGGAGGGGGACTCGCGTGCCGCCGACACGGCGGCGGCGCAGAGGAAGGCGAGCGCAGAGGACGCGAGCG